>NC_092758.1:89617637-89920137 GCF_047496795.1 Chiloscyllium punctatum
AGGAGGTCCTCAAGGGTAGTAATATCTGGATTACTCCTGGTGCTACGAGCTAGTGAGGGCAGGAATAGGAGGATAGAGCAGATGAACGCATGGCTGAGGAGCTGGTGTATGGGAGAAGGATTCACATTTTTGGATCATTGGAACCTCTTTTGGAGTAGAAGTGACCTGTACAGAAAAGACGGATTGCACCTAAATTGGAAGGGGACTAATATACTGGCAGGGAAATTTGCTAGAACTGCTTGGGAAGATTTAAACTAGTAAGGTGGGGGGTGGGGTGGGGTGGGACCAGGGAGATAGTGAGGAAAGAGTTCAATCTGAGACGGGTACAGCTGAGAACAGAAGTGAGTCTAACAGTCAGGGCAGGCAGGGACAAGGTAGGACTAATAAATTAAACTGCATTTATTTCAATGCAAGGGGCCTAACAGGGAAGGCAGATGAACTCAGGGCATGGTTAGGAACATGGGACTGGGATATCATAGCAATTACGGAAACATGGCTCAGGGATGGGCAGGACTGGCAGCTTAATGTTCCAGGATACAAATGCTACAGGAAGGATAGAAAGGGAGGCAAGAGAGGAGGGGGAGTGGCATTTTTGATAAGGGATAGCATTACAGCTGTGCTGAGGGAGGATATTCCCGGAAATACATCCAGGGAAGTTATTTGGGTGGAACTGAGAAATAAGAAAGGGATGATCACCTTATTGGGATTGTATTATGGACCCCCCAATAGTCAGAGGGAAATTGAGAAACAAACTTGTAAGGAGATCTCAGTTATCTGTAAGAATAATAGGGTAGTTATGGTAGGGGATTTTAACTTTCCAAACATCGACTGGGACTGCCATAGTGTTAAAGGTTTAGATGGAGAGGAATTTTTTAAGTGTGTACAAGACAATTTTCTGATTCAGTATGTCGCTGTATCTACTAGAGAAGGTGCAAAACTTGACCTACTCTTGGGAAATAAGGCAGGGCAGGTGACTGAGGTGTCAGTGGGGGAGCACTTTGGAGCCAGCGACCATAATTCTATTAGATTTAAAATAGTGATGGAAGAGGATAGACCAGATCTAAAAATTGAAGTTCTAAACTGGAGAAAGGCCAATTTTGATGGTATTAGGCAAGAACTTTCGAAAGCTGATTGGAGGCAGATGTTCGCAGGTAAAGGGACAGCTGGAAAATGGGAAGCCTTCAGAAATGAGATAACAAGAATCCAGAGAAAGTATATTCCTGTCAGGGTGAAAGGGAAGGCTGGTAGGTATAGGGAATGCTGGCTGACTAAAGAAATTGAGGGTTTGGTTAAGAAAAAGAAGGAAGCATATGTCAGGTATAGACAGGATAGAGCGAGTGAATGCTTAGAAGAGTGGGCGGCACGGTGGCACAGTGGTTAGCACTGCTGCCTCACAGCGCCAGAGACCTGGGTTCAATTCCTGCCTCAGGTGACTGTCTGTGTGAAGTTTGCACATTCTCCCCGTGTCTGCGAGGGTTTCCTCCGGGTGCTCCGGTTTCCTTCCATAGTCCAAAAAAAATGTGCAGGCCAGGTGAATTGGCTATGCTAAATTGCCCATAGTGTTAAGTGAATTGGGGAATGGGTCTGGGTGGATTGCACTTCGGTGTGGACTTGTTGGGCCGAAGGGCCTGTTTCCACACTGTAAGTAATCTAATTAAAAAAAAGTCTAATCTAATCGAAAGAAAGTAGGAGTATACTTAAGAGGGAAATCAGGAGGGCAAGACAGGGACATAAGATAGGTTTGGCAAATAGAATTAAGGAGAATCCAAAGGGTTTTTCCAAATATATTAAAGACAAAAGGGTAACTAGGGAGAGAATAGGGCCCCTCAAAGATCAGCAAGGCGGCCTTTGTGTGGAGCCACAGAAAATGGGGGAGATACTAAATGAATATTTTGCATCAGTAATTACTGTGGAAAAGGATATGGAAGATATAGACTATAGGGAAATAGATGGTGACATTTTGCAAAATGTCCAGATTACAGAGATGTCTTGAAACTGTTAAAAGTGGGTAAATCCCTGGGACCTGATCAGGTGTACCGGAGAACTCTGTGGGAAGCTAGAGAAGTGATTGCTGGGCCTCTTGCTGAGATATTTGTATCATCGATAGTCACAGATGAGGTGCCGGAAGACTAGAGGTTGGCAAACATGGTGCCACTGTTTAAGAAGGGCAGTAAAGACAAGCCAGAGAACTATAGACCGGTGAGCCTGACCTCAGTGGTGGGCAAGGTGTTGGAGGTAATCCTGAGGGACAGGATTTACATGTATTTGGAAAGGCAAGGACTGATTCAGGATAGTGAACATGGCTTTGTGCATGGGAAATCATGTCCCACAAACTTGATTGAGTTTTTTGAAGAAGTAACAAAGAAGATTGATGAGGGCAGAGCAGTAGATGTGATCTATATGGACTTCAGTGAGGCGTTCAAAAAGGTTCCCCATGGGAGACTGATTAGCAAGGTTAGATCTCATGGAATACAGGGAGAACTAGCCATTTGGATACAGAACTGGCTCAAAGGTAGAAGACAGAGGGTGGTGGTGGAGGGTTGTTTTTCAGACTGGAGGCCTGTGACCAGTGGAGTGCCAAAAGGATCGGTGCTGGGCCCTCTACTTTTTGTAATTTACATAAATGATTAGGATGCGAGCATAAGAGGTACAGTTAGTAAGTTTGCAGATTACCCCAAAATTGGAGGTGTAGTGGACAGCGAATAGGGCTACCTCAGATTACAACAGGATCTGGACCAGATGGGCCAATGGACTGAGAAGTGGCAGATGGAGTTTCATTCAGATAAATGTGAGGTGTTGCATTTTGGGAAAGCAAATCTTAGCAGGATTTATACACTTAATGGTAAGGTCCTAGGGAGTGTTGCTGAACAAAGAGATTTTGGAGTACAGGTTCATAGCTCCTTGAAAGTGGAGTTGCAGGTAGATAGGATAGTGAAGAAGGCATTTGGTATGCTTTCCTTTATTGGTCAGAGTATTGAGTACAGGAGTTGGGAGGTCATGTTGCGGCTGTACAGGACATTGGTTAGGCCACTGCTGGAATATTGCTTGCAATTCTGGTCTTCTTCCTATCAGAAAGATGTTGTGAAACTTGAAAGGATTCAGAAAAGATTAACAAGGATGTTGCCATGGTTGGAGGATCTGAGCTACAGGGAGAGGCTGAACATGCTGGGGCAGCTTTCCCTGGATATCGGAGGCTGAGGGGTGACCTTATAGAGATTTACAAAATTAAGAGTGGCATGGATAGGATAAATAGACAAAGTCTTTTCCCCGGGATCGGGGAGTCCAGAACTAGAGGGCATAGGTTTAGGGTGAGAGGGAAAAGATATAAAAGAGACCTAAGGGGCAACGTTTTCATGCAGAGGGTGGTACGTGTATGGAATGAGCTGCCAGAGGATGTGGTGGAGGCTGGTACAATTGCAACTTTTAAGAGGCTTTTGGATGGATATATGAATAGGAAGGGTTTGGAGGGATATGGGCCAAGTGCTGGCAGGTGGGACTAGAGTGGGTTGGGATATCTGGTCGGCATGGACGTGTTGGACCAAAGGGTCTGTTTCCGTGCTGTACATCTCTATGACTCTATGATTGTATGCATAATTCACCCGTTCAGTTTACTGTCTTCACTGGCAACTCACTTGCTGGAGAAGTAAGCACACCAACAGGGGGCAGTAGTGCTACTCTGAGCTCACATTGAGTTAGCAACTATGAAGCAAACCATCACTCCAACAGACAAAAGACTGCCACAGTATACAGCATAAAAGTTCAAATTTTATTGATTCATCATTTTAGGAGATTTGCAACTTTCAACTGAACAAAGCAGATCTGGAGGAAAGTTGCAACACTACGCAATTTTGGCCTAAGTGTTTCTATCGAGTCATAGAGATGTATAGCATGGAAACAGACCCTTCGGTCCAACCCGTCCATGCCGACCATATTTTCGGGGAGGAGGTTCGGCCTGGTCTGTTCCAGTCCTTCACAGTAATCTCAGCCGGTGTGGGAACTGAACACACATTGTTGGCATCACACTACAACCAACTGTTCAGTTTGATTATTCAGATTGATTGAGTTTAATTTGTACAAAGAACGAATTATTAACAAAATAAGAATCTACTGACAATCTGTGACATGGCACATTTATACCAACAGAGATTGGATAATTTACCACCTCAATGAAGTGAGGGTGTTTTTTTAATGTATTGAATAACTCAAATGTGCAATACATTGTCTGCAGACGTTTTTCACTGAGTCCAGTGAAATGTTTTAATCTTCCATGATTCATTGGAGCAGCAACTGTCTTTGAATGAGTCGTGTCCATTTTCATGGTTATCTCTCCACCCGGGAGACTCCCTGCCTCCATTCCTGATAAAGGGCTTTTGCCCGAAACGCCGACTCTCCTACTCCTCGGATGCTGCCTGACTTGCTGTGCTTTTCCAGCACCACTCTAATCTAGACTCTGATTTCCAGCATCTGTAGTCCTCACTTTTTGCCATTTTGAACAGTAAACCTGCCTAACCTGCTGTTGCTTAGACTGAAACAGCAAGAAAGTAATGGAATAGTGGCCTCAGGTGTTAGAGTCAAAAGCATCTCCTGCCACATGCAGGCAGCAGTTCTTTAGATCTTAGTTGGCAAATTTCCTAAATACCATTTGCACAGTTCTTTGAGACAGCGAAGGCCATACAAGGTTACTGATCCTGTAGGTGCTAATAAGTGAATATTTATAGGTAAGTTACCACTCATAGAAGAACCTGCAACCGACATTCCTTTATATCTTCACCGTCTTCCTATGATTGAGGATATACCAATTGGTATTTCATTTGGTGCAATACTTTGAAAATATGAAAGATACAGTGTGAAGATAACAACATTTTTTCTGAGTGCTTTATTAAGTATTGCCATTGTTTTATGTCTCTGGTTCACTACATATTAATATCTGCTTCACATACTTGCAATTAGGCATCTTAATATTATTTTGTAATCCAAAATCCTTTGTCCTAAGCATTCTGGACTAGAGACGTTACAAAGTAATAGATTGAGAATTGGTGAAAGGACTGAGAATAGGAATAAACCATGACTTTCATGTTGGCAGGCGGGCCCTGGAGTGACAGTGGAAATCTGAGTGCTTGGACCTCAGTTGCTATCAGTCTATGATTAAATTCCCTACGGTGTGGAAACAGGCCCTTCGGCCCAACCAGTCCACACCGACCCTCCGAAGAGCAACCCACCCAGACCCACTTCCCTCTTCACCTAACTTACACATCTTTGGACTGTGAGAGGAAACCCACACAGACACGGGGAGAATGTGCAAATTCTACACAGACAGTGATCCAAGGCTGGGATTGAAGCTGGGACCTTGGTGCTGTGAGGCAGCAGTGCTAACCACTGAGCCACTGTGCCATCTATGATTCAGCTGAGGGAGCCACAAGCTGTTGTGACACCATGGTGATGTCCCTAAGTCCCTTTCCTGATGAAGGGCTTTTGCCTGAAACATCAATTCTCCTGCTCCTCGGATGCTGCCTGACCTGCTGTGCTTTTCCAGCACCACACTCTCAACTGGTTTCAAGTCCCACCTGCTCCAGAAATGTGTCATTTCTGAGAAGCCTGATTAGAGACTATCTCTGTACTATTCTTGTGTGCAGTGGTAGTGGCCTTACCTTTGAGCAAGACAGCCTGGGTTTAAGTCCCATGTGCTCCAGAGGTCTCTGAACAAGTTGTTTGGAAAGAATCAATGCTTTAGCTGCTGCACTCGCTAATTTCCAAGGCTGGCGGATGAACCAATAATTAGCTGATGAGGGGACTGAGTGTAATATTTCTAATGCAAGTTGGGCAGAGCAATAAGCCGTGTGGGAGATATCAACAAGGCAGATGGAATAGCACATGGGAAGCTTTATGCTATTCACTCAGGTACAACAAATTGAAAATCAGATTTGGCAAAATCCACCCATTACCCAACATGACATGTCATGGTCATGTCCATCAGAATTATCTGAAACATCTCAGATGGATTAACCACCAAGACTTGTTATTGGTATTGGTCTAACCGACACCACACAGGGAAGGATGCTCAATGTTGATGGATAGTAAAGATCTATTTCATAATATGTAGCTGTTACATTACAGTTCCAAACCAGGGCAGTCTAACTTGTATAAGGCTTTATTTTAAAAGTATAGAAAATGGAATTGATGGCAGCATTCTGCCTCAACCATTAACTGGTATTGGTTGGTTCCACCATCATACAGTAACACTTCTCGGACATTCTGATCAGAACATGTTCTCTAGTTTTGTTAGGACGATACAGATAATGTTCTGATCAGGTAAACTGTACATCCACTGACTTGCCAAAAACAATTGCTTTATCATACTGCATGTCCAATTCAATTTATGCATTTTTTTTCCTGGAAGGTTCACCAAACATCAGAGGTATCTTATTTTGGATTCCATCAGTTGCTGGAAATGACTGCTCCCCATGATGTTTTTCCAAGACACTCTGTGGTGTACTAGTGGATACCAGGAGCTCTCTCTCCAAGGTTCTGAGCATGAACATAAACACAAAGGAAAGGCAGTTGGGACAAATTACCTTATCGACTGAAAACCACCTGAGATTGCTTCTGGTCACCCGTATCATCTCTTTATCAACAGAAAATAATAAAGCAAATCAACTAAAGAAATGACTGCACTGAAAAAAGGTGTGTACACATAATTAACCAATTTATATACACTTTAACTTCATTGTACCACAGAGATTCTTTTGGAATGACATAGGAATATTTTGTTCAATTTCACCTTGTGAAATATACTTGTTATAAACAGTTCCTGTGGATTTCTTTTGTACTTAGAGTCATAGAATCATAGAGATGTACAGCATGGAAACAGACCCTTCAGTCCAACCCGGCCATGCAGACAAGATATCCCAACCCAATCTAGTCACACCTGCCAGGACCCGGCCCATATCCCTCCAAACCCTTCCTATTCATATATCCATCCAAATGCTTTTTAAATGTTGCAATTGTACCAGCCTCCACCACATCCTCTGGCAGCTCATTCCATACACGTACCACCCTCTGCATGAAAAGGTTGCCCCTTAGGTCTCTTTATGTCTTTCCCCTCTCACCCTAAATCTATGCCCTTGAGTTCTGGACTCCCCAACCCCAGGGAAAAGACTTTGTCTATTTACCCTATCCATGCCCCTCATAATTTTGTAAAGCTCTATAAGGTCACCCCTCAGCATCCGACACTCCAGGGAAAACTGCCCCAGCCTGTTCAGCCTCTCCCTGTAGCTCAGATCCTCCAACCCTGGCAACATCCTTGTAAATCTTTTCTGAACCCTTTCAAGTTTCACAACAGCTTTCCAATAGCAAGGAGACAGAATTGCACACAATATTCCAACAGTGGCCTAACCAATGTCCTGTACAGCCGCACCATGACCTCCCAACTCCTGTACTCAATACTCTGACCAATAAAGGAAAGCATACCAAACACCTTCTTCACTATCCTATCTACCTGCGACTCCACTTTCAAGGAGCTATGAACCTGCACTCCAAGGTCTCTTTGTTCAGCAACAATCCCTAGGTCCTTACCATTAAGTGTATAAATCCTGCTAAGATTTGCTTTCCCAAAATGCAGCACCTCGCATTTATCTGAATTAAACTCCATCTGCCACTTCTCAGCCCATTGGCCCATCTGGTCCAATCCTGTTGTAATCTGAGGTAACCCTCTTTGCTGTCCACTACACCTCCAATTTTGGTGTCATCTGCAAACTTGCTAACTGTACCTCTTGTGCTCGCATCCAAATCATTTATGTAAATGACACAAATTTGTTCTTGTTGTTTATTTTTATTTTGCCCCTCTTCAAGGCCATTTCACTTGTTGGAAGTTCTTTGTTTCCAATAATTGGCAAACACTTTAAGAGTGCGTACATCTGTCTGCTTACTGTTTCCTTGATCTATCTCTGGTGTTCTGCATTACTCATCTATTAGCTGACATATCAGGACAGGCTTTTATATGCATTCTCATCCTATATATTATTTTATACGTGTTACAGTTCATTCTGTGCCTACCAAAATGTCAAGCATTTGACTCCATCTCAATATTGAGAAGACCGAAATGACCAAATCCATTCCATAGCAACTGTCTCTATCCCTCCTCCTGGCAGCTCTCTGAGGCTGTATCAGGCTGTTTGTAGCTTGGTTGTTTTAAACTTTTTGATGTCTAGCCGGACTCGTGACCATATTTCTGGGCCGTCACTAAGAACTCTTATACCCACTTTGTAACAACATCTGAATCTGTCTCTGTCTCAGCTCACCTACTGCTGAAATCCTCAATCATGACTTTGTCACCTACAAACTTTAGGTCCAGACCACATCTGTCCAACTTTCCAGATCTGATTCTCCAACAAACTTGAGGTCATTCAAAATAAACACAGCAAATCCCCTGCTGAAACTCAGCAGGTCTGGCATCATCTATACAGAGAGAAACAGAGTTCACATTTCAATTCTTGTATAACTTCCTTGGAACTAAAAGAGAGCAATCCTATCGCCCCCTTACTAATTTTACTGGAAATGTTGAGATATTTCTCCTTAATGGATGTGTCATCAGTGTTAAATCATTTTTGTTAAACATAACCAAGGTGACCTAAGCTTTATACTCTGTGCTGTACTTCTTGTTCCAATAACACTCACTAATTATTTAGATATTCATGAAAGGGATTTGGCAGCTCAAGACTCTTCTGTTTACCTGGGGACACAGTACTTCACCTGGAGCCTATCCTGTTTAGCCATAAAGCCTATGCTTGCTGACCTGGACTGGCAGTGTCTGATTTTTAAGATTCTCAGCCTTGTCATCAAAGTCCCTCATGGTCACACACTACCCCTACCTCAGTAACCCCTTACACCCCTCAGAGATCTCCACTCCCCTCCAATTCTTGTTGCTTGCACATTGCTGGTTCTTTCCGAATAGCTTGGTCTTAGATATTTTCTAATCGACCTGCTCAGAGACATTATTACACACCTGTGGAGCAGGTGGGACTCAAACCCAAGTCTCCTGGTGCCCAGGTGTGGACACTACCACAAGGATCCCCTGGTACTGTACTCAGTATTCCCAGCCATCTCCCATCCAAGACTTGAGTCTGGAGGGTTGTTGGCAGTCTTTCGCAGGGCAGGTTGCATCTGCAGAGAGAAAAAAGGGTTTCAGGTCTTTGATCTTTCATCAGTATTTCATTTCATATTTCTGGCGTTTGCAACATTTTGTGTCTGACTTATTTTGTGGCTTGCTGCCAAATTTTGGCTTGTTAATGGGGCCTGGTGGCTCAGTGGTGAGCACTGCTGCCTCATAGCACCAGAGACCCAAGTTCAATTCCAGCCTCGAGTGACTATCTGCGTGGAGTTTGCACATTCTCCCTGTGTGTGTGTGTGGGTTTCCTCCAGATGCTCTGGTTTCGTCCCACAGTCCAAAGATGTGCAGGTTAGGTGAGTTGGCCATGCTAAAGTGTCCATGGTGTTCAAGGACGTGCAGGCTAGGTGCATCAGTCATGGGTAAGTGTAGGGTAATAGGGGAATGGGTCTGAGTGGGTTCCTCTTTGGAGGATCAGTGTGGACTTAGATTAGATTAGATTAGATTACTTACAGTGGGGAAACAGGCCCTTCGGCCCAACAAGTCCACACCGCCCCGCTGAAGCGTAACCCACCCATACCCCTACATCTACATCTACATCTACCCCTTACCTCACACTACGGGCAATTTAGCATGGCCAATTCACCTGACCTGCACATCTTTGGAGTGTGGGAGGAAACCGGAGCACCCGGAGGAAACCCACGCAGACACGGGGAGAACGTGCAAACTCCACACAGTCAGTCGCCTGAGGCGGGAATTGAACCCGGGTCTCTGGCGCTGTTGGGCCAAAGGGCCTGTTTTCGCACTGAAGGGATTATATGATTTACTATTCTTACAAAACTCCTTGGAATATTTTAAGAAATTAAAGGTGCTATACAAATGCAATCTGTTGAAATGCACCTTCCAACCACATCAAAGTGCTTTGTTTCTATGCAGTCACACAGCCCGATGGATGATGCTGCAAATGGAATCTAGCAGTGCTCCTCCACTCGAAGCACAGTTGCTGCCTATTGCAAGACAGTGCGGGTCCTCTGGACAGGCGGCAGCGCTGTCACTGCCTCGGTGGCTGCAGTACTGGTCCTCCGGACAGGCGGCGGCACTGTCACTACCTTTAGGGGGCTGCAGTGCTGGTCCTCCGGACAGGGGGCGGCACTGTCACTACCTGTGCAGTGCTGGTCCTCCGGACAGGCGTCGGCGCTGTCACTACCTGTAGGTGGCTGCAGTACTGGTCCTCCGGACAGGCGGCGGCGCTGTCACCACCTCTAGGGGGCTGCAGTGCTGGTCCTCCGGACAGGCAGCGGCGCTGTCACTATCTCTAGGGAGCTGCAGTGCTGGTCCTCCGGACAGGCGGCGGCGCTGCCACTACCTCTAGGGGGCTGCAGTGCTGGTCCTCCGGACAGGCAGCGGCGCTGTCACTATCTCTAGGGGGCTGCAGTGCTGGTCCTCCGGACAGGCGGCGGCGCTGTCACTACCTCTAGGGGCTGCAGTGTTGGTCCTCCGGACAGGCAGCGGCGCTGTCACTATCTCTAGGGGGCTGCAGTGCTGGTCCTCCGGACAGGCGGCGGCGCTGTCACTACCTCTAGGGGCTGCAGTGCTGGTCCTCCGGACAGGCGGCGGCGCTGCTCCGGTGGGGCTCAGTGGGTTCGGCTGCAGTGGCGGTGCAGAAAGTGTAATGGCGGAATCGTTGTGATTCTCTCTCGAAGACTGACCGTTGGCCTCTGAGGAAAGGAGCGAACGTCCGGCTTCCCTTTTTCTGAGCCTCTTTCTTCCTTGCCCCTTCTCCATGGCGGTGGCGGGGGCGGCGGCGGGGACCGAGCTGATCGGGAAGCGGTTGCTGTGCCTGTTCGGGGACTCGGCGAGTGGGGCCGCTCGGCCCGGCCAGTCCGCGTCCTCCTCTCTCCGGGAGCGGGACTGGCACGCTGGCCTGATCCGGGCCGTCATCCTGGGGCCCTCACTGACGGTGAGTCCGCGGGAGGACACCGCCTTGGGCCTTGTGCGTGTGTTTTGGGGGGGGGGGGGGGGCGGGGGTTTAGCCTCAATGTAAGCAAAAGGGGAGAGAGGAGGGAGGTGAAGGGGAGACGGCGAGGCGGCCGCCATTCACATTCACTAACCCCCTCCCCCTCTCCCTCCTCTACCCCCCCCCCACCCCCCTCTACCCCGCCTACCCCCCCCACCCCCCTCTACCCCCCCCCACCCCCTCTACCCCCCCCCACCCCCCTCTACCCCCCCCACCCCCCTCTACCCCCCCCTCTACCCCCCCCCACCCCCCTCTACCCCCCCCCACCCCCCTCTACCCCCCCCACCCCCCTCTACCCCCCCCCACCCCCCCCACCCCCCTCTACCCCCCCCACCCCCCCCACCCCCCTCTACCCACCCCCCCACCCCCCTCTACCCCCCACTCTATACCCCCCCACCCCACTACCCCTCTACCCCACCCCCCTACCCCCTTCTCCCCCCCACCCCACCCCCTTCTCCCCCCCCCACCCCACCCCCTTCCCACCCCCACCCCACCCCCTTCCCCCCCCCACCCCACCCCCTTCCCCCCCCCCCACCCCACCCCCTTCCCACCTCCTCCCCACCCCCACCACCCCTCCCCCACCACCCCACCCCCTCCTCCCCCCTCACCCCCCACCCCCTCCTCCCCCCTCCTCCCCCCTCACTCCCCACCCCCACCCCACCCCACCCCACCCCCCCACCCCACACTCTCTCCCTGCCCCCCCCACCCCCCACTCCCACCTGGTGCACACTCTACATTCAACACAAACATGTCCAGCAACTTGCGTCGACCCTGCCGCTTTCCCCTTAAAACATCTTTCCTTCAGCCTAGGGCTATCTTTGGAACAGTTTTCCCTCACCTTGAGGTGGTTGTTTCTGTGTGTGTGTGTTGGGGGAAAGCTGGCAGAAGGACGCATTTGCACGCTTGGCATTGTCTCCCTCCCCCCGAGTGTAAACACACACACACACACACACAGAGTCTCTCTCTTACACTCGGTTTAAAACAAACAACAAAGAAGCTGCTGCAAAACGCGCTCGCAGCCGTCCAGGCTGGGGGAAACATCAGCTTTCTGCAGTGTTTTGTGTGTGTGTGTGTGCATGCCTGTTCTTTGAGGTTGCACCATTGGAAGATCTATTTGCAAATTACACCAGTAATTTGGGGGAGTTTACTCATACGGCTGGAGATGAAGACTAGATTACTAAGTGTCGGGTTACAATGGCTGGTCGAAGGCCAGAGGGCTTTTCTGGTGTCCTGTGGTGAGGTTTCTCTTTGCATAACCTCAAGTGTATGACATCACACGAAACGCATAAAAGTATGAATTCAGAGTAGTTTTACTGGGTGTTTCACTGAAATTCCTGGAGTTCATATAAATTGGCATTGCATTATTTCATTTAGCTTGCTGAGCAGTCCTTCAGACTTCCGTTCAGAAGGCGTTGTAGGCAAATCAAAACTTGTTCCATTTTAAATGGTTTGTTGTGATTAGTTATAACTGAGAATGAGTAAGGGATGTGAGTTCACGGAGATATTTGCAAACGATTCATCGCTATCAGCACATGGTGTATGTTTTAGGAACCTATAATCATTGTGTTATCAACCTACCTGTCTAGTCATGCTTGTTTGAGAGAAATCATTTGATCTGAAATGTTGATGGGCAGATAGTTAATTGGATAATTCAGACCTTGAAGTCAATTTGAATACTTGGCACGATTCTGTCTAATTTATTTGGCAAGGTCCTGTCTAAGTTACATTTACACTCCATCCAATCATTGTCATCACAATAATTTTGAAGAGCTCAGTATTGGTGGAGATCTGAAACAAACAAAGTCAATCAAGACTTGGTTCAGATGAGCTTGAGATCTGTCCCCATCACTATCTGATCTTAAGACTTTGAGATGCCAGTGTTGGACTGGGGTGGATAAAGTTAAAAATGACAACACCAGGTTATAGTCCAACAGGTTTATTTGGAAGCGCTAGCTTTTGGAGTGCTGCTTCTTCATCGGGTAGTTGTGGAGGTTAAGATCATGCTGGCAAAATTTATAACCAAAGGAGTCCAGTGTCATGGAGATGTGATGCAGTCAACACCTTAGATTCAAACTTTCATCTTTTAGAATAGGATATACTGGTTTCTGTTCTTTGGTATGTAAATCCCAGAACTTCTTTGAAATTATATTATCGAGATAGCTCAGCTTTTTAAACAATAGGTGTGTGTCTATGTCCCAATGCGATGTCAGACTGACAAACCCTCTGTATGGTTTGAGTTTCACAAGGATTCATGCAATGTTTGAGCAAAATAAAATGTAATTCTGAAAAAAAAGTTCATCCCATAAGCTTAAATGTGTGCGCATGTCGGAGGAGCGACAGATTGAGTGTGCTTTTGAGTCAAACAATTTCACAAATATAAAATGATCATGTGCTGCATTTTGGGAAAGCAAATCTTAATTGGACCTAGACACTTAATGAAAAGATCCTAGGAAGTGTTGCTGAACAGATAGCCCTTGGAGTGCAGGTTCATAGCTCCTTGAAAGAGTTGCAGGTAGAGAAGACAATGAAGAAGGCATTTGATATATTTTCCTTTATTGGCCAAGAGTACTGAGTGCAGGAGTTCGGGCTGTACAGGAGATTGGTTAGGGCCACTTTTAGAATATTGCTTGTAATTCTTGTCTTCTCCTTATCGGAAGGATGTTGTGAAACTTGAAAGGGTTCAGAAAAGATTTACAAGGATGTTGCCAGGGTTGGAGTATTTGAGCTATAGGGAGAGGTTGAGTAGGCTGGGGCTGTTTTCCCTGGAGCATCAGAGGCTGAGGGGGGATCCTTATAGAGATTTCTAAAATTGAGGTGCATGGATAGGATAAACAGACAAAGTCTCTTCCCTCAGCTGGGGGAGTCCAGAACTAAAGATCATAGGTTTAGAGTGAGAGAGGAAAGATATAAAAGAGACCTGAGGGGCAACGTTTTCACAGAGAGGGTGGTACGCGCATGGAATAAGCTGCCAGAGGAAGTGGTGGAGGCTGGTACAATTACAACATTTAAGAAGCATCTGGATGGGTATATGAATAGGACGGGTTTAGAAGGATATGGGCCGGGTGCTGGCAGGTGGGACTAGATTGGGTTGGGATATCTGGTCAGCATGGATAGGTTGGACCGAGGGGTCTGTTTCCGTGCTGTACATGTCTATGACTCTGTGATTTTGTTTCTTAAGAATCAAATCAAAGTATATCATGAAATATAACTGATTTTTCTCACCAAACTTGTTTCCCGTCCTTCCATTTAGCATGTTATCATAGTGATTAATGAAACTAGTAACACTAGAACATGCAGAAAAGAAGTACTTCTTAATCAAACATGCCAAGGTAATTCAATAGTGTTTAGTTTTAGAATTGAAAGGATATAGTGTTTTGTATATTTGCCAATAAAGACACCACAGGTGAACATTTGCTGATAGGTGAACACGTGTTTTGCATGACATATTTTCTTTGGATTTTGAAGCTTATATTGGCCTTAGGGAGGTGAATGGAATGCTGTATTTTACTATAAGAGGAAGTGAACATAAAAGTTAAGATGCTACCCTTCAGTTATGCAGGGCATTGGTGACACCACATTCAAATGCTGTGTGCAGTTTAGTCTCCTTATTTAAGGAAGGATGTAAATATATCAGAGGTGATTCAGAGGAGGTTTGTTGAGACCTGGAATCAGTTTTCTGAGGAAAGGTTGGACAGACTGGGTTTGTTTCCACTGGTGTTTAGAGAATGATGAGTGATGTGACTGAACTATATAAGATTCTGAATGGATGTGGAAATTATGTTTTCTCTTTCGGGTGACTCCAGACAGGTTGAGGGTGCTTTGGTTTAAAATTAGGGGTTGCTTTTTCAAAGAAATAAAGGAACTTCTTTTCTTCCCTGAGAATCATGCAACTTTGTAATTCTTTGCCTTAGGAAACAGAGTCATTGAATATTTACAATCAAAATATTGGAAGGAGAACGCACTTTTATAGTTCACTTAATATGCATAGTTGACAAGGTCCCCTCTCTGAAATGTCATCTTAAATAAACTGATTTTTCCTATTCTGACAAATTTTGATCATATCTTTACATATTTGGTGTGAACTGCCATTTTGACATACTGTCCTAATTATGTGGATTACTGTGGGAATTCAGGCTATGCACCTTCACAGAGACACCTTATATATGAGACGTGGAATTTGGAGCACAAACCGATCAGCCATGATTGAGGGGCTGAATGGCATACTTGTGGAATTCATATGTTTGATAGTTATTCTTGCTGTTTGACAATAAGGATTGTATTTAGTGACTTGGAGGTGTAATGGGCCGCAAAGAAGGTTACCTCAAAGGTACAATGGGATCTTGATCAGATGGGCCAATGGGCTGAGGAGTGGCAGATGGAGCTTAATTTTGATAAATACGAGGTGTTGCGTTTTGGAAAAGCAAATCACAGCGGGACTTATCCACTTAATGGTAAGGTCCTAGAAAGTGTTGCTGAATAAAGAGACCCTGGAATGCAGGTTCCTAGCTCCTTGAAAGTAGAGTCGCAGATAGATAGGATAGTGAAGAAGGCATTTGGTGTGCCTTCAATTATTGCTCAGAGTACGGAGTACAAGAGTTTGGGAAGTTATGTTGCGGCTTCACGACATTTATTAGGCCATTGTTGGAATATTGTGTGCAGTTCTGGTCTCCTTCCTATCGGAAAGATGTTGTAAAACTTGAAAGTGCTCAGAAAAGATTTACAAGGATTTTGCCAGGGTTGAAGAGTTGAGTGATAGGGAGAGGCTGAATGGGCTGTGGTTGTTTTCCCTGGAGCATCGGAGGCTGAGGGATGACCTTGTAGTGGTTTATAAAATCATGAGGGGCATGGATAGGATAAGTAGACAGAGTCTTTTCTCTGAGGTGGGAAAGTCCTGAACAACAGGGCACAGATTTAGGGTAAGAGGAGAAAGTTATAAAGGGGATCTAAAGGGCGACCTTTTCATGTAGAGGGTGGCGTGTGTATGGAATGAGCTGCCAGAGGAAGTGGTGAAGGTTGGTACAATTGCAACAGTTCAAAGACATCTGGATGGGTATATGAATAGGAAGGGGTTGGAGGGATATGGGGGCCAAGTGCTGGCAAATGGGACTAGATTAGATTACAATATCTGGTCGGCATGGGTGATGTGGACCGAAGGGTCTGTTTCTGTGCTGTACACCTCTATGACTCTAAATAGATGTAATTTAGTAATTGAAAGGGATGGAAAAACAGAAGAAAATTACAATTGGCGGGGAAGTAGTACTGAATTAATTGTTGGAACTGAGAGTTGACAGAGCCCCAAGTCCTAATAGATTTCAACCAAGGGTGTTAAAAGAGGTTGCTAGTGAAGTAATTGATGTCATAGTTTTAATTGTCCAAAACTCATTCAATTTGGGGAAGGTTGGAAAATGGCTGACGTAACACCTTTATTCAAAAAGGGAGAGAAGTCAAAAATCAGAAACTACAGGCCACTTAGCTTAACATCAGTTATAAGGAGAATGTTTAGAAGCTATTATTAAAAATGTTATAATAGAGCAGTTGGGTAAGAACGTAGTAATCAGGCAGAGCCAACGTAGTCTTGTGAAAGGGATATTGTGTTTAACTTTGAATATTACTTTGAAAAAAAACTTGTGATATCGATAAAGGTGCACTGATTGATGGTACTTAAGTTCCCAGAAAGCATTTGATAAACTGCCGCATACAGGTTATTGGGCAAATAAAAACAAAAACTTTGTATGTCGAGGTTAACTTACTGGCGTGAATAGGCAATTTGCTGGCTGATAGGAAGCAGAGAGTTGGAATAAGCTTTTTATAAGCTGGCAGGATGTCACGAGTGGTATGCCACAACTCTTTGATTCATTCATCCAAATCATATAAATAAATGGTAAAGGCATAGTAGCTAAATTTGCTGATGACATAGAGATAGGTCGGAAAGTGAGTTGTGTAGAGGACATAAGGAGCATATAAAGGGATATAGATCAGTTGTGTGAGTGGGTAGAGATCTGGCAAATGGAGTACAGTGTGGGAAAGGGTGCAATTCTTCATTTTGGTAGAAAGAATAAAACAAATTTCATATGGTGAGAGATTGCAGAACTCTTGAACTGCAGAGAAGTCTGGGTATCCTAATGCGTGAATCACAGTGGGTTAGTATGTTGGTACAACAAGTATTCTAGAAAGCTAAAACAATGTTATGCTTTATAGCGAGGGGAATTGAATGCAAAAGTAAGGTGGGGCAGTGATGCTTGAATTATACAGGGCATTGGTGAGACCACATCTGGTGAACTGGTTCATGTACCTAAGGATGTTAATGTGTTGGAAGTGGTTCAGAGAAGGTTGACTAGCCTAATACCTGGGATGAGCAGATGTCCTTAGGCCCAGCCTGTCTGGCCTTTCCTATGTCCTCTGGAGTTCAGAAAAGTCAGCAGTAATTGAATTGAAAAATATAAGATGCTGAGGGGATGTAACTGGATGGGTGTTGGAAAGATATTTCTTCTTGTGGAAGAAAGCTGAATTAGGCGTCATAGTTTAAAAATAAGAGATCACCCATTTAAAACAGATGAGGAAACTTCTCTTTCTCTGAGGGCTGAGTGTCTTTGAAATTGCCTTCCTCCAAAGGCAGAATCTTTAAACTTTTTTTATGGTAGAGAAACATAGATTTGTTTACCAAGGTATGAAAGATACCTTGTGTTTACCAAGGTATGGGGAAATGCAGGAATGTAGTGTTGGGGTCAAAATCAGATCAGCCATGGTCTTATTGATTGGTGCTGTGTAGCCAACTCTTGTTCCTTGTTAATATGTTTGGACTTGAAGCAGTGGAGTTGAAGCTGCTGAATTGCTGTTGTAAACAACATTAACATGACTGGCCATCTGCTGTGTGTATCCATTCATAATTGTATAATTTTACAAATTACCCATTTTGTACTACAAATCTGTGTGCTGCTCCAGTTTTATGACAGAGAGTCTTGATAGAAGCAGCCCAGTGGTTGTCAATGGTATTTGGGACATCGATCTTTGAGACAGGAATAATCTTTGAGTTTCTGTTGGCTTCAGAGATTTATATTATCTGGAGTTCCTGTGGTAATTCCTGCTCCTGTATTGGAGTAATTGGCAATCATCTTCTGAAAAACCTGTCCAGCAAAGTCTAATGTGGTCATGCAAATAAACTCTAACTTGAGGATATCATGCACTGAAATGAAAATTAGAGGAATGTTAAGCTTCTAATTTAGCAATATTTTTCTTAATATTATTATTTTATTTGTGCACAATCACTGGCTACAGTGGAAACTGACTTTCTCAGCACTATCTATTTTGATATTTGTTTCAACGATGATATTATCACATATTGGTCAATTAATAAAACTGACCATTAGTTGCCATCCAAAGGTTGCGGAGTATTTTTTCCTTTTGTGGACTGACATTTTCTGGGACTTCTAATTGCTGCAGGATAGATATGGAAATAAGTCAATTAAGTTATTTTATTGCAAATATACAAATCTGACTAGTCTGATAAATGGTAAATAATTTTCCTAGAAAACTATAAAAAAAGACTGTCAGCTGGCTAATTAATTTGAAACAACTCAGATTCATTATGGAAATTGGTATGGTTTTCACCTGTCGATTAAGGGCATTCAGAAGTGGAACCAAGGTAGTCTGGCTTTTTGAAACAGGAAAGCTGGGAATGCAGTTAAATTTTTCAAGCGGTAAGAAGGAAAGATATTGGATGTCCTGAGAAGTAGTTGGATGACCTCATGTTTAAGATGACCCAATTATGTGGGGAAGTGTGAAGTTTCCTTTCTTCAGTATAATTTCACTAAGACCATGTGTATGAGTTGCACTGTTATTGTGGTCATGACATCCCCTGCTCAACTTCCTGCAAAACTAAGGTGCTCACTGTTTTGAATCAGGCCTTGCTTGCCTCACCAATTTTTTTACTTAACCATTTGTTTTTGGAGAACCTGAAGAAATAAGAGACATAAAGGGATGCTATTGTTTAGCGCCTGACTTACACTACTATGTGAGTCGAGAAGAGTGCATTGTGAAGAAACTGCCATGAAAATAAGATGCTGTTTTCACTTTCAGGAATATGAAAACATAGCATGGGCGATAACCTTTGCTTACTGAATACAAATTAGTTCATTATGATTTTTGCAATGATAATGTCCAAGCTCAGGAAGCATTTAGAACATTGGAAGCAATTAACAGCTTGTGCACAGAATTTTCACTTGTCACTGTATATCAATTTCCTGGATCTTTTTTCATATGGGCTTGTTTTGCACTGTATATACTACAACTAACCCTGACCAGTAACCAGTGCATAGATTTCTAAGAATCTATAAGCAAACACACAAAAACACATTCCTCAAGCCTGCTATTTCATTGGCTGATCACTTTTCAGAGTTGGCTGTTCTGCTGAATATTCTTTGAAATTGTAATGGATATGCATAAGGAGGGTGCTGCAATTGTCCTGAGAGATTTTAATCTGCCTGTCAACAGGATAAATCTGGTTGGCAAGGTTAATGTAAAAGACACATTTTAGAGTGCATTGGGGATAGTTTCATGGAACAGTATTTTGGAGAACTTACCCATAAACAGGCTATTTTAGGCCCAGTAATTAGTGTGTAATGAGCAAGAATTAATTGGGTATCTTGGAGCTAAGGATTTTCTAAGGGGTGGCAATCACAACATGGTAGAATTTCAAATTCAGTTTGAGGGAGAAGAATTCATGTCTCACTCCAGTGTCCTCAACTTAAATAAGGGCAGTCACAGAGTTGTGAAGAAAGGATTGTCTAAGACAGGCTGGAAAAATAGACCATGGCGAAAATCAGTGTATGAGCAGCGATACCATTTCATAAAGTTCTTCAAAAATTTATTCTCGTCAAAAAGAAGGACTTGATGAGAAGGAATATGTTTGTGGGAAATTGGGAATTTTTGGCAGGTGATTTAAAAATAATGGAAGGAGAAATTTGATTATGAAAGTAAATTGGCAAGAAAAATAAAAACAAAATGAGTATAAGTAAAAACGAGATGTTAAAGTCCTTCTGGAGCCCTTGGAGGAAGCAACTGGAAAATTGTTAACAGGAACAGGGAAATGGTAGTACACAGATAATTTAAACCTATGTTTTATCATGGTGGAGAACACTATAAACATTCTAAAGAAAGCACGTGAGCATTGTTCAAATGGAGGGGAAGGATTTTATTACTGTCTCTATCACCAGGGACAAAGTATTTAGCAAATTGAGACTGAAAGCAGACAAGTCATCTTTACTTGATGCTTGCATCTAAATGTTTTAAAAGACGTGGCTGCAGAATTAATGAAGGCATTGTCCAATATTCCAGAGCTCACGAGATTCTTCAGGGTTTTCAGCAGTTTGGAAAACTGTTAGTATGATGCATCTGTTGGAGCAGGACGAGTGATAGAAAACAGGAAAGTGGCTAACATCTGTCATTGGGAAAATCCTTGAGCCCGTTATTGAGGATGAAAAGGACAATTTAAAAAGTTTAACACAATTAAACTGAGTCAGCATGGTTTTGTGAAAGGGAAATCATGTGACAAATGTGCTCAAGCTTTTTTAAGGATGTAAAAGTCATTCAATAAAGGGAAGCCAGTAGATGTATGTTTGGATGTCCAGAAGGCGTTTGATAAGGTATTGCATAAAAGGTATTGCACCAGTTAGGAGCTTATTGGATTTAGTGTACTGTATTAATGTCAGTGTGGATTGGTTTACATGTAGCTGTCAGAATATTTGGATTAATGGGTCATCTTCAGGTTGGAAAGATGTAACTCGTGGACTTTTATGAGGATCAGTTGAAGGACATCAAATATTTACTATCTACAGTAATGACTTGAGGGGTCAGAGTGTAAGATATCTAAATTTGCTGATGAAACAAAAATCAGTGGGAGAACTTTTTCTGATGAGTCTGTAAGGAATCTGCAAAGAGACTTTGATCGTTTGAGTCCGAGAGCAAAATCATGGTAGATGGAACTCAATGTAGGAAAGTTTAAGGTTGTGCACTTTGGTAGGAAGATTCAAAAAGTAAACTATTATTAAAGTTGAGAGAGATTCCAAGATAGCGCAGCACAGAGGGAGCTGTGGAAAGTCTTGTGCATAAAACACAAAAGGTGTAATCAGCAGACATGTCTACAACTTTTTGGAAAAGCCTTGGAAACAATGTGCAGTTTTTGTCTATAAGCCTTATTATCAACATGAATTTTCAATTTTTCTGTTAGTGGTTATCCTTTTAAATTTCCATTTCAATATTTCCCATTTGAAGTTTTCTGCCAACATTTGTTGTCCCTAACCATATTTAGAGTCTGTAGAGTGAGTTTCTAAAGCATCTCTCAATTTCATCAATATCTTGCTTGTGGAAAAGTCTGAGTGATCTTTTGCCATGAAGCCATGCCTTAGATAAATTGCTAGCATAGTAAAGGCTCTTGCAAAAGACCTACACCTGCAATCTATAACATTGCTGTCACAATATTTTGTTATATTTTGCATCTGAATTTGTCATTGTAAATTACTTATTTTAATGCAAAGTGCTATTCACCCCTTTGAGAAATGCTATTTGCTCCATCAAATCCATGTTAGATCACTGTTGAGGAATCCAGTCAGTCTTATTTCACCACTCTACTCCTGTAGCACTGCATGTTTATTTCACTTACCCATTCAATTTCCTTTTGAAGCAGCCTCATTCAATTTTTCTATGTTGGCTATTACAATATGGCTGCAAGCTCAGACAGGCAAGATAGTTTTGTGAAGTGAGTCTCTATATGATGTCTCTAAGCTCCTCAGTTACTTTGTGTGTATGCATATTTTTATGTCCATTTGTAGTTAAGTTGCTTGACTTTTTCTGAGAATTTTCCGTTTGTCCTCAAGGTTTGATTTGTAAGTGGAATACTGAAATTTCAAAAGGAAATTCTACTGTGGTTTACATTTGGCATTTGACTGTTCATAAGCCATTTCCCAGGTATGCACAGACAGCACTGGGGGCAGAAGAGCAGAAGGAAGAAAAGTTTTTTTTTAAAAAAGTCCAATGTTACCTTTATCTGTATACTTGTTTCAAAGCCTTGAAACAAATTGGATTAAACTGCCCTGATGTAAAGACAGATTACAGGTTCTAGTTGATTTAGAACACTGAATGTGAGAATGTGTATAGGGTATAAGGAAAGAGTTAAGTTTTGAGTTTTGTGAAACAAAAGGTTCAACTAGCATGACTCGGATCAGATAAGAACTTGCAGTGAACAGTGAAGTGCTGGAGGCAAGGGTAGTGGGTTAACAAGGTGAAAAAGCATTCATTATGTAAAGCCATTTAACAAGATGAAGAAGCATTCATCATGTGAAGCCAGTTAACAAGGTTAAGAATATTCATTGTGTAACAGCAGATAGCTTAATCTTTACTGTTTATGCACACTGATTGTAACAGTCATCCAATCAATACGTATGTTGCCTTATCTAGATGCTCCTCCTTGTAAAATGACTATGTAATTCATTAAGAAACTACTGTGCGAGGGAGAAGATCATGAACTCATGTCTCTGTGCACATGGGCGATCGTTCTGACTCCCTCGATGGCCCAGAATAAAGATGGAGGTAAAACTACTGTGGCTCCTAGCATTTTGCTTCGGCTGAGGCGGGAATGGGACGACAATCGAATGTATGTGACGCAGTAACATATGAACTTGTGAAATTCCAAGAAACAATTCTGGTTTCCCTGCTAAAGGAACAATGTCGTGAAACCTGAAAGAGTTCAGAAACAATTGACAAGGGTGTTGCTAGGGTTGAAGGGATTGAGCTATAGGGAGAGGCTGAATGGAGTTGGTTTTTTTTCCGTGGAGCTTTGGAGGCTGAGAGGTGACCTTTAATAGAGGTTTATAAAATCATGAGGGACATGGATAGGGTGAATGGACAAGTTATGTTACCTGAAGTGGAGAGTCCAAAACTAGAGGGCATTGCTTTAAGGTGAAGTGGGCAAGATTTAAAAGGGATCTAAGGGGCAATTGTTTCATGTCGAAGGTGGTGTGTTTTCAGAATGAGCTGCCAGAGGATGTGGTGGAGGCTGGTGAGCTTACAACATTTAAAAGGCATCTAGATGGGTATATGAATAGGAAGGGTTTAGAGTGATATGCGTCAAGTGATGGTAAATGGGACTAGATTAATATAGGATGTATTGTCGGCCTGGATGAGTTGGGCAAATGTTCTGTTTCCATGCTGTACAGCTCTATGACTGAAAACAATATCAAATATATTGCAAGTTTTTGCAAATTTTAAAATGTGTAATTTATTGGATTAGGAAAATTGCCTTTCAACAATTTGAATGTAAAGTAAACAAAAGCTGTGCTGGAGGGATAGTTGTACAGATGTCTCAAAAGCTGGTTGGTTGTATTGTATTGATTGTAATAGGTAATGTGTCTGTGGTCAGAGTTGGATCTATATTTTCACCATTTATCTTTATTGACCATCAAATAAAAGGAATCTAAATGGAATGGTGAAACACCTTGGGGCGCGTTACTCTGATTAGTGTGCTGGATGCATGGAAATTGTTGTTAATGTATGTGTAGTTATAATAGAGGTGAGGGATAAGTTGTCAAGTGACCTACTTCTTTTCAAGAATGACTTAGAATGTTGGAAATATTCAAGTCAGTCAGCATCTGTGGAGTGACAATGTTTCCAGTTCATGATCAGAATTGGAAGTATCAAGAGATGTAGCATGTCTTAGAATACCGATCTGAAATGTTACCTCTGTTTTGCTTTCCAAGGTGGTTGCTTAATCTATATAGTGTATCCAGTATTTTCAGTTCTTAGATTTCCACTCTTTGCTTTTCCATTCTTCAAAGTTGCCTTCCATGAAATCTGTATCCAGTGTTAATGCTGGGATGGAAGCCTCTTCAAATTTTTATTGATGATGAGCATGTATAGATTTGTTGATATGGCACTATCCAGAGTAAAAGATGGCACTAACAATTTAAATGATAGCTTAATGACTTTTCAAAGGAAAGCTGTGTCCATGTTTCTGATGCTTCACCATCTCGAAAACTGAAGTATGAAATATGCAGTTAAAACTCAAAACGACTTGCAGTATTACGGCTTCTCATTTTGAGTCAAATAGAACTTCCTGATAGATGAAGTGAACTGGTTACCATAAGAATGCATGTCTCTGTAAGCTGAAATGCCTACAAATGCAAACAATGTTTAAAAAAATCGATTATTTCCGTTAGTGTACTGTTTTGAGATATGCACCATGTTGCCAATGAAAACAATGTGTTTTCATTGTCTTTATGCTGTAATGCAAAATCCCTAGCATCTTTATGGCCTTCATGTTGAGAATGTGTATTGGGTAGGAGCAGTAGGGAAAGTATTAAGTTCTGAGTTTTGTGAACCAAGAAGTTCAGCTGAGCATGACTCCGATCAGATAAGAACTTGCAGTTAACAATGGCGTGCTGGAGGCGGGGTAATGCATTAACAAGGTGGAAAAGCATTCATTATGTAGAGCCATTTAACAATATTGGAAGTATTCAGTATGTGAGGTCAGTTAACAAGGTGAAAAGTATTATGTGAAGCCAGTTAAGGTTAAGAACATCCATTGTGTAACAGAAGATGGCTTATTCATTACCGATGATGCTCACTCATTGTAATGGTCATCCAATCAATATGTATGTCGCTTTATCTGGATGCTCCTCCCTGTAAAATGACTATATAATTCACTAAGAAACTGCTAATCCAGAGAAGACCGAGAACTCGTGTCTCTGTGCACATGGGCGATCGTTCTCTCTCCTTCCAGGGCCAAGATTAAAGATGGTGGAGGTAAAACCATACTGTGTCTGTGTTTTGCTTCAACTGAGGGGGGAAAGGGACGACAATGTTGACGTAGTCGGCAGGATCCAAATGGATCATAACGATCGGATCGTGTCAGTGGCCACGCAGAACATCAGTGTCTTGAGACGGATGGGCCCACAAGGTAAGATTTTAAACCTTGGTCTATCTCAGTTTTCCTGTATGCTGGAGTCGGTCCCCTCGTTCAATTGCTCTCTATTCTGCAGATTCCTCGAATGGTAATTAGATCAGTTGAGAGACACTGTTTTGCAGGCGCGCTGGTACGCAGAGGTTTGAGTCATTTGCGCGGTGTTGGAGTTCAAGTTCCATGGGCGGGTACTTGAGATTAGAGCTGAAAATGTGTTGCTGGAAAAGCGCAGCAGGTCAGGCAGCATCAAAGGAGCAGGAGAATCGACGTTTCGGGCATGAGCCCTTCTTCAGGGAGCCTGAAGGGCTCATGCCCGAAACGTCGATTCTCCTGCTCCTTGGATGCTGCCTGACCTGCTGCGCTTTTCCAGCAACACATTTTCAGCTCTGATCTCCAGCATCTGCAGTCCTCACTTTCTTCTACTTGAGATTAGAGTCCTCTCCGGGGTACTGGGGTTCGAGTCCCCTTGAGAATGTGTAAAGGGTAAAAGCAGGTAGGGAAAGAGTTAAGTTCTGAGTTTTGTGTAACAAGAGTTTCAGCTGAGCATGACTCAGATCAGATAAGAACTTGCAGTTAACAATGGGGTGCTGGAGGCAAGGGTAATGGATTAACAAGGTGAAAAGCATTCATTATGTAGAGCCATTTAACAATATTGGAAGCTTTCAGTATCTAAGGTCAGTTAACAAGGTGAAATGTATTCATTATGTGAAACCAGTTAACAAGGTTAAGAACATTCATTGTATAACAGCACATGGCTTAATCTTTACTATTGATATTCGCTGATTGTCCTGATCACCCAATCAATATGTATGTTGCCTTATATGGATGCTCCTCCCTGTAAATGACTATATAATTCATTAAGAAACTGCTAATTCAGAGAAGACAGTGAACTCATGTCCCTGTGCACATGGGCGATCGTTCTCTCTCCCTCCAAGGCCCAGAATAAAGATGGAGGAGGTAAAGCCATACTATGTCTGAATGTTTTGCTTCAACTGAGAGGGTAACAGGGCAGCAATGTCATTGGTTGAAGAAACAGGTGACAGTGTGTGTGAATCTTTGTTGGACTCCTCAGGGTCTTCAGACTCCTTGATTGAAGAACATACTGCAATATGGTGACATTGTGTTGTTGTTGTGCAGTGTACAGCATTGTCCGCTCTATATACGTTTCCATGGTTGTCTTTGCAGGAATTTCTATGTGGGCATACCATAATTGAGTGAAAAATGCCTGGTCATCAGATTGTTTGGCCTTACCTGATGCCTCTTTATTTTTGTCATCGTGTGTGTAGTTGTAACCTGTTTTACTCCATTGTGGTTGAAGGAGTTGATAACATAGCTTCTCCTCACTACCTTTCATTCCTTTCTTGGCATCCCGTGAAATCGGTTGCTGCATCCAACTTCTTTTTATAAATGATACTGGATGGATTAGCTGCTGTCAGTAGTGGGTTTTCAAATTGCTAATCAACCCTGATCCATTAGCTGGAACTTGGCTGTGGTGTTAGGAGATAAGAACTGATTCATGATGTTCAGGTCAGTGATGTTGTTTGTGGGAAGTTGTATTTAATTATAGCAACTTGCCTCTTTTTGACTTGATAGATTTTGTCTACTTTCCTCCCACATGCTTTGAAAATGCTGGTGATCGCAGTGCAAAGTGAAAAAATCTGCCATCATGATCACCAGCATTTTTCAAGCATGCAAGAGGAAAATAGATAAAATCTATCAAGTCAGAAAAGCAAAGTTTCAGCTAATGCATTAGGGTTGATTAGCAACTTGAAAATCCACTACTGAAAGAAGCTGATCCATCTGTAGTATCTCCATACTCTCAAAGCACAGTGGGTTCTTGAATTTTGACAGAACAGGAAGCAGTAACTTTTGACTACCATTTGTGTTTCCAGCTTGCTGAATCAGCTTCATGTCTCTGGCACCACTTCTAAGTTTTTCTTGGGTTTAGCCATGCTAACTGGTTTCACATATCCTTTCATTGTGAGATCTCAATCATGGCTGTGATTTTCAGGTTGTTTTATGGTGTAACTCTATTCTAATTGGTCATTGAAAGTTCAGCTAACCCACAGTAACCAACACACAGCTTCTCACTAATATCATTCTGAGATTTACTATGGAAATAGTTGAAACCGTCAACATAACTGGAATCTCATGACATCTGAGCTTGAATCATTGCAATTTCATTGTAAGCAAGTCATTTTTGTAGAATGGAAGTGGAAGGTGGGACAAGAGGAAGCGATGGAAAAAAAGCAGAGAAGTTACTAAATTGATCGACCTGTCCACCATTTATTGGAGAGGCAGATTCCTGTTTAACAATGTGCATGATCAGCTGAATGAGACAAATAAAAGAAAAGAGAAAGTAAAGAAGTTTAAAGAAATGGAAGACTTGTTTGAATTGCAATGTAGTCCCCAACTGTCTGAAAAAGAGAGAGAAAATATGTGGACCCTTTTAAGGTTATTTTCTGACAGAAGATGCACAGCCAAATGTCGTCTCCGTTCTCCTGTCCAGGATACCTCAAGTCCCCATCACCACTGTCCCATATTTGAAGTTACTGAAGGTATTTTTTCAGACCGTGGATGGTAGAGTGCTAATGAGAAAGACGTTTTGTTGAAGCTTATATTGAGCTTAGTTGGAGAACTATTAGAAGTCACAGAAGCTGTAGTTGGTGATGGAAGAATGCGTTCAAGTAGACAATGAAAAAGAAGTAAACATGTCTCATTTAGAGGTAGATATGCTGCATGCAGTAAACCACTACCCTAAATTGTGTTTCATCTCTCCAGTTTGGAGAGGTTAACGTTGCAACAAGTGAAAAGCAGGCAATGGAAATGGATGAAGTGCAGGTAAAACTTGGGAGGAATGTTCAGTTTCCTGGGCAATGGCATAGAGCGAAATGAATTTTTACTTACATTGCAATTGCATTGTCAACCTGTTATTTCTCTTTGGTCTGTCAGTTGCAACCACAGTGGTTTTTGTTTGTGCAGTTGTGGGATGTGGTTGTCACTGACTGGGCCAGCATTTATCGCCTATCCTGAGTTGCCCTTGAGAATATGGTGGTGAGCTGTCGCCTTACACCGCTGTAGCCCACCTGCTGTGGGTTGACCAATTATGTCATTAGGGAGGGAATTCCAGGATTTTGACCCAGGAATAGTGAAGGAATGGCAATATATTTCCAAGTCAGGATGGTGAATAGCTTTGAGGGGAACGTGCCTCCAGCACCCCATTGTTAACTGCAAGTTCTTATCTGATCTGTGTTCCTGTGTACGTGTTGCCATTTTCCTTCTGGATGGAAATGGTCATGGGTTTGGAATGTGTTGTGTGAGGATCTTGTAGATAGTACATACTACTACTACTGAGTATTGGTGGTGGAGGGAGTGGATGCTTGTGAATGCAGTGCCAGTCAGGCAGACTGCTTTGCCCTGGATGGTGTCAAGCTTCTTGAGTGTTGTTGCAGCTGTACTCATCCACGTAAGTGAGGAGTATTTCGTTACATCCTGACTTGTGCCTTGTAGATGGTGGACATGCTTTGGGGAGTGAGGCAGTGAGTTATTCACTGCAGTATTCCTAGCCTCTGATCTGTTCTATTGCCACTGGTTATGTGGTGAGTCCAGTTGAATTTCTGGTCAATGATAACCCTGAGGGTGTTGATAGTGGAGGATTCAGTGATGGTAACACCATTGAATGTCATGGGATGGTGGTTAGATTGTCTCTTATTGCCTGGCATTTGTGACATTTGTCAAATATTACTTGTCACTTATCAGCCCAAGCCTGGATATTGGCCAGACCTTGTTACATTTGCAAGTGGATTGCCTCAGTATCTGAAGAGTTGTGAATGGTGCTGAACATTATGCAGTCATCAGTGAACATGCCCACTTCTGGACCTTATGATGGAGGGAAGGATATTGATGAAACAGCTGATGATGATTGGATTTAGGACTCTACCCGGATCAACTCCTGTAGAGATATCCAGGAACTGACGTGACTGATCTCTAACATTAATGACTATCTTCTTATATGTCAGGTATGACTCCAGCCTCTGGAGAGTTTGCCCCCGATACCCATTGATTCCAGTTTTGCTAGGGCTCCTTGATGCCCCACTTGGTCAAATGCAGCCTTGTTGTGAAGGGTTGTCACTCTCACCTCCCCTCTGGAATTAGCTCTTTTGTCCATGTTTGAACCAAAGCTGTATTGAGGTCAGGAGCTGAGTGGCCCTGGCAGAACCTAAACTGGGTGTCGTTGAGCAGGTGCTGCTTGCTTTTGGCTCCTGGATTAAAAAGAGCAGACCAAAAAGCAACATTTTTAAATAACACAATCAAAATGATGGTAACATGGAGAATTTCCTATTTGGCAATGATGTGCAATTGGTAATTTTACCATAAATGCCACTGTGAATGTAAAAGAAAGGTGAAAAAATTGATTACGCTAGCGTAATGTGTAATGAGAAGCAAACTGCAATTCCCACACAAGAATCTAATGTCAGTCACTGTGTCTCAATCTTAAGCATTCGCTCCCATCACTGGTGCACTGCAACAACTTGGGCAAGGCTGACAAAAAGTTGGGGTAATGAGCGAAGGTACTGACAAATATTCAGAGGACAATTCAACTAACTTGCTTCATGATTTACTTGAGGATCTTGTACCATGGTTTTACAGTAGTTGTTGTAGGGGTAGCATCCCAAGTATTAAGCTGCGCAATAAAGTCACATTGTCATTACACTGGAAATCCATTCACAAATGTGTGTTGAGTAGAGGTGAGAGTAGTTGAGGCTTCATTATAATCTAATTTGCGGACAACTACTGTGTCAAAAAAAAATCCAAAACGAAAATATACAGAAGCAGGAAATACGCAAAAAAGCTTCATTTTTCTATTAGTTCAATTGGCATGATCTTGTACAGTAAAAGTAATTGAGAAATGTTAGGAATTAGCTCCGGAAAAATTCAGTCATCTTCTACTTAGTGTGCTGTCTTTGGATGACTACAGTACAGACCTCCACATGAACAGTGCAGTCAGACACGTTTTCTGTGCATACTGCACTGCATGATCCTAGAATATCTGCACTGCCTTCGTGGCTTCAACTAGAAAACAGATGGATGAGCAGGTGGACATTTCAGGTTCATTGTCCTCCTCAGGTTATTGCATTTGCGATTGCATCATCTGTCAGTTCTGTTGTGCCATGTACAGTGTCTGCCTCCATGGCATACGTTTCCATTGTTCTAACTGTCGGCATTTTCATGCAAGCCTCCGATTGGCATGTAAAACCAAGCTTGTTGAATTGATTGGTCTCACCTTGCTTCTCATTGTTCTCAGGTTCTTACATAACTCTAATCTGTTTGGACTCAAAGTCTTGGTGACAGTTGGCAATTATGTCACCATCTTGCATGATTTCTTTGCCTCGACTATAGTGGTTGGGTTGTACTCCATTCGATAGCTTCAGTAACATGAGAAATCAGTTAAGATCAGTAATAGTCTTTCAGGTTCTGAATAATTTTCTGATCTATTGGCTGTGATCTTTGGAGCCTCTTGAGGCTAATAACATCGAGATGCACCTGATAGTTGTCTGTAATGATAATCTTCCTTTTTCTTCCATTGATGTATTTCGTCCATTTTTCTGATCCATGCTGTAAAAATGCTAGAAGTCATCCAAATTTGTAAGTTGCATGTGGCATTGGTAGCATCTTGAAATGCTCAAAGCGATACAGCTTCTTGGCTTTGCCTCTCACAGGAAGTAGCAGTTTTTGGTGACATCATGGCGAGTCTACAGCAGTGACATCTTCCTTGCTTTCCTTTCTGCCGTTACGTTTAGTCTTTACATGAGTGATCTGGCAAAAGACAGAAGGGTAGATTTCATCCATTTTAAGAGTGTCCTTTGATACATAATCATTTGGGATGCGAGCAAGACCATTTTGCAGTCTATCATCTGTCGCTGCTGAAACTGCCAAATCCTGTCATGAGCATGCAGATGCCACGACTGTACTTTGTCCTTGAAATGGTCTAATTGCCCGTCGCTGTGAACTCCTTGCGACCCAGTGTCTTTGTCCTTTACCAGAAGATTGGACCAGAGATGTCAGCTCCAGTTGCTTTGAACCATATTAGCCGAACTTCTTCAATACTGGGATAGACATCTTGCAGGAGGAAATGCTTATGTCGAATTGTTTCAGGATGGGTACCTTGCACTCCAGAGCAGATGTCAAATTTGATATTAGAATCTTCCATTGCTTTGTGATGTCTGCTTTTCGCTTTGCATTATGGTTTTCCATTTGCTGTGCCAACTTCACTTTCTCTCCAATCAACAAAGCCTTTAACTTTCTCAGCCATACTTTAAGAGCTTGAACATCCTTGCACAGGCGATGTCAATGTCAAGTAAAGGTTGAAATCCAAGATTTAGTATTCTAACATGGCTTAACTTCACTCCAGTCACTAGACTTGGTTGTATGACATGTTTGTATGAGCGTGCTTAATTTGGAGTTACCAGTCCGGAACTTTGGCTTACCGTGGGTATCATTATTGGATTTGCTATTCTGCCAATGCTTTGTCATAACTGGGCTCTAATGTTGATCAACAAGAACAGGTTCCATCTGGAATGCTGGGCTGATCGGCGGCTTCTCACCACTTGTACTAATTATCCTTTTTTTTGAAACTAATTGTCAGTCTGTGCGAAAACAGGTGAGCAGCTTTAAAGCATGGAGGCATGCAGTTGTCTGAATTGGAAGAGATTTTCAGCACTTTCAGCCAGGATTCAACTTGCATCTTGAGGTTGAATGAATAGTATGCCAAGTCATACTGATATTTCATCTTTGGTTGACACTTGTTTCTATTTCTAGACCATGAGATTGTGATAGAATATTTAGAACTGTAGGCCTCAACAGTCAGTCAACTGTTCACTGTGACTTTTGTTGAGAAGATAGTTTTACGCTTAATGAATTGTTGAATGGAGACTTTAAGATACAGGCATTTGTTGAGGATGGATAACCATTATTCTTCATTTGTGCCGCTGCACTTCAGAAAAACCTCTTTGACCTACTGTTATGTGAGGAAAGAAATGATCTCTGCTTAGCAGGGAAATCTGAACGAAGTGGTTGACCTTAAATGAAATCTGACAGGTTACTAAATGTCTGAGCAATTATAGATGGTCATGCAAAATATCCCAGTGCAGGGAAGGCTTGCTCAGTTAATATGTTGTGAAATGAAAAACTGACTAAAAGTTTAGTTGCTGTTTTTGAAAAGTCTTATTTCTAAACAAAGCCAAGGGTTATTTTGGCGATATTGACTTTGCATATTTAATCTATCTCATTAATACATATGGAGAAGGCATACAAATGGAGATAAATTAAGTTATAACTTTGCAACAAAAGCAAGGTTGTGAAAGTTCATGTTGACTGTAAAGAAGTGCAGTTTTAGAAAATAGACAAAAATAGTCTTTACTTTCTTTCTCTTGTTTGAATAGTATGTTTCAGAATGTTTGAAACGATGTCAAATGTCAAACGTCTCCAGAAAGGTGAGTGGAGTTTTTCAAATGATTCATGCAGTCTAGGACTAAAATGTGATTAAGAAAAATAGATTTGAGTGTTTTAATAGATGCTGGCTGAGCTATTTGGATAAGAAATAAGGCAAGGTTGCTCATCAGGTGCTTCAACAAAGCTTAGAATGAAAATGTAACTCAGAGTGCAGATTTCACCATTGATTATAGCAGAAGCTGAGCACATACCCATCAAATTCTGAGAGTGCCTGGCAAAAAGCAACCTAAGTAAACATGACATTGGAAACTGAATGAAAAGACCTAGAGTCACCTAAGGCACCTAAACAACAATGGATGTAGCTTCAATGATAGAGTCCAAGAAGAATTGGATTCTGATCTTTATGCTCTTTCTGCTGAATGCAAGATATTAATGCAATATTGCCAACTCTGTTATTTGAGTTTAGAAGCAGCTTGTCACTTGATCAAGGGTTTAGTGCAGTCTGGAGATCTCTACACCTGTAGATTTAACCACACTGCTGCGTCATCCTGGAATCCAGAACAAATGTGTTACAAAATTGTGTTGGAAAAATTCAGTGGTATTAGATCAGTAGTGTTAAATTTATAATTGGGGATATTATGAAGTGCAGTTTTATTTTCCAAACACACATTATATTTGAAATGTTAATGGAACAAAGCCTGCTGTGGTTATTGATGTTTCCCAATAATAGCTTTGAATCGATTATGATAGCTCTTGTTATTGATATGACAAATGCTGTTGGTTTTATTTTGTAAATCATTTCTTGCTATATATTGTATTGTTTATGTAGCAAAAGATTGAATTATCAAAATTTTGAAGAACACTTTAACCATATAACTTCTCGAGTTAACATCAAGTATCAGACTATATTTAGTGTTCCTTGTATTTATATTTCCAAATGTATTCAGTCATTTCTTGTGCATGCTTAGAATTGAGCAGAGTTGAATGAATGTTCAATTGTACAGTCTGGTGAAACCTGATGGATATGGAAGATGTATATCAGTGTATGACATTGTTCATTCTGTGCAATGTTTTTTCTCTATCCATATAATAGCTTTAGGTGAATAGGGGCCAATGTGGCCCAAAATGAATAAGTAACTGGGGGAAAGATGTTCTGAACAAATTACAGTATGGGAGGTAGAGTAATTGAAGGAAGGTAACAAAAGCATGTATGAGCACTTAAGTGGCTGATGGATTGACATAGAGGCAGGTCTTGAGCCAACTAATGTTACTGTAGTGGAAGTGAGCAGTTTTTATTGGGAGGAGAGTACTTGAGTATTGCTGTAAAAACACACATTCAAGTTTTTTTGTCTTGTACTTATTCATGCAATTTTCAAGAATACCAATTTAAAGGGATTGTATTGCATAAGAGACAAATGCTCATTGGTTTGCGAGTGAACTGGCAGAGGCTTTGCCAAAAAAAAGTGTAAATAAATGACAGTTGATGACAGTTAACTGCCTGCCAGGCTTTAAGTCCTTAACCAAATGGGTTGACTGTGTTGTTCAAGCCACTGCTCTTAAGAGAGCTGGAGAATTGCTGTTATCTCGTGTTGTGAAGCTGAGTTGAATTATATGCAACATATGGACATATTCTTTATGTCTACACAGAACAGAGTCCTGAGTGTTAATGTAGATAGCTTTCAGTACACCAGTATGCACTACTGTACAACCCCAAGTGACATGGAGAATGTGAGGACTGCAGATGCTGGAGATCACAGTCAAAATGTGTGGCACTGGAAAAGCACAGCAGGTCAGACAGCATCTGAGGAGCAGGAGATGCAACATTTTGGGCATAAACTCTTCATCAGGAATGTTCATCCTGCTCCTCAGATGCTGCCTGACCTGTTGTGCATTTCCAGCACTACACTTTTTAATCCCAGCTGACAGCCCTATATGCATTGACACTGTAATTTGCTCACACTCAGGATTATCCGGCAGTTATTGTCTGTGATTCTGCAATTATCCAGTGTTGGACAATAGATTGAGAGTTTGGCAAGGGGGTGCTTCTTGGGTATACTCCGTACTTTTCTGGTTGAGGGAAGTTGTGAATTGGAATGAATAGATGAGATCATGCAACAACTGATGAACCTACATGGCAATGGTTGTAAATAGCAAACCTTTCTAAGTTTTATGGTGGCTATTCAGATGTATATTGAGTGAAATCTCAGCAGAAACGAGCATTTTTGCAATAGTTTGGCTATGAGAGTTTTTACAAACAACAAATCTTTATGCAAAACCCTCCATGCAAGATTGTTCGAATGATTGCATCACTCAATTCTAGTTTGGTCATTCAATGGAAATACTGGTCAGTGCAACACAACTAACTAATCATGGCCAAGTATGGTTTACTGAAGATTTTCCTGAATTGTCTGCAGAGTTCTGTTGAAACTTCAGCTTTTGCTGGTAGAAACTACATAGACATACTTAACAAAAATATCCATTGCATGTATATTAGGGAGGAATATTGACCATACTACATGGTTTGTAAGTGATTTTGAAATAGATGCTAGGAATGGGATAACTAGGTATCAACTGATGAGGTGCTGCAATGAGAAAGTCCAATTTTTCTGAACTGTTCACTTGCTAAGTTGCAAAATATCTATTCATTGTATATTTCAGGCTTTTATGTTGTATATTTCAAGCAGTGCCACCATTTTCATATTGTGGTAGTATCAAGGAATAGTTAGAGGTGAGATTCATGATCAATTGAAACACTCCAATAACATTGCTTGTTATGTGTAAGACACTCTGTTTTTGAAATACTTAATTGTGGACTGAAATGAAAATGGTTTTAAAATCAGGATTGCTGCATAATTTGAAAGCAAATAACTTGAGACTAGTTGTGAACATTGCTCAGCTGTGGATTGCAGCAGAGGTTGTGAATGAACTGGAGCCAAACGATTGTGTGCAAATGGAGTTTTGGCTGGCAGCAAGTAGTGGATTAGTTTCTGGACTGGTGACTGGTTATCAATGACAGAAGTCTTCTGTTTGCCCACAAACACATGATTGGTTCTTATGTAGCTGAAGAGGTCAGGACTGTGAATAAGATACAAAGAAGTCTTCAAACCACCTTTACCTTAGGAATTTGCTCTTTGTTCTCTGCTGTAAGCCACATTAAGCCTGAAACAAGTAAGCTGTTGAGAAAGTATATAAGGTATGAGCAGGTAGGGAAAGATTTAAGTTTAGGGTTGCTTGACAAAAGGCTCCACTAGCATGACTGCTAAGAGGGGAGGGGACAAACTGGATGTTTAAGAAGGAAATTGGAGGGAAAGTTAGAACAAGGGAAGTCAAGAAAGACAACTCTATCAAAGAGGCAGAAAACTCAGAAAAGGATCATGCTGTAAGGTTGAGTGAAATAGGAGTTGATGGGAAGGGTGAGGGCAGTAACAAATTAAAAATACTATACATGAATGCACGAAGCATTAGAAATAAGATGGATGAGCTTGAGGCTCTTTTGGAAATTGGCCGATACGATATTGTGGGGATAACTGAGATGTGGCTTCAGGGCCTGGGAAATGAAAATTCAAGGCTACACGTGCTATCGTAAGGACAGGCTGACGGCAGAGGGGGTGGGGTGGCCATGTTGGTAAGGGATGATATTCAGTCCCATGCGTGGGGGGGGGAACCTAGAATCAGGGGATGTAGAGTCAGTGTGGATAGAGCGAAAAAATACTGAGGGTAAAAAGACCCTCTTGGGAGTTATCTACAGGCCCCCAAACAGTAGTCTGGAAGTCCGATGTAAGTTAAATCAGGAGCTGAAATTGGTCTGTCGCAAAGATGTTACTACAGTTGTTATGGGGGATTTCAACATGCAGGTAGACTGGGAGAATCAGGATGGTATTTGACCTCAAGATAGGGACTTTGTGAAGTGCCTCAGAGATGGATTCTTAGAACAGCTAGTGCTGGAGCCGACGAGGGAGAAGGCAATTCTGGATCTGGTATTGTGCATCGAACCAGAATTGGTCAGGGACCTCAAAGTGAAGGAGCCATTGGGAAGTAGTGACCATAATACAATAAGCTTCAATCTGCAATTTGAGAGGGAAAGGGTACAATCGGAAGTGACAATATTTCTGTTGAATAAAGGGAACTATGGAGCTATGAGGGAGGAGCTGGCCAAAGCTCAATGGTGCAATACCTTAGCAGGGATGACAGTGGAGGAACAATGGCAGATATTTCTGTGTATAATGCAGAAGTTGCAGGATCAGTTCATTCCAAAAAGGACGAAAGATCCTAGGAGGCGGCATGAGTGACCGTGGCTGACGAGAGAAGTTAAGAAACGTATAAAGTTAAAAGAGAAAAAGTATAACATGGCAAAGATAAGTGGGAAAACGGAGGACTGGGAAGCTTTTAAAGACCAACAAAGGATTACTAAAAAGGAAATACGCAGAGAAAAAATGAGGTATGAAGGTAAACTAGCCAATAATATAAAGGAGGATAGTAAACGTTTTTTTAGGTATGTGAAAGGCTAAAAAATGGTTAAGACTAAAATTGGGCCCTTGAAGACAGAAACAGGGGAATATATTACGGGGAACCAAGAAATGACAGAAGAATTGAATTGGTACTTCAGATCTGTGTTCACTGGGGAAGACACAAGCAATCTCCCTGAGGTAACAGTGGCTGAAGGACCTGAACTGAAGGGAATTTATATTTGCCAGGAATTGGTGTTGGAGAGACTGTTAGGTCTGAAGGTTGATAAGTTCCCGGGGCCTGATGGTCTACATCCCAGGGTACTGAAGGAAGTGGCTCAAGAAATCGTGGATGCGTTGGTGATTATTTTCCAGAGTTCGATAGATTCGGGATCAGTTCCTGCGTATTGGAAGGTGGCTAATGTACCACTTTTTAAGAAAGGTGGGAGAGAGAAAACAGGAAATTATAGACCAATTAGTCTGACCTCAGTGGTGGGAAAGATGCTGGAGTCTATTATAAAGGATGAAATTCCGACACATCTGGATAGTAGTAACAGGATAGGTCAGAGTCAGCATGGATTTATGAAGGGGAAATCATGCTTGACTAATCTTCTGGAATTTTTTGAGGATGTAACTCTGAAGATGGACGAGGGAGATCCAGTAGATGTAGTGTACCTGGACTTTCAGAAAGCTTTAGATAAAGCTTTAGATAGGAGGTTAGTGAGCAAAATTAGGGTGCATGGTATTGGGGGCAAAGTACTAACTTGGATTGAAAGTTGGTTGGCTGATAGGAAACAAAGAGTAGTAATAAACAACTCCATTTCGGAATGGCAGGCAGTGACCAGTGGGGTACCGCAGGGATCAGTTTTGGGACCGCAGCTTTTTACAATATATGTTAATGATATAGAAGATGGTATTAGCAAATTTGCTGATGATACTAAGCTGTGTGGCAGGGTGAAATGTGATGAGGATGTTAGGAGATTACAGGGTGACCTGGACAAGTTAGGTGAGTGGTCAGATGCAGTTTAATGTGGATAAATGTATGGCTATCCACTTTTGTGGCAAAAACAGGAAGGCAGATTACTGCCTAAATGGAATCAATTTAGGTAAAGGGGCAGTACAGAGAGATCTGGGTGTTCTTGTACACCAGTCAATGAAGGTAAGCATGCAGGTACAGCAGGTAGTGAAGAAGGCTAATAGCATGCTGGCCTTCATAACAAGAGGGATTGAGTATAGAAGCAGAGAGGTTCTTCTGCAGCTGTACAGGGCCCTGGTGAGACCACACCTGGAGTACTGTGTGCAGTTCTGGTCTCCAAATTTGAGGAAAGACATTCTGGCTATTGAGGGAGTGCAGCATAGGTTCACGAGGTCAATTCCTGGAATGGTGGGATTACCTTACACTGAAAGACTGGAGCGACTGGGCTTGTATACCCTTGAGTTTAGAAGACTGAGAGGGGATCTGATTGAGACGTATAAGATTATTAAAGGATTGGACACTCTGGAGGCAGGAAACATGTTTCCACTGATGGGTGAGTGCCGAACCAGAGGACACAGCTTAAAAATACGGGGTAGACCATTTAGGACAGAGATGAGGAGAAACACCTTCACGCAGAGAGTGGTGGCTGTATGGAATGCTCTGCCCCAGAGGGCAGTGGAGGCCCAGTCTCTGGATTCATTTAAGAAAGAGTTGGATAGAGCTCTCAAGGATTGTGGAATCAAGGGTTGTGGAGATAAGGCAGGAACAGGATACTGATTAAGGATGATCAGCCATGACCATATTGAATGGTGGTGCAGGCTCGAAGGGCAGAATGGCCTACTCCTGCATCTATTGTCTATTGACTTGGATCAGATAAGAACTTGCAGTAAACAAGGAGGTGCTGGAGGCAAGGGTAATGGTTTAACAAGATGAAGAAGCATTCATTTTGCAAAGTCAGTTATACAAGGTGACAAGCATTCTTTATGTCAAGCCAGTTAAGGTTAAGAACATTCATTGTGTAACACCAGATGGCTTAATCTCCTCTATTAACACTGGCTGATGGTAATGGTCACCCAATCAATATGAACATTGCCTGACCAGGATGCTGCTCCCTATAAGTGACTATATAATTCATTCAGAGTCTGCTGTTTGAGAGAAGGCTGAGCAGTCGTGTCCCTGTGCACATGGGTGATCATTCTGTCTCCCTCCAGGGCCCAGAATAAAAATGAAGGAGGTAAAACTATACTGTATCCGAGAGTTTTGTTTCAACTGAGGTGGGAATAGGATGACTCTGTGACATTTAATTGATATGGCAGAGACATTTTGAAAGTGAATGAGCCACCCTGTGTCTCTTGCAAACCAGTAGAAAGGTTCCAGAGAAGGACATTGAGAATCAGCATCTGACTGGTCCAAGAATCCTGTCAGCAACCCCTGTGAACAGGAACCACTGAAATGTTCTCCCAGTTTTTTCGATCAATCCATAATCTATATCTTTTGTCATGTCTGTGTCTGAGAGTGTTGATAAGGGGATTAGAGTTTTATTTAGTTGAGTTACATGCACTGGTATTTATCTGTAGCTAGAGTAATTTACTTTAACAACAATTTTTGTTAAGTACAGAAACCTGGTCCATGCTTTCTGTTGACCTAGGTCCAGAAAACAGGTCAACTAGGGAAAGTAGCAGGGCTTTATTTCCAACATGCTACAGCAATGTATCATGACAAAGTTTGGGAATTCACACGGGATTTGATTTGACAGATAGGCAATCTGGTATTAGCACGTTGGTATTAGCAAATAAAACAGGCGAAGGAAAACACCAAGTCCTGTACTACATTTAAGACTTCTCACTAGAAATAGCAGAAGGTTTCCGAACGGTACCTGGTAGTTTCAGAGAAAGTTCAAAGCCCACATTGAGAGACTTGTCAGGTAAACTGGAGATAACGCTGCTTGATAAAACAAGGAGGGCAGTTAAGCCACAAGCAAGCATTTGGGGTTAGAGGAAATGCAAAAGACATCTGGTGCTCCAGGGAGTGAAATGTCATACTCAGGTGATATTCCATTATAGCTAAAGGTGCTTGAGGATTGAGAATGAAGAAACTAAAGTTGCAAATCAGAAAAATAGTATTAGAAGTGAGATAAAGTGAGGGGGCATGAGTGTAAGTTGAAACAGCAGACATCAGGTCCTGATGTTGGCCCGATTAAGAAAGCCGAAGTGATAATTTGAGATCCAGTAAAAAAAATCTTTTGGTTTATACAGTCACTACCAAAATATGAGTAATCAGATGTTGAGTCATGGAGTCATCTTCATGTCAGTTAATAAAATGCCTAAGCAAATGAGTTCAGCACCAAAGGACTGGATATTGCTGATGCAGAATAAGTTGTTGGGTAAAGCACAGGAAATTTATGCTTTAATGTAATCTCAGGATTGCAACACTGTAAAAGAAACTGTTAGCTGCATACAGTTTGAGGCATACAGACAAAAGTTCTGGAATTTAAGGAAATAGCCAAGGTGAACCTATTAAATTTGACGGGGTTAAACATTCTAATTTTGATAGGTGGATATGAATGTTAAAGTGAAATTGTATACATAGCTCTTAGAGGTTATTTTCCGAGAGAAATTTAAAAATTCACTGCTTCCATAATGAGGGTAATATTGAAAGGGTTGCAGCTGCGAGACAGGCCGCAGTAATGGCCGATGATTGAGTTACTCCATAAAGCGAATCTATTTTTCCGTCACCCTCAAATTCCAAAAGGTTAGAAAATAAGTGTGTGAAAGAAAGGCAAATAATGAAGGTAAGGAATGGATAGCTGAGAATGTCCCCAAGATTGTTATCTCAAATTAGCAAGCCAAGTATTGGGGATGAAGGTGATAATTGGACTGCAAAGTAGTGTTCTGACCATTGCAAGAATCATAAGAATCATTATCAGCAACTCTTGTGAACAGAAACCACTGAAATGCCTTCCCAGTTTTTCCATCGATAACCCACAATTTTTTCCTGTCTTGTATGTGTGTTTATATTTGTGTAAGAGAGACTTTGAGTTTTAATTAGCAGAGCTATATACTGAACTTGTATAAGAGTTTACCTGCAGCTAAAATCAATTTACTTTAAGCAGTTTTTTGTTAAACTTCATCAACCTGAATCTAGAAGACAAGAAAGTTGGGGACTGTTACGTACTTCTTAAAAACCTTTACCTTTTGTGACAACTCTGGGGCATGATTTTCAACTCATGATCCTAGTGCATCATGACATACATTAAAATGAAACAGGTACCAGGTGTTCTGTATTTCATTGACTCAGAATTGTCTCATCCTCGTCTTGATCCATAGTGGTATTGTTCTTAATGATATCATAAGTGCAGGCTGAAATAAGATAGATGTACTGAGGTTTCTGTATGTGTGGAATGTTGAGACAACCTAAAGTGTAATTTCAAGTCACTTAAACTTAAGGCAGGGTATCCAAGTAAGGCATTGCACGATTGTTTACAGTTGCTGTGATAGACTTCTGTAGTTCTGGCATTTTTTGTTCTCAATTCATGAATTTGTTGCAAATATTGGTTTTGGAGCGAAGTGTGGTGCTTGTATGTGCAAGATGTCAAAAAATATTGTTTAAGATACCAGAGAACCTGGCCTATACATGTGGTTGTTTTGAAGGATTGACATTGTAGCCAGTCCTGTAAAGCTGTTATTTGTGTGCATCATAGTCTACACCGAACTCCCGCTGTGTGTTTATTTGGGTATGAGTGAGAGTAATGATAAATTGCTGCTTATGGCCATTTCGAGTTCACTTATTTAATTCATAGCTTTTTCAACCCACTGTTAGGCTTAGAATTTTAACCTTTGTGATTTGTGCAGGTATTCTCCTGACAGTGCCAAAAGTGCAAAATTTTCACTTTGTGCTAGCTTTGCATGAGAAAATACTTCAAAGTCAAAGTTTTGGTATAATCAGGGCAAACTCAACAGTAAATAAGTCCCCTAGATGATCTATCTGAGTTAAAAAAAACTTTTATTTATTGTATTCTTTAAATTAGAACTGATGATAATTAAAAAGGAATTGACAGGGTTGGATAGCTATCATATACTTTGTTACCTCTGCAGATGAGGTTGGAGATATTATCAAATTCCCTCACTCTTTGTATTTGCCAGAAGTATTTTGTACAGTGCAGTTCTTCTGGATTGTATCCAATTAGAGAAGCCTTGAAAGCTTGCTGTTTTCAGTGATGTGCGTGTCATTTGTAAGAATGTGCAGACTGTTACTAGCAGTGTCAGTAGCGAGCTGAAGGTCCCGTGAGAATTTTCAGCCTCCATTTTGATCAGTATTTCTGCTTTTTCCTGTAAGTGGACTGCTATTGAGACTGGATCTGTTCAGGGCTTGGTCAGCCATGTTGATCTAATTTTATAAAGACAAAGCAGTTCTCTGCTTTAATAGTAATTGAGAAGATAAATCAGCTCATTAATCAGTGTGTAATGTTGAAAAGTTGCTATTTTAATAAAGGAAGCTAAACATTCAAACTACCATTCAAATACTATATTTTTCAGGTAAATAATGAAAATTGTCATGTCTTATCGTTTTACTGTTGTGGTTACCTCTGAAGTGGTTTATTTGCAACCTCATCAGTATCATTGCCATTTGTGATGGCCTATCTAGGTTTTAATTATGTATTGGTGTGGTTTCAGAATGGATTTAATAATTGTTAAGCTAGGTGCAGACTCTTAAACTACCCATTCTGTATAAATCAGGGCAGGGATGAGTAATTGTAAAACACATTTTACTGAACTGTTTTCACAGGCCACACCTGCTAAAAAGAAGCGATTGAAACAGAGGTGAAGGTGGATTTGTAGAATTGAGGCTTGATGTATGAAATTAATTCATAGAAATTTCATTTTAAAAATGGGAACTTTTGAAATTGGCACAGCAACTGATTACTTGCCTTAATTTATAATAGTTTAGTTTAATCTGGATCACAGTTTTTCAATATAAAAAAAATTGAACTGGACAGCATGAAAGAATTTAAAATAGAAATTCGTGTATCAACATAGTTCAATGTATGAATTATAATGCAGTTGCTTTGGTATATTAGGTTTGTAGTTAGGTTTGTTTGACTACTTCAGAAAAGCAATTCAGTTTTTGTAATGATTTTATTTGTTTCCATTTCCAGAGAGTGGTGCGCATACTTAGTCTTCTGCTCGCAAATCTTTTGATGTTCATAAAGACAAATATATTAGTTTTAGGGACAGGGCTGTCTCGGGAAAAAGGCTCTTTAATTCTGTCTTGCTATTCTGCCCCACTCTAATTTTGATCCCACTTATTCTAATTTTTTGTACTTAATGGCCGCTCCCTATCAATGGATGCTTCCAGCTTGGTTTCTCTGGTCCTTTAGAAAATACCCAAATTAAAAACAACTGCAGCAGGTGGAACAGCTTATTTTGACCATATGTGATTCAATCTTTTAACTCTCTGTTAATGTCTGTGCCTGTCTACTATAGCTTGAAACATCTGATCTAGTTAGTACAGCTGAATAAATTTCTGACAAAATGGGCAGAAATGTGATCTGGGTAAACTTGTAAAATCCAGTTCGATAGAACACACTTAGAAATAGCTTGATAGGAGAGGAAACCGAATGGAAGATGGATATCTGCACTTAGTATTCTCAGTATTGTTGCCAGTAGCGTCATTCAATCCATATATGATGAGAAAGCAACAAATCAAATCATTGTAACTTATGATTTTCATGTTTGCTGATAGCCAGGAAGGCCAGTTTGTAAGAATTGCCTTCCTCAAGAGTTCCAATGATGTGATTATCAGGTGTCATTGTGGATTGTTTTTGATATAGGCACTTGGTGCCTATTATAACCAGGTCATGCTCCTGCAGGTGATAGCCCTTCATTGCTCTTGTCAGCTACTGTCCCACCATCTGTTTAGCCTGGAAGTAGCCTTGAAGCTGAGCATTAGATGTCCTCCTGGCCATCAGGCTCCAAAACCTCACCACACAGAAAATCTTCGATGCAGCCATGCGGATGTTTCAGGTTATATCCGAAACAATGACTTCTCCACCTCCTGATGCTGCCTGTCTTACTCTGTTCCTCCAGCTTCCTGTTTGTCTATAATGTTATTAGCAGGACAGGATTCTTCAAGACTTGGGTGAAAGTTGACAACTCTCAAAACTTCCTCAATCTCAGTAGGAATTTGCTCGCAGCATATGTTATAATCTGTGATGACAAGATTTTTTTATCTTTAAAAATCTTGTGAAATTCAAAATTGCTGACTTGAGATTTGTGAATAATTATACAAAGCTTTCTTTAAAACTGGAAATCACTGAAGAGGATTTCAGTGTTGGGAATTCAGTAATTTATGGAGAGACTATGAAATAATATTATTTTGGGTATGAAGATCTCATATTCCCTCTCTGCTTGCACATTTAACTTTTTTGTATATATTGGTTTGAGGCTACATTAACTTTTGATTTGAAATTGAGATATTACATCGAACACCAACATTTACCTAATTTTGAATGAAATTTTTAAAAGTAGGAAAAGGAAATTTCTGAAGATGCACCCAGATTTTGGATTGTGATTTTGTTTACATCCCTAAACAGATGGTGGGACAGTAGCTGACAAGAGCAATGAAGGGCTATCACCTGCAGGAGCATGACCTGGTTATGATAGGCACCAAGTGCCTATATCTCTGTGTGAAAAAGTTGCCCCGTAGGTCTCTTTATATCTTTCCCCTCTCACCCTAAACCTATGTCCTCTAGTTCTGGACTCCCCGACCCCAGGGAAAAGACTTTGTCTATTTACCCTATCCATGCCCCTCATAATTTTGTAAACCTCGATAAGGTCACCCCTCAGCCTCTGACGCTCCAGGGAAAACAGCCCCAGCCTATTTAGCCTCTCCCTTTAGCTCAAATCCTCCAACCCTGGCAGCATCCTTGGAAATCTTTTCTGAACCCTTTCAAGTTTCACAACATCTTTCCGATAGGAAGAAGACCAGAATTGCAGGCAGCATTCCAACAGTGGCCTAACCAATGTCCTGTACCACCGCAGCATGACCTCCCAACTCCTGTACTCAATACTCTGACCAATGAAAGAACACATACCAAACGCCTTCTTCACTATCCTATCTATCTGCAACTCCACTTTCAAGGAGCTATGAACCTGCACTCCAAGGTCTCTTTGTTCAGCAACACTTGCTCGGACCTTACCATTAAGTGTATAAGTCCTGCTAAGATTTGCTTTCTCAAAATGCAGCACCTTGCGTTTATCTGAATTAAACTCCATCTGCCACTTCTCATCTGGTCCATCTGGTTCAGATCCTGTTGTAATCTGAGGTAACCTTCTTCGCTGTCCACTACATCTCCAATTTTGGTGTCATCTGCAAAAGGATATTTTCCATATTCTTTTCCATAGTAAATACTGATGCAAAATACTCATTTAGTGTCTCGCCCATTTTCTGAGGCTCCACACAAAGGCCGCCTTGCTGATCTTTGAGGGGCCCTATTCTCTCCCTAGTTATCCTTTTATCCTTAATGTATTTGTAAAATCCCTTTGGATTCTCCTTAATTCTATTTGCCAAAGCTATCTCATGTCCCTGTTTTGCCCTCCTGAGTTCCTTCTTAAGTATACTCCTACTTCCTTTATACTCTTTTAAGGATTCACTCTATCTATCCTGTCTATACCTTACATATGCTTCCTTCTTTGTCTTAACCAAACCCTCAATTTCTTTAGTCATTCAGCATTCCCTATACCTACCAGCCTTTCCTTTCACCCTGGAAAAAGTGAGGACTGCAAATGCTGGAGATCAGAGCTTAAAAATGTGTTGCTGGAAAAGCGCAGCAAGTCAGGCAGCATCAAAGGAGCAGGGGAATTGATGTTTCGGGCATAAGCCCTTCTTCAGGAATGAGGAGGGTGTGCCAAGCAGGCTAAGATAAAAGGTAGGGAGGAGGGACTTGGGGGAAGGGCGTTGGGAATACGATAGGTGGAAGGAGGTTAAGGTGAGGGTGATAGGCCGGAGAGGGGGTGGGGCAGGAGAGGTTGGGAAGAAGATTGCAGGTCAAGAAGGCGGTGCTGGGTCTGAGGTTTGAACTGAGAAAAGGTGAGGGGAGGGGAAATGAGAAAGCTGGAGAAATCTGCATTCATCCCTTGTGGTTGGAGGGTTCCTAGGCGGAAGATGAGGCGCTCTTCCTCCAGGCGTCATGTTGCTATGATCTGGCGATGGAGGAGTGGGAGGGGGAGTTAAAGTGTTCAGCCACGGGGCGGTTGGGTTGGTTGGTGCGGGTGTCCCAGAGGTGTTCTCTGAAACGTTCCGCAAGGAGGCGGCCTGTCTCCCCAATGTATAGGAGGCCACATCGGGTGCAGTGGATGCAGTAAATGATGTGTGTGGAGGTGCAGGTGAATTTGTGACGGATATGGAAGGATCCCTTGGGGCCTTGGAGGGAAGTGAGGGGGGAGGTGTGGCGCAAGTTTTGCATTTCTTGAGGTTGCGGGTGAAGGTGCCAGGAGTGGAGATTGGGTTGGTGGGTGGTGTGGATCTGACGAGGGAGTCGCGGAGGGAGTGGTCTTTCCGGGCGTTCCTTTTATCTGAGCCTGCTTGGTACACCCTCCTCATCCTTGAAGAAGGGTTTATGCCCAAAACGTCGATTCTCCTGCTCCTTTGATGCGGCCTGACCTGCTGCGCTTTTCCAGCAACACATTTTTAAGCTCAGTTTCCTTTCACCCTGACAGGAATATATTTTTTCTGGATTCTCATTATCTCCTTTCTGAAGGCTTCCCATTTTCCAGCCGTCCCTTTACCTGTGAACATCTGCGTCCAATCAGCTTTCGAAAGTTCTTGCCTAATACCGTCAAAATTGGCCTTTCTCCAATTTAGCTGAAAATGTGTTGCTGGAAAAGTACAGCAGATCAGGCAGCATCCAAGGAGCAGGAGAATCGACGTTTCGGGCATGAGCCCTTCTTCAAGATTTTCACCTCTGATCTCCAGCATCTGCAGTCCCCAGTTTATCCTTTCTCCAATATAGGACTTCAACTTTTAGATCTGGTCTATACTTTTCCATCACTATTTTTAATTTAATAGTATTATGGTCACTGGCCCCAAAGTGCCCCCCCCACTGACACCTCCCCTGCCCTGCCTTATTTCCCAAGAGTAGGTCAAGTTTTGCACCTTCTCTAGTAGGTATGTCCACATACTGAATCAGAAAATTTTCTTGTACGCACTTAACAAATTCTTCTCCATCTCAACCTTTTACACTATGGCAGCCCCAGTTTATGTTTGGAAAGTTAAAATCCTCTACCATAACCACCTTATTATTCTTAAGATAGCTGCGATCTCCTTACAAGTTTGTTTCTCAATTTCCCTCTGACTATTGGGGGGGTCTATAATATAATCCCAATAAGGTGATCATTCCATTCTTATTTCTCTGTTCTACTCATATAGCTTCCCTGGATGTATTTCCGGGAATATTCTCCCTCAGCACAGATGTAATGCTATCCCTTATCAAAAATGCCACTCACCCTCCTCTCGCCTCCCTTTCTATCCTTCCTGTAGCATTTGTATCCTGGAACATTAAACTGCCAGTCTTGCCCATCCCTGAGCCATGTTTCTGTAATTGCTGTGATATCCCTGTCCCATGTTCCTAACCATGCCCTGAGTTCATTTGCCTTCCCTGTTAGACCCCTTGCATTGAAATAAATGCAGTTTAATTTATTAGTCCTACCTGCTCTGACTGTTTGACTCGCTTCTGTTCTCAACTGCATCAGTATCAGATTGATGTTGTTCCTCACTATCTCCCTGGGTCCAACCCCCCCACCTTACTAGTTTAAATCCTCCTGAGTAGCTCTAGCAAATTTCCCTGCCAGTATATTTAGGTGCAATCTGTCCTCGTGCAGGTCACTTCTACCTCCAAAAGAGATTCCAATGATCCAAAAATGTGAATCCTTCTCTCATACACCAGCTCCTCAGCCATGCATTCATCTGCTCTATCCTCCTATTCCTGTTCTCACTAGCTCGTGGCATGGGAGTAATCCAGATATTACTACTCTTGAGGACCTCCTTTTTAAATTTCTGCCTAACTCTCTGTAATCTCCCTTCAGATTCTCAACCTTTTCCCTTCCTATGTCGTTGGTTCCAATGTGGACAGGGACCTCTTGCTGACTTCCCCCCCGCCCCCTCCGTGAGAACATTCTGCACCCTCTCTGAGCTATCCTTGATCCTAGCACCAGGGAAGTAACGCACAACTCTGCTTTTTTGCTGCTGGCCACAGAAACGTCTGTCTGTACCTTGGACGAGAGAATCCCCTAACACAATTGATCTCTTGGAAGCTGGTGTACCCCTCGTTGCATTCGAGCCAGAAACCTGGCTGTTCGTGCTGTGTTCCCCTGAGAATCCATCATCTACATTTTCCAAAACAGCATACCTGTTTGAAATGGGTATCTCCACAAAAGACACCTGCACTACGTGCATACCTCTCTTACCTTTCCTGGAGTTAATCCATCAATGTGACTGCATCTGAGACTTTCCCCCCTTCCTATAACTGCCATCCATCACATGCTGTTGCTGTTGCAAATTCCTCATTGCTTCTAACTGTCTCTCCAACCAATCCATTCAATCTGATAAGATTTGCATCCAACAGCATTTATGGCAGATATAATCCACAGTAGCCTTTAAACTCCCACATCTGACAAGAAGTACATATTACTAAAGGCCATTTTTGCTCCTTCACAATCTACAGACCCAGAAAATCACACTGTCTTATTCCTCTACAAAACACTGCCCCAGGTTAAATTAATAGTCATGGCTTATATTTTAAGTTTAATCAAGAGACTTATCTCCAAAAACATATAATCAAGAAAGAATCCACTCTACTCACTACAGCAGCATTTCTCTTGGACAGACTTAAAATAACAATTAACTTATCTGGTTCTGTGCTGTGAACTTCACCCAAACAGGTTCCTCCAAGATTAGTTGTGAATTTCACTGTTTGTTAATTTTCCCAGACACACTCCGATGTCCAGCGATACATGAATTCAAAACAGCAAAGTCAGTAACTGTGCAGGTTCCCCCTCCCCCTCCCCCTCCCCCTCTCTCTCTGTTTTGACTTTTTTTTTCCCAAAGTTCCAAAACAATGCAACAGCATATGAAACAGTAATTGCTGCTCCTGGAATTAGAGGAAATCACCTACAGCGTCTAAAATACCTCAAAAAAAAGGAGCAGCTGTTACAGCCAGGAACATTTCCGTCCTCCATCTTGGATTACCTTTGTTTTTGATATAGGCACTGGGTGCCAGTCATAATCACTGATTGTCCTTATTGGCTTTGCCTTGCTGTGATTGCTTTTGGGGTTATGGACTTCTGTTAATGTAATTTCTAGGTTCTAGAAAAGTCCCAACTAAAAGTATAGCACCTCTATTCGATGAAGGAGGGAAGAAACTGAAAGCTATAGGTTAATTCGTCTAGCATTATGAAACAAGCAGTTGAAGGATATTTAAACCATAATAGGCCAAATCAACATTGGAAAAGAGAGTTATCAAGTAACAATAAAGATGGATACAGACCATACAATATGAATTTTCAAAAGTCTCATTCACTAAAGTGCTTCAGTGGTTAGGACTATTCCCTCTCAGTGCCAGGGACCTGGGTTCAATTCCACTCAGGTGATTGTCTCTGTGGAATCTGCATATTTTCCCCTTGTCTGTATTGAGTTTCCTCCCACAGTCCAAAGGTGTGCAGGCTAGGTGGAGTTACCATGCTAAGTTGTCCATGGTGTCCAGAGATGTGCAGACGAGGTGGATTAGTGATGGGAAATGTAGAGTTATTGGGATTGGGTAGGGTAGGGGAGTGGGTCTGGGTGAGATGCTCTTGATTTGATTTGATTGCTTACAGTGTGGAAACAGGCCCTTCGGTCCAACAAGTCCACACCGACCCTCCGAAGAGCAACCCACCCAGACCCATTCCCCTACATTTACCTCTTCACCTAACACTATGGTCAATTTAGCATGGCCAATTCACCTAACCTGCACGTCTTTGGACTCTGAGGAAACTGGAGCACCTAGAGGGAACCTATACAGACACTGGGAGAATGTGCAAACTCCACACACAGTTGCCTGAGGTGGAAATTGAACCCGGGGTCTCTGGTGCTGTGAGGCAGCAGTGCTAACCACTGTGCCACCGTGCTGCCCAACATACTCTTCCGGGGGTTGGTGTGGACTCGCTGGGCTGAATGACCTGCTTCCACGCTGTAGGGATTCTGTGATAAAAGGTTACTATGCAAAACAATGTGTTGGGTGTGATGTATTAACATGGATAGAGGGTTGGCTAACCAGCAACAAGCAGCTGGGATCAATGAATCATTTTCAGGTTGATTAACACAGGGACTTCTGCATTGCCACAGGACCTCTGCAGGGCTTTCACTACAATAAGTCCTCACTCAAAACGATGATTGCGTTTGTGAAAGTTGTGACATCAAGTAAAATAACTTTAAATGAATCATGGATTCCCTTAAGAATCAATGTTTAAGTCAGAGTTAGGTTCCTTGGGATCACTTCTCACTTGGGAAAAAGTAATTTCCAGGTTGAAGTGCTGTGGCATAAATGTGCAGCACCCCTGTGTGTTCTCGCGGGTGAAGTAACTTCCAGCTTTGACGAACCTCTACCACAAGATGGAGCTGAGGTTGAGTTGTCAAGGGGGAAAAGAATATACATAGAGATACAAATAGGATTAGCGAGTGGGAATAGGTATATCAGCTATGTGGGAAAAATGTGAGGTTGTCCGCTACGACAAAAATAATAGAAAAGCAGAATATTATTCATGATTGAGATTGCAGAATGCTGCTATACAGATGTCTGGGTTTTTCTTGTGCACAAATCTCAAATGTTACAGTGCATAAATAATGCTGTACTTTATTGTAAGGGGAAGGGCTATTGAAATCTTGCTACAACTGTACAGATCATTGGTGATAATACACTGTTAATCTTCAGTTTTGATCTCCCCACGAATGCAGACATATAGAGCTGTAGAGATATACAGCATGGAAACAGACCCTTCGGTCTCCATTGTCTATGTCTTCCAGATAGCCCAAATTAATCTAGTCCCATTTGCCAGCATTTGGCCCATATCCTGCTAAACTCTTTCTATTCATATATCCATCCAGATGTCTTTTAAATATTATATTTGTACCAGCCTTCACCATTTCCTCTGGCAGTTCATTTCATACAGGCACCACTCTGTGTAGAAAAATTGCCCCTTGAGTCCCTTTTAAATCTTTCTCTTCTCACCTGAAACCTATACCATCTAGTTTTGGACTCCCTTCTCTGACTTGCACTGGAGACAATTCAGTGAGGGTTTACCAGACTCATTGCTGGAATGAAGTGTTAGGTTCTTCTTCTTAAGATTCTTCTACACTTGATGCAACTGTAAAATGCCATCTTCTGTGAACAGCCAAAATTTTATGAACCAAGTACAAACTTTGGAGGATTACTTAACACTCCTTGCAATGCTTGCGAAGTGTGTCAAGTGAAGCTCTCTGAACAAGGGAACAGTTCTTCCTTCATACAAAATTTCTACATCACAGTCAGTAATGTCCACAAGACGACCCTCAGCCACTCCCCCATAGTCATATGCCACTCAAGACACAATGCAGTGACTTGACCATTTCGAGAAACAAGGTAATTTAGATCATTTCTTAATAGAAAGATCTGGTGTAAATCATTTTTTTAACTGTAGGGTGTAGTCAGAATTTTAATTTCAATGTTCTTATTGATTCTGAATCGGAGATGATAATGTAAATCTACTTTGAATAGTAGGAGATAACAATGTAATTTCTTTTACATTGTACCTGAAAGATAAAGAAACATACCACTCTACCCCCAGGACATCCAATTTCTTGCAGGTCAGCAGAACAGATTATCCCCTTAAAATCTCATGGCCATCCAATTTCTTACAGATTAACAGAGTAAATTAACCCTTTCACATCTCAGAAGGGGTTGTAAAAGTGTGAGCAGGTATGGGTAAATTATAAGTTTGGGCTTATAAGCATTGGAGTTTAGAAGGAGCATAAAAAAAATGAAGATTGAGGGGGCTTGACAGGATTGATGTTGACAGAACTCCACCTCATGGGGAAGTGTCAATCTCCGACTGTTGGGGGGGGGGGATGGTGATGCACAGTTGGAATAATGAGGATTCCCATTTAAGGTGGAGAGGAGAGTAAATGTTCTGAAGGTTGAGAGCGTTTTTGTTGCTCTTCCCCAAGAACATTGGAGACAGTGTCATTGAAGATATTCAAATCTGAGTGACAGATTTTTGATCAAGGGAGTTGTGGGGGCAGTTAGAAAGCAGAAGGCCACAGTCTGATCAACCATGGCCATCCTGAAAAGCTGACTCAGTGGGTGCTATTGACAACTGCTTCTCTTTCTTTTGATCTCATGGGCTTCCTGGTATTGTCTAAATTGAAATATAATGTTAATTATGACACAAACTGCAAGTGGTGCCAAGGCATGCATTGTGAAGCTTGACTTCAACCTGACAGTGATATCTCTTTCCATTGCTGTTAATTCCCAGGAACTGTATTAAACTGAATAAATACCATTGAGCATTTTCCACACAAATGAATGCAAACCCATTGTTACCTCTTGTTACATGTTTCAGACTCTGACAGTTATGTGCCAGTCTGTTAACTAGAGTAAATTTCTGAATTGAGGTCAGTACTTTGCCACCAGATGTGTGTCTGAATTGCCATATGGATTGGGATGGCCAGTATATGTTTCTGGTCCATCTTGGTTGGGTTGAAAGACCTCAACCATTCTTGAGACTCTCGGCATGTTGGGACTGCAAGTAACCTAGACTTGGATCAGCGCAAGCTGCCATCTAAGTTGATTTTTAATGGTTCGTGGTCTACCTCTCATTGCTGCAAAGAAAAGACACACAGAACATTGCTTCTCATCAGCATTTGGGTGATTTTAGGTGGTGGGCCATAGCAACTAGAATCTTATTTTTGGTGGAATGTTTGGAACCTTATTGTCATTCTCCCTTTGTGAGCCCCTGTTTAACATTCTAAATACGATGTTATTCTAGTTATTCACTCATCTAGGATGTAAGAGCGAAGCAAGTTATGTGGAGTATTATGTCTTGATACCTTTGTGTGGCATCTTGGCATTTTTTTCAAATGAAAAGAGCTGAAAATTAATTTCAATTCATATTAGTGTGAATAGCAAGTTAGTAGATCAGATCTTTCAAGCCTTTGTTGGGAAAACTGCAGTTGAGGAAATTGGAAAGATTCCCATTTTTTATCAATCTTACTTAAAGGGCTTATCAATGTTTTACAAAAGAAAAATTCTGTAGTTATGCATATATGAAATAAAAGGCTATGAGATATTCAGGTCAGGCAGCATCTGTGAGACTTAAAATGTAATGGTTCAGGTCCATGACCTAATACCATAACTTTTATTCTGTTCATTCTGATAAAGCATTGTACCAAAATGTTAATTTGTCCTTGTTGACTAATATTTATCTCTGCTATTTTTGTCTATCTTCAGTTTTAAATACTTGGTTAACTCCATGTCCCTGTCTTTTTAACAGTAGTTGACTGTTTGGCATGCATCCTTTGAAAGGGAACTTATTTTTCCATTCAGTATTTACTTGCTGCTTCTCACGTAACAAATGTAGATATAATTTGGTTGAAATTACATTTAAATTGTGTCATCTTTCTGAATTTCTTTATGCTGCAGGTGTATATTGAATTTGATGATTCGCGTTGGAAAAAGCAAGCTTGGGTGAAGGTTTACGCTGAAGATGTCCTTGTTTTCCTTGTGGAACATAGTCTCGTGTGGTGCCCCAGGAAAGACTCAATACCCTTACAGGGAGGAAGGGTTAATGCTAGCCAATGGCCTGCATTGGTAAGAAAAATCTTGTCTCTTACTCTGGATTGCAAAAACTGGCTGTATTAGGTATTCACTACACTTTTTAACTAGTCTGATCTGTTCTAATGAGTGTACAGTCTTTATCCAAATCACTGAAACATAAGGGGGATAATGCCGTCCCTTGGGCAGGAATGAATTGTGTTAGTTCACTCAAAGCAAGACTTGATTTGTTTGCATAAAATGAGATTTCAAATCTTTTTTTGTCAACCTGTTTGTACGTGTTACAATATACCTCAGTGGCCATCGTCTCATGAGGTGGGACTTCATGTCAGCAATTTGCAAAATTTTGCATTAAACTTATAATTCTCTTTCAGTTGGCTTCGGAAATGTGCATGTCTGTTGTGCAGTTTTAACATGTATGAAAAGGATAAAAATAGATAATTGCCTGCTGTGGTTCACATGGATTATAAATAATACACTATAAAATCACGAGATGTAGGAGCAAAAGTAGATCATTCACCTGCAAGTCTGCTCTCTCATTCAGTTATATTTTGGCTGATCTGATCGCCCTCAATTCCACTTTCTTACCTTTTCCTTCTAATCCTTGGTTCCCTTCCTGATTGAAAAACTGTCCAACTCTGCCTTGAATATACTTAATGACCCAACCATGAGAGTTCTCTTTAGTAAAGCCTTCTACAGGTTCACTACTTTCAAGAAATGCCTCCTCATCTTTGTTTTAAGTACGCAATTCCTTATTCTGAGATTGTGACCTCTGCTCCCAGAATATCCCACAAGGAGAAGCAACCTCTCTGCATCTAACCTGTCAAGCCTCTTTAGAATCCTGTATGTTTCAATAGGTAGCCTCTCATTCTTCTAAATCCTAATGAGTACAGGGCCAACATACTCAACCTCTCCTCATAAGACAGTGCCTCCGTAACCATTTAGCCGAATGAAACTTGTCTGGACTGTGTCCAACGTAGGTATATCTTTTCTCAAATAACTATTTAGTGTTCCAACTATGATCTGATCAATGCCTTGTATAGTTTTAGCTACACCTCCCAGCTTTTATATCCCATTCCCTTTGAGATATAGGCCAACATGCATTTGTTTTCCTTGTTACCTGCTGAACATGGATGCTAGCTTTTTGTAATTCATGCACATACAGAACATACCTCTGTTCTGTAGCTTTCTGGAATCATTCTCCATTCAAATAATATTCAGCTCCTCTATTCTCACCAAAGTGCCCAACCTCACATTTCCCCATGTTACATACCATCTGCCAAGTTTTTACCCACTCGCTTATCCATATCCTTCTGCAGATCCTTTGTGTCATCCTAACCATTTGTTTTCCCACCTATTTTTGTGTCACCTGCAATCTTGGTTGTTCCTCATCCAAGTCATTAATATACTTTGTAAATCATTGTGGTCCCAGTACTCCTCTCTGTCGCCCACCACTAGTTATACGTTGTCAGCCTGAAATTGCCCTCTTATCACAACTCTGTCTTTGATTAGTCAGTCCTTTATCCATGATTCTACATTAGAACCAAGTGCTTGTATCTTAAGTAGCCTAATGCATAAAGGGCCTTATCAAACGCCTTCTCAATATCCAAATATATCATGCTACTGCTTCCGCTTTATCTATCTTGCTTGTTGACCACTAAAAAATCTAGTAAGTTTGTCGAGCATGATTTCCCCTTCATGATGCCATGTTGATTTTGCTTGATGACATTAATTATGCATTTCTAAACGCTCTTCTGTTATATCTCTTATAAATGACTTTGATATTTTCCCAATAACAAGGCATTAAGCTAACTGACCTATAGTTGTCTATTTTTTGTCTCTTTCCCTTTTTAACTAAAGGTGTTACATTGACCATTTTCTAAGCCTCTGGAACTTTTCCAGAATCTAAGAAGTGTTTGAAGATTACTATCGATACATCCACTGTCACGCCGCTACTTCCTTTTTATATCCTAAGTTGCATCTTCTTAGGTCCGGGGAACTTGTCAATCTTTAGCCCCATTGCTTTCTATAGCACTTTTTCTCTTGTTATATTGGATCTAAACTCCTTTTTCCCCTTGATTATGTCATAGTTTTAGAATGCTGTTAGTGTCTTTTCATGTGTAGACTGGTGCAAAGTATTTGTTCAACTCCTCTGCCATTTTCTGGTTGCCCATGGTTATTTCCACAGCCTCTTCTGTAAGGGGCCTATGTTCACTTTGGATTTGCTCTTATTTTTCTGCGTATTTAAAGAAGCTCTTGCTGTTCGCCTTGATATTATTGCAAGTTTACCTCAAAGTTTATCTTCTCACTCATTTTCTTGGTTGTCTTTTGGCTTTTATAACTTTGAGAAAGTGAATTCTGCAGATGCTGGCGATCAGAGTTGGGTGTGTCTTGCTAGGAAAGCACAGCAGGTCAGGCAACATCCAAGGAGCAGGAGCACCTGATGAAAGACTTATACCCGAAATGTCGATTCTCTTGCTCCTCAGATGCTGCCTGACCTGCTGTGCTTTTCCAGCACCACACTCAGTTTTTATCACTTTCCAAACCCTCTGGCATATGACTAATCTTCGCCTAATTGTAAGTTTGTTTTTTCTTTCAGTTTTATGGTATTCTCAACTCCCCTGATTATTCATTATTGAATTACCCCCTCCTAGAGTCCTCCCCCATCATTGGGAATACCTTTGTTGTGAGCCATGAACTACTTTATTAAGCATCTGTTACTGTTCTTAACTGTCTTTGTTGCTAAACTCCTTTCCCAGTCCATTCCAGCGAGCTCTGCTCTCTCTCCTTTGTAATTGCCATTTTTTAAGCTGAATTTCATTGTTTCTGACACAAGTTCCTCCCTCTCAAACTGAGTGCTAAATTTTACCACGTCATGTTTGTTGTTCCCTCAGGTTATAGAGTCATAGAGATGTACAGCATGGAAACAGAGCCTTCGGTCCAACTCATCCATGCTGACCAATTTGCCAGCACCCAGCCCATATCCTTCCAATCCCTTCCTATTCACATACCCATCCAGATGCATTTTCAATGTTGCAATTGTACCAGCCTCCACCACTTCCTCTGGCAGCTCTTTCCATACACACACTACCCTCTGTGTGGAAAAAATTGCCCTTTAGGTCCTTTTTCTATCTTTCCCCCCTGACGTTAAACCTATGCCCTCTAGTTCTGGACTCCTCCACCCCAGGGAAAAGACTTTGCCTATTTATCGTATCCATGTCCCTCAAGATTTTATAAACCTCCGATGCTCCAGGAAACATAGCCCCAGGCTTTTCAGCCTCTCCCTGTAGCTCAAACCCTCCAACACTGGCAACATACTTGTAAATCTTTTCTGAACCCTTTCAAGTTTCACAACATCCTTCTGATAGGAAGGAGACCAGCACTGCACGCAATACTCTAAAAGTGGCTTAATCAACGTCCAGTGCAGCTGCAACATGACCTTCCATCTCCTATACTCAGCACTCCGACCAATAAAGGAAACTGTACCAAATGCTGCCTTCACACTCAATCGTCTATTAAACTTGTCTCATTGCACGTCACCAAATCCAGTATAGCCTGATGTCTGGTTGGATCCACAATATCAAAAATTGCTGGAGCAGCTCGGCAGGCCAGGCAGCATCAGTAGGGTTAATGTTCAGTGACCCTTCAGAACTGTTCTTCACTGCTACCAGACCTACTGAGTTGTTCCAGCAATTTGTCTTTTTGTTTCTGATTTCTAGCATCCGTAATTCTTTCGGTTTTTTTTGGATCTACAACATATTGTTCTTGGAAACTGTCCCAAGTACAGCCTATGAATTATCCTCACGGCTAATTCTGCCAATCTGACCATCTCAATCTATATGAAGTTTAAGGTCCCCTATGATTCATGTACTCCCTTTCTAACATGCCCTCATGTATCTAACCTCAGAAGAATGACAGCATAGCATTAGTGTGGTCCTCTGAGTGAGTTGTACCACCTTCACTAGTTTTGCTTTTATACCTGGATCATTCTGTTCAACAGAATTTCTGTTTATTAATGGAAAGAAAGAGATGTGGCCTAAGGTTTTCATCTTGCATTCATTAGGACAAGCTCAAGATTGCCAATTTTCAAAGGATCTATTTATGATACAGGAGAAAGGGTGCTGATTGGTTGGCAAGCCAACTTTGCCCAGAATGTTGCCATAAGGGGAGCTGTCTGGGTAATTTTTAAAAAAGCACAAGGCTTGAAGTATTTTTGTTTGCTGAGAATGAATCCCAGCTTATGAATATTTGTATATTTAGCATGATTTTTATTGCCACCTTAGTTCCAAGGATGTGAAACAGAGAGTAACTGTGGATGGTAACTTTATGAATGTGGATGGTAGCCAACAAGTCAAGAGGTTTGATAAACAAGTATCATCTGTATCTGGGATATACATTTTCTCATTAGTTTGCCGTGATTTTAATTGCAAAAGCCAATGGTATTACCGTGATTACTATTTAAAAGGGCGACCAGTCAGTTTGTTCTCTCCTGAGCAGCTAATATGTATATTTATTTCTACACTGCTGTTGCTGGCATCAAATGAAGACCATACTTATTATATAACTTTTCATCTGTTGGCTCACTGTATACTGTGTTTTTGTGCCCTATTTATGATGACATAGTAATTGATTTTTATTTTGTTTTCAGACCTTTAAAGCACTGGTAGATAAAATTGGGTTGGGTTCCATCGTTCCAGTTGAGTTCTTCGGTGACAGGGTAACGAATTTTACGGTTGATGGTGCTGCACTCCGACTATTTAAAGTAATTTTCTTCTATTTCTTTTAGTAGTTTTACTGCATGTGTATAATTTTAGCATGGAGTAGTTGGGTTCATTTTAGATTCAGTCCAGTACTGTAGTGTCATTGTAATGTTAAATTAGTGCTTAGTCTCTAATTCACAAAAGTTTAAAAATTTAAATTCCAGTAATTTTTGTAAGAACTCCCATAGCTCTTGCCAAATTAATACTCTGAGCTATCCAGTGCCTTAAATGGGTGGATTGTGGTGTTTAATTCCAAGCTTATTTCATATATTTGCAGAAAATGAATTGAGTAGGAATTGGCTTATCAACCTGTATCTGTTTTGTTGGTTCCTTTTTACCTACGCTCATGACAATCGTGTACAAATTTAAATGTGGGTGTTAGTTTTGATCTTCTGCTTGCTTGTGTAATCAGCTTGGGAAATACAAGAGTTTAGAATTTTTGAAAAGGTGCGTAGCTCGGATTGTGGATGAGATCGTAAAGTCGTACGTCAAGCTGGTGTGGTTTTCTGCAGATGTTTTGTCGCCTTATGAGGTGACATCGTCAGTTTGTCTTTAATACGGTATTGGTGGTCTGTCCCACCTGGTATTTATGTGTCTTTGTTTTTTGTACTTCCAGTTCTGGTATCTTTGTGGTTTGTGTATGAGGTCTAGTTCAATATGTTGAGTTCCAGCTGGAGTACCAGGCTTCAAGGAATGCTCTCATGTGTTTCTGTTTAGCCTGTGCTAAGATGGTTCCATTGTCCCAGTTGAATTTGTGTCATTCATTGTCTATGTGGTTGGAAATAAGGGGGTACTGGTTGTGTCTGGCAGTGGGGAGCTGATGTTCGTGCACTGATATGGTCATTTTTCTTCCTAATTGTCCTACGTAGTGTTTTTCATAGTCCTGGTGAATAAAGTTCATCCTATGGATGTCCAGTCATTTACCTTAGTGAGGAGCTGGTGAAAGGCATTTACTGGTTTGTGGGCCACTAAGACTGCTAGGGGTCTAAGCAGTTAAGTAGTCATTTCTGGTATGTCCTTGATGTATGGTCTGGTCACTATTGTGTCTGGTTGTGTAGTGTTTTGTTTAGGTTGGTTGCATAAGTATTGGAGGATCACGCTCGTTTGAATCCCTTGATTAGGTGTTCCTGTTCTGCCATCTGGAGTTCTGGGTTACTGCGTGTGTCCTTGCTTGTTCAAATAGTGTTCTCATGCAGCTTTGTTTGTGTGTGCTGGTTATAGTTCCAGACGTATTAGTGGAATGCACACCTACAAGTGAACTCCAGACCAGTGTGTGCAGGAAGAATGCTCATGCACACCAGATTATGAACTATAAAAGCAACCACCCCAGTACCCATAAACAAAGCTGCATGAGAACACTATTTAAACGAGCAACGACCCACTGCAGCAACCCAGAACTCGAGAGGGCAGAACATGAACAACGATTCAAAGGATTTAAACGGAACAGGTACCCCCAGAGCACTCCAATATAACAAACCTAAAAGAAAACACGACATGACAGTGAACATGTCATATATCAAGGATATATCAGAAATGACTACCCAACTGCTCAGACCCTTAGGAATCTTAGTATCCCACAAACCAGTAAACACTTTTCACCAGCTCCTCACAAAGATTAAAGACCTGACACTTGCATCCAACAGGAGAAACGTTTTTCACCAGATACCCTGCAAGGTCACTACATAGGACAAACAGAATACAAATGCATGAACATGAACTCGCCACTGCCAGGCACGACCAGTACTACTTCATTTCCAACCATACAGGCAACAAAGGACACAAATTCAACTGGGACAATGTAATCATCCGAGTACAGGCTAAATAAAGACGCAAGATAATTCCTTAAAGCCTTGCTTTCCAACCAGAACTCACTCAATAAATGCATTGAACTGAATTTCAAATGCAAACTACTCACATACAGAACCAGAAGTATCAAAGAACAGACACACAAATACCAGGTGGGACAGAGCACTAACACCTTATCAAAGGTGCACTGACAATGTCACCTCGCAAGGCGGCAGATTGTCTGTAGACAACCACACCAGCTCTGTGAACGAATACACAGCCTCATCCAAGAGTTTGTATGTTAAAACACTAATCTGAAAACGTACTTCATTATGATTGATACAGGTATAATATTTCTTATTTTGAGAGTTCTCAATGGTTAACTAATATTGCACCATCGTATGACCAGCTTTTACCTTTCCATGTTCAATACAATGCAGTGTGTGGAGAATTTTTTATTGAGGTTTAGCTTGTTTGCACTAAATGGAGAAAGGAAGAGGTGCTTGACTTTTCGCATTTGTTTGTTCCATGTTATTATAATGCTGTTGCTGTTCAGGTAGAAGTGTCTTGACTACTTGAGTTTGGAGGAGTATAAGGCTCTCCCATTGTTTGAACCATCAGTGAAGGTTGTGTCGAATGTTTTTCCTTACACTTGCTGCAAATTCACTAGGACTGCAAAAATTGGTATCAATGTAACTAAATATTTTGTGAATTCAAATATAGTAGTGTATTTATGCTCACTTTTCTGTTCAATGTTAAGCACAGATCTTAGCACTGAAAACAATATCATGTGGTTAACATGTGTCAAACCTTTCTTCTACAAAAGCCATTCCAGTTCCTCATGAAGGACGAAATAATTGAAACAAAGCAAGTCAGGATTTTGGAGAGTAAAGTGGCATTCATTGTTTTATGTTTTCCCTTTAGAACGGAAAATGAAAACTAAAGGCTTTTTTATGCTATTGGAGTGAGGGGGGGAAAGGAGAGAGCAGATTATACTGTGACCAGTGTGAATTTATTAGTCATGAAGTGGTGTAGCAGGTTATCTGTCAGGGAAGGAAAGGAGTATCAAAGAAATGGAAATCTTAAAAGATCGAAATATATTGGAAAAGTATTATAGAATCACTGCAGTGCAGAAAGAGGTTGTTCAGACCATTGAGTCTGCAGCGACCCTTCAAAGGACATATCACCCAAAACCATGCCCTCACCCTATCCCTGTGACCCTGCACGTCCTTGGACACGACAGGGTAATTTACCATGGGCAATCCACCTAACCAGCACATCTTTGGACTGTGGGAGGAAACTGGAGCACTTGGAGGAAACCAGACACTGGGAGAATGCCTGTAGGGAATGTGCACAGTCAACCAAGGGTGGAAGTGAGCCCAGGTCCCTGGCAATGTGAGGGAACAGTGCTAACCACTGTGTCACCATGCCTCCAAAAGCTAAAGACGTGAGAGCCACGCTTACAAGGTAAAAGTAGATAAGGAGACAAATTTTAAACGCAACTTGCAAACTAGGCATAATAGCAGAACAAAAACGTTTGGAAGCGCAGAATTTAACCATCATTTCAAGCAGACAACAATTGTACAGATAACTCCACAACTATTCTGATATAATAAGCCTTCACCCATGACCTCCCCTCTTCTCATTGCTGTCAGAAATCACCAACATCAGCTGTTTTGAAGAAAATGGTAAAGCTCAGTTTGAAGAGTTGTGTTTGAATCTCACTTATTTACTCTCCTCTTCCATTGGTGTTTTGGCAATACAAGCCAAAGGGTATGATTTTCAAGGAGGTGGAGACACAGACTTGGAAACATACTCAACTCTTCGAAGATAGCTGGACAAGTTGAGAAGGATTTTTAAAAGGTACTTGACTTCTAGTTAAGATATAGAATTCAAAAGGAAGGATGGTCTGCTAATTCTTTATAAAACCATGGTTAGACCCCATCTGTGGCCAGTTCTGAACACCAATTGTCAAAGATTTCAAAGCCTTGGAGAAGGCGCAGAAGAATTTTTTTTTGAATGGAATCAAAGATTGAGAAGCAGGAAATGCTCTTCCACAGCAAAGAAGATTAATAGGAGATTCGGTTAATATATTCAAAGTTATGAAGGGATCTTGTTGAGAAATTAGTTTCTAGTGGCAGAATTCTGAATAATTGGTGAATACAGAGTAAAGGTAATTGCAAACGAGCCATACATGATCTGTGTAGGAATATTTTATGAGTGAATTGTTATCTAGCGTGTCACTTCCCAGAACGATGGAAGCAAATTCACTAAAAGCTTTCAAATGACAATGTTCGAAAGCAAAGGAATTCATAGAACCACAGGAAAAGAGTCCAGGACTAATTGGACAACTATTTCCAAGAGCTTGCATAGACATATGGGCTGAATGATCTCCTGTACTTATTATGTCATCATAGCTATTTGCATAATTCTTTTTGTCACTTTAAATATTTCACTGCAGTCTCAGGAGTTTGTTTTTAGGTTTTACTGCCTGGGCTTCTTTGCCTAAGCTTTGGCCAATTAAGCCTGTGCTACTGGCATGTCTGTCTGCAAACCTTTTCAGAAAAGGTTTGGTAGCTTAGTACCATTGGGAGTGGTGACCACAGCTATGCTGCAGTTTGACGATAGGCAAACATTAATTAACTTGTGCCTGGAAAGCTAAGTAAGTGGAATCTCTGAGTACAGGGAGTGATCAGGAAAGCAGGAGTGAATGGTTTTGCGGAGGGCAGGAAGCATTGATGCAACCAGGTGTTCCTTTCTGGGCTCAAAACAGTGCCTAAAGAACCACCCAAAATTTCAGAAGAATACACTGGGAGACTGGTACGGTTTACCTGCCAGCTTTCTACCCAGAGAAGGGTCAGTTACCAGAGCAGAGTGCCATTCGAGGTGAGAAGAGACCCTCAATTAACCACTAAAGTGGTTCACCCTGCCTCCAAGTGAACCGATCATCTACCATCTTTTCCATGGCTGTCAAAGTAGTATGGTGGCAGAAAAATGTTGGGAAGACACCTTCCCATAGCATTTTGTCAAACTTTCATTCTGCCCAAAGACCCCAAAAAATTCAGTCCAATCACACAAATCACATGTCACCGCTGATTGGAGAAATGTACTAGAAAAACCAGTAAGTGTTAAAAGCTATGCACAAAATATTGTCACTCGTATTCTACATGAATAAATGAACAGAAACACTGCTCTGAATTGTATCAAAAACAAATTGCTAGAAAATCTGGGCAGGTCTGGCAGCATCTATGGAGACAGAGCAAAGTTTACATTTCGGGTTCTGTGACTCTCCTTTTGAACTGTCTTTGAAAACACATTTACAGTCTAATCCTGTACACATTACATTGTGAACCAAAACAAGGTAGGTAGAATACTGAAATTTTTGTTGTTAATTATTCAAAAGGGATATTTAGTCTTTTAATTCCATTTTACCATTCATTTTTCCTCACTTGTCATCTTTTTATGTTTCTCAAGGAGGATTCTGACAGCCAGAATCCCATTGTCCAGGATAATCAAAAACTTCAAGAATCTTTGAAATCTTGGATCAGAGAAAAGAAAATTCAAGAGATACTCAGAGGTATTGTAGATTAAAACAAGATTGTTGGATATTAAATTCATGAATGAGGGAATCGTTAATAGTACATAAAGAGACTATTCACTTGGTCATTCTGGCTCGACAAAGGAGCAGTTTTATTCAGTGTCACTTCCCCATGACAACCTATAATGCTGCAAATACTTTTCAGATAATAATCCAATTCTATCTTGCGTGTCTTGATAGATCCTACCTCCATCCCTCTTTGAAGCCGTGCATTCACGATTCCAGTCATTCACAAGGAAATGTTTCTATTTATGTCAGCATTGCTACTTTTGTCAGCTACCTTAAATCTGTGTCCTGTCTACTTTTTCCAGCCCCCCCCCCCCACTTTTGCCTTTGAATTCCCCTGTTAAATTTCATCTTAACCCCCCCCTTCTCACAGGAACACAGTCCCACTTTCTCCAATCTGTTTATGTAGTTGACGTTCCTCATTACTAGAATCATTCTTGTGAACTTTTTCTGCACCCTCTCTAATATTCTTTACATAATTCGTAAGATGTGGTGCCCAGAACAGAATGGAATACTCCAGTTGAGACTGAATGAATTAAATGTTTTTTTAAAAAATTGAAATGTAGATCAGTAAAGTTGTGGTTAATTCATTGCAACTAAGTATTGACCACTGTTTTATAAATCATTGCTGATTGTGGAGTCACCTGAATTTTTTTCAATTTCCATAACTTGCTAACTGTAATTCAAATGAAATTTTGTCCTGTTTTAAATTGAGGAAGAGGAGAATTAACATCAAATGTCTTATTATAAGACTGTCATCAAATAAACACAGTTTCTCCCACACTCAGATTAATAAAAGGTAACTGTGTTGCTCAAACGTTTAGGCACCATATTCTTCCATTTCATCTATGTACAAGGGATTTTTTGATTGCTTTAAATCAACAAAGCAAAGCTTCTCCAAGTTTTGCAATGTGAGTAATAGTATATGATGTGTATGTTTATATCAGAGTACAGATTTCTCATTGATTTCCAACTGAGAAATTCATATTGTGTAGAGGAACAGGCAATCACTGACAGCAAATCTGGATTTCCATGTTTAACTTCAGATTTGCAAACGCCAGATGTTGCTGTTAATTTCTCAGACTGACAGTTTCAACATTATTACAATACAATCGGTTCTGCTATAACGCATGTTTCTTCAGTGAAAATTGGCACAAATGCGATTGAAGAATTTAGACCATTATTTGAAGAATGTGGACTTGTTTTACTTGTATTGGCTGTAACATAATTTCCATCATACTGGTTTAAATGGTGCTGCTATTACACAATTTTCTTATAACATGGGATCACACGGGACTGGAACTATCACGTTGTATCAGAACAGATTGTACAAAAGTCTGTATACCTTCAAATATTTAAAAAGGAAGCAGAAAGCTGAGGTGAACACAGATCCCTCAGAGAATGAAGCTGGGAAATAATATTGAGGAACCAGGAAATGGCAGAGCAGTTGAGTCCTTTACGTCAGTATTTGCAGCAGATGAAACTAATCCTATCTGAAAATACTAGATATTCAAAGGGCGTAAGGACAGGCAATAAATGTAATAACTATTAAGAGAAAAATCCCAGGGAAACTAATGGGGTGAAATACTGATAAGTCCTCTGAATCGGATGGGGCATATCCTAAGATCACGTAAGTTTGTTCACTGAGCTAGTAGGTTTGTTCTCAGATGTTTCTTCACCATGCTAGGTAACATCATCAGTGAGCCTCTGGTGAAGCACTGGTGTTGTGTCTCACTTTCTATTTACATGTCTTGGTCTGTTAAGGTGGGTGTTACCATTTCTGGTTCTTTTTCTGTGATTGCTAAATGGGGTCCAAATCGATGTGTTTATTGATGGAGTTCTGGTTTGAATGCCAGGCCTCTAGGAATTCCTGTGCATGTCTCTGTTTAGCCTGTCTCAGGCTGGATGTATTGGACCAATTGAACTGGTGCCCCTCTTCATCTGTGTATGAATACTAGTGATAGCTGGTCAGTCTTTTGGTGGCTAGTTGGTGCCCATGTATCCTGGTGACTAGGTTTCTGCTATTCTGTCCAAAGTAGTGTTTGTTGCAGTCCTTGCAGGATATTTTGTATGTGACATTTGATTTGCTGGTTGTTGGTACAGGGTCCTTTAAATTTATCAGTAGCTGTTTCAGTGTGTTGGTAGGTTTGTGGGCGACCATGATGGATTTGTCTGGTAGTCATCTCTGAGATGCCTTTGTATGGGAGTATGGCTAGAATCCCTGGGCGTGTTATGTTTTCTTGTTTGGGTTTGTTGTTGAAGAGTTGGCAGACTGTGTTTAACAAACTACAAGAACACACAACACCCCCAGAGACTCTAGCCACACTATCATACAAAGACATCTCTGAGACGACTGCCAGATTATTCCAATCTTTTGGCACTATAGTAGCCCATAAACCTCCTAACACACTGAAACAGCTACTGATAAACCTAAAGGACCCTGCACCAACAACCAGTAAATCGATTGTCATATACAAAACATCCTGGAAGGACTGCAACAAATGCTACATTGGACAGACAAGCATAAAACTAGCCAGCAGGATAAACGGGCACCAGCTAGCCGCCAAAAGACTGACCAGCTATCACTCGTGTCCTTACGCACAAACGAAGGAGGACACGGCTTTGACTGGGACAGCACATCCACCCTAGGACAGGCTAAACAGAGACACTTATGGGAATTTCTAGAGGCCTGGCATTCAAACTGGAATTCTATCAATAAACACATAGATTTGGACCCATTTACCAACCTCTGAGAAAAAGAACCGGAAGTTATATCACCCACCTTACCAGACCAAGACACGTAAGTAGAAGGTGGGACAGAACATAAACGCTTCAACGGAGGCTCACTGATGTTACCTAACATGGTGGCGAAATGTCTGATACCAAACCTACCAACTCAGCGAGCAAACTTACAACCAGAACCTCAATCTGAGCTATAAATCTTCTCAAAAAATCACACATCCTAAGATATTAAGCAAACAAGCTACAGAGATGGTGGGTGCGCTGGTAATGATCTTGCACAAATTCCTAGATTCTGGAAAAGTCCCAGAGGATTGGAAGACTGCTAACATAACACCTTTTATTGGAAAGGGAATGAGACAAAAAATAGATAACTATAAACCAGTTAATTTAATGCCTGTTATTGGGAAAATGTTAGTCTGTTATGAAGGACGAAATTTAGAAATGTCTAATTAATATCATCAAGACAGAGTCAAAATCGTGAAGAGGAAATCGTGCCTGAAAAAATTATTAGAATGCTTTTAGTAGTGAACATGCAAGGTAGTTAAAGGGGAAGCAGTAGATGTAATCATAGAATCCCTGCAGTGTGGAAAGAGGCCACTCGGCCTATTGAGTCTGCACCGACCCTCAAAAGAGCATCCCCCCCAGACCCAGCCCCTATTCTATCCCCGTAACCCCACGTTTACCATAATGAACTCACCTAGCCTGTACATTCCTGGGACCACAATTATTTACGATGTATGTTAATGATTTGGATGAGGAAAGCAAATGTGCAATAGCCAAGGTTGTCGATGACACAAAAATATGTGGGAAACACAAAGACCCTGCACAGATATGGGAAGGTAAAGCACGTGGGCAAAAACTTGGCTGATGGAATATCATGTGGGGAAATGTGAGGTTATGCACTTGGCATGAAGATTAGAGGAGCTGAATGTTATTGAAATGGAGAAAGACAATAGGAAGCTATAACTAACAGGAGGGGTTAGGAATTCCTTGTGCATGAATCTCAGCAATTCAGGGGTTACAGAGAAGGTAAATGGAATGTTGGCCATTAGTTTAAAGGGAATGGAATGTAGAGAAAGGGAGGTTTTGCTAAAATAATTCATTGTCTGTATCAGTGAAGGAGCAATCACATAATTATATACAGTAACTTTAAAAAGTACAGTTATCTCAAATGACTCAACCCCACAGAAAATATTAAAGCTCTAGACTTGATTTAAGTTTGGTTACTAAAAGCTTCCTCACTAATTCCCTTGCCTCAGGATTTTTCTAGTAAGTGTTTTCAGGTCCTTAGAAAAGATTGCCAGTCTCTCCCCTTCCAGAGGTAATGCCATCTTGCTGTGTTGGGAGAGCTTGCTAAAACTCTGCCGTACATTAGTCAGACCACAGCTGGAATACTGTGACTAATTTTGGGCCCCTTACTGAAGGAAAGATATGCATGTATTGGAGACATCCAGAGAAAGTTCACTTGGTTGATACCATTTGGAGAGGGACTATTTTATGAGGAGAAATTGAGTAAATTGGGCCTATGCTTGTTGAAATTTAGAAGATTGGGAGGCCACCTTATTGAAAGTTATAAACTGCTTAACGGTCTTGACAAGGTCGATTCAGAAAGGTGGTTTTTGTTTGTGGGAGAATCTAGGACCAGAGGGCATAATCTCAGAATATTTAGAACAGAGAGATAAGGAGGAATTTCTTCCCTCCTACAGTTGGAAATCTGTGAAATTCTTTGCCACAGGGCTGTTGCGGCTGGGTCAATCAGTATATTCGAGGCTGACGTAAGCAGAATTTTAATTAGTAAGGCAATCCAGGCTTTTGAGGTGTAGGCAGAAAAGTAGAACTGAAGATTATCAGATCAGCAATGATCTCATTGAATGGCCGTGCAGGCTCATTAGACTGAAAGGAGCAGAAGTACGCCAATGTCTTTGGGTCTTATGTTTAATTAGCTGCTGTGAAGTCATGGACCTTCAAAAGCTATTTTTGTACACATATAGACCTATCAAAATTTCTTGTCTCTGTATTGCATTGTCATTTGGTATAGGTTCCACTGCATTAAATTCATAAAGTTAAAAACTGGGAAAATGATGATTGGTGTTTGCCGACTGAATCTTGATTTGACATTGTTGACAAATTTCCTTCAAGTCAATCATTGTTGTTTTGATTTCCTAATAGTCTGTGTATCTTCATTTCTCCAAACCACAAACATGGCTTTCTTACAATTACTGCTTCCGGCTACAACCAAATTCTTTATCTTGATTATAATTAACTACAATTGAAGTTGGCAACTGTTTTCCTAAAGCTAGAGTTAATTGGAAGTTTTGAAGTAAAAGAAGATTGATCTTGCAATTACTTGATCTTGCATTGGTTGCTTGTGTTGACATTCTTTTTGTGCATAAGTAGAATAGGTCAAGTAACAGTGAAGGGAATCATCAGAGCATGGGGGAACTTCCAATCATATGCTCGCACCAGATATAGGCCTATTGAGGTTAAGAAAACAAATTAACTCCGGTATTAAGGTTTAAAAATAAATTTCCGGAGGGAAACTTAACTGGATAAAATACATTAGTTCTAAACCAGATGGATTATAAAAATAAACCACAGATGGGACTTGCCAGTTACTCCTGAAGCAGTGAGCACTACGTACGTCATCTGAGCTCTTTTCCCCCTCTGGAAACAATTGGTTTTTACCTTGCATTCGTTATGCACAGTTGAATGTTAAATGCAAAGCTTCCAAACTCTCCCAAGCCCCCTCTTTTTAATGAATGTCTTGTTTATCAGAAAAGTCAGTTGCATACAATAGCACTTGGAGCGTGGAAAGCAGTTCAAGTTACTTTGAACAGAAGAGGGAAAAATATCAATGAAAGGATTTTTATTTTAAGTCACTTAAGTCATTGCTGAGACATGGAGTTTGAGTTAGAAGAGTTCATCCAAGACCCCTCAAGTTCTACAGTATCTTACAACTTGATTCTGTGGGAAAGGAGAATGGATGTGTATTCCCTAGTCACCAGAGGTACCACTTCTGCTTTAGTGTTAGTACAAACAAATCCTCATCAGTTGATAGTAGAATCCATTTCTTTGAAAAAATCTCACTGTCAGAGTGGAATTTGCCAACATGTTTTAATTAGTTCCGAGTTGTTGTGTTTTTAAATATTCCTGATAAGCTTCACAAGTGTGGCCGTATAAAATGCAAAAGGAATTTCTTACTGAAAACACTTACCATGTGCAGCAGCAGAATTTTAAAGGGAACATTGATTGCTTTTCAGTGGGCAATGAGTTGAAATGCTGGTGAAGTCATTGTATTTTCTCGAAATTGATCACTTTCATTTTGTTGTTGCATTTGGTCTTTTAGGCCCATTCAGTTTGCAGGGGCACAGAGTGAAGATCTACCAACCAGACGCTCCTGAAGAATGGATTCTTGCCATTGTTGCACATCATGACCCTGCTTCACACACCATGGTAGTGACCACAGAACAGGTACAAAATGGCACTGACTTGAAATACACGTTGTAATTTTCCTTCCTCTCTTCACTTCCACTCAGAAGGTACAAATTTGTATTTCAAGGTTGTCTCAGGCTTGATTAATTTTCCTTTGGCTGGATAAATTCAGCCTTTTTTCTTTGTTGGATCTTGTGGATATTTTACGTTTGCACTGTCAGGGTAAGTAACATTCTTCACGTTGACACTACGGAAGTCCGTCACTGTCCATTCACCTTACCTAGCATTTCATGCTGAGGTTGGATTTTGAAAGCAGTAAAATAGTAAGGAAAAGCCTGCTGCAAAATATGAATCACTGGTAAAATTGAACCTCTGAGCATACTCTTAGAACTAAGAGAACCTTTCTGCAATAATACTGGTATATGTAAAGCACCATAGTTGTTCTACTGGTCATGAGGCTTTTGAGGAGGCAAGTTTAATCCAGAAGGAAGCAGCTGGACAGCAGCCAGCTGCTCGTCTGAATTATATGACAGGGCTGAGGATGTTTATGCTCATCCATTCAGAAAGGCATGTGATCTTATCATTCCAAGTGTTGCAGAAACTGCTGGCTAGTAGCTGATGAGATAATTGACATTCTAATATTTCTTGGTTTTTGTGTAGATCCTTATTTGTATTTGGCATTAACCAAGAAGAATTGAAAGGTACAAAAAAGGAAATAGACATTTTGTCCCAGATCCAGAAACCGGGATTCGCATGTTATGTGGTGCACCTGGTTTGGAGGTCTGACTTCGTCTTTGTTAGTCCTAGTGCACGAAATAACAGAGTATATTAAAGAACATGTCTTACGTTTCTGTTGATGACTGATGTTTCTTTCCCATTAGGACCACCAGACAAAGACTGTTGACCCTGTGCGGATTTATATCACCCTTCTCGATGAAGCACTTCACTTACTAAAAGGAGAAGTTGGAATTTTGCCTCAGAGCTTAGAAGCAAATGAGAGTAATATAGCAATGGTGAGTGTTATAAATTCTTATTGCAATTTTTGAATTGCAAAATCCAATCACTCTTTTGTACTATTTTCTTCACCATAGGTCAGACAGTGGCCTTGCAATACTTTTGCTGCTACTTTGATCTGTAATGATGTAATATTGAAGCTTCCTTCCCCTTGTGTTGGGCCTTTGTATCTTTTACTCAAAAGGAAAGTTTTAGGCTTTGCTTGAGTACTACCTTCTTTCAGATATGTTGTTGTCCTGTGATGGTGTTTACTTTTAAACTATTAAGTGCCTTTCTGTAAAATAATAACTGATTCTCTAACGTTTATTAATCTCATAAACTGGAAATAAGTTTGTCATAGTTAATTATTCAAAATAGAAGGTAATTTCCAGTAAAGGCATTGGGTTTTGCTTTGCTCATTAAAAGCCAGATTCTCCATCATTTGGGTGTGTTTGATAGGTTCTCTGCTGGGCTGTAAGATCATTTTGTACCGATGGAATGCTTCATTTGCTTTATATTGGGAGGCAATGGGGAAGGTTACAGGAAGGCAACCTATTTTGTGAAATTCACCTTTGGTTAATTGTATGGAGCATCATGGGTGATTGAGTGAAAGATAGTGACATAATCTAATGGTTAGCCTTTCCAATTCTACAGGTTAGTCAAAAACAAGTATCTCAAAACGCCAGAAGTAGACGTAAGAAGGGAACTGAGACCAGTCCACCTTACAGTCCAACTAAAGAAACTGACGACAAGGGTAAGATAAACTTGTAGTGGAAATAATGAGTACAGTTAGTTGTAAGCCAGTGAAACAATTATTGGAGTTAAAGTGGGGAGATTTGTTTCAGGGTTGTATTGCCAACTCATGAATAATTCTTGGGCTATGATTGTCAAACTTAGCTGTATAGGGGCCCTTGAAGTATTGGCCGGTTCTCATTTTAAATTTGAGAGGATACTTGCCAGCTTTCTAAAGGCAAATTAATTTTCAAAGTTTGGTAGAAGATTTGTAGCTCGGGTGCTTGTTGTTGTGGTTCTGTTCGCTGAGCTGGGAATTTGTCTTGCAAACGTTTCGTCCCCTGTCTAGGTGACATCCTCAGTGCTTGGGAGCCTCCTGTGAAGCGCTTCTGTGCTGTTTCCTCCGGCATTTATAGTGGCCTGTCTCTGCCGCTTCCGGTTGTCAGTTCGAGCTGTCCACTGTAGTGGCCGGTATATTGGGTCCAGGTCGATGTGTTTGTTGATAGAGTCTGTGGATGAGTGCCATGCCTCTAGGAATTCCCTGGCTGTTCTCTGTTTGGCTTGCCCTATAATGGTAGTGTTGTCCCAGTCGAATTCATGTTGCTTGTCGTCTGTGTGTGTGGCTACTAAGGATAGCTGGTCGTGTCGTTTCGTGGCTAGTTGGTGTTTGTGTCTTCCTGTTTGTCCGATGTAGTGTTTTCTGCAGTCCTTGCATGGGATTTTGTACACTACATTAGTTTTGCTCATTTTGGGTATTGGGTCCTTTGTTCTGGTGAGTTGTTGTCTGAGCATGGCTGTTGGTTTGTGTGCTGTTATGAGTCCTAGTGGTCGCAGTAGTCTGGCTGTCAGTTCCGAAATGCTCCTGATGTATGGTAGTGTGGCTAGTCCTTTGGGTTGTGGCATGTCCTCGTTCCGTTGTGTCTCCCTTAGGCATCTGTTGATGAAATTGCGAGGGTATCCGTTTTTGGCGAATACTTTGTACAGGTGTTCATCTTCCTCTTTTTGTAGTTCTGGTGTACTGCAGTGTGTTGTGGCCCTTTTGAACAGTGTCTTGATGCAACTTCTTTTGTGTGTGTTGGGGTGGTTGCTTTCGTAGTTTAGGACTTGGTCTGTGTGTGTGGCTTTCCTGTAAACCTTTGTGGTGAATCCTCCGTTCGGTGTTCTCTGTACCATCACGTCTAGGAATGGGAGTTGGTTGTCCTTTTCTTCCTCTCTAGTGAATCAGATTCCTGTGAGTGTGGTGTTGGTGATCTGGTGTGTGTTCTCTATTTCTGTGTTTTTAATTATTACAAAGGTGTCATCCACGTATCTGACACGGAGTTTGGGTTGAAGTTGTGGTAAGACTGTTTGTTCTAACCTTTGCATTACTGCTTCTGCTATGAGTCCAGAGATCGGTGAGCCCATGGGTGTTCTGTTGATTTCTTCGTACATTTGGTTATTGAATGTGAAGTGTGTTGTGAGGCACAAGTCCAGTAGTTTAAGTATGCTGTCTTTGTTGATAGGTTCAACGTCCTGTTGTCTGTTATGTCTGTCCAGCAGGTTGGCTATTGCTTCTTTGGCTAGTGTTTTGTCGATGGAGGTGAACAGTGCCGTTACATCGAATGAGACCATAGTTTCTTCCTTGTCTATGTGTATATTTCTGATGATGTCCACCACACCAACACACACAAACGAAGTTGCATCAGGACACTATTCAAAAGGGCCACAACACACTGCAGCACACCAGAACTACAAAAAGAGGAAGAGGAACACCTGTACAAAGTATTCGCCAAAAACGGATACCCTCGCAATTTCATCAACAGATGCCTAAGGGAGACACAACGGAACGAGGACATGCCGCAACCCAAAGGACTAGCCACACTACCACACATCAGGAGCATTTCTGAACTGACAGCCAGACTACTGCGACCACTAGGACTCATAACAGCACACAAACCAACAGCCATGCTCAGACAACAACTCACCAGAACAAAGGACCCGATACCCAACATGAGCAAAACTAATGTAGTGTACAAAATCCCATGCAAGGACTGCAGAAAACACTACATCGGACAAACAGGAAGACACAAACACCAACTAGCCACGAAACGACACGACCAGCTATCCTTAGTAGCCACACACACAGACGACAAGCAACATGAATTCGACTGGGACAACACTACCATTATAGGGAAGCCAAACAGAGAACAGCCAGGGAATTCCTAGAGGCATGGCACTCATCCACAGACTCTATCAACAAACACATCGACCTGGACCCAATATGCCGGCCACTACAGTGGAGTGCTCGAACTGACAATCGGAAGCGGCAGAGACAGGCCACTATAAATGCCGGAGGAAACAGCACAGAAGCGCTTCACAGGAGGCTCCCAAGCACTGAGGATGTCACCTAGACAGGGGACGAAACGTTTGCAAGACAAATTCCCAGCTCAGCGAACAGAACTGCAACAGCAAATTAATTTTATTACCATGCAACAACATAAATGTTCCAAGAAGTCAACAATAAAAAATTGACCCTGTTGTGTAGGCACCTTAAGTTTCTCTTTAGGATTCAGTAATAGTGGTTTGAAAGCCTACAAACTCAACACTCCAATTGGAATCTAAACGTTGCTCCTTCACGTTATGATCATTGTATGCCGTGATTGCAGTAATCAGAAGAAATTGGTTCTGAGCCCCCTCCAAAGTTCCCCTGTGACCTCCCTCCTGCATTCCGGGGGAGATTTCTAGAAGACCAAAAACAGCATTTCGGGAGCAACAGGCTGGAGAGAGAATGGATGTTGCGATTTGGAATCTTTCTGTGACTAGTCAGCATTAATTGAGATCTAGGCTTTGTGACCTGAGTCATGATTTATAGTTCAGTTTAAGGTGATGGAGAAATTGGAGCCATTGTATGTGCCCTGTCTGTGTGTACACTTGTATTCAAGATGTCCATTCAACAAATTTCCCAGTAACTCAGTCTTTCACTGTGGTTCACAGCAATATCCTGCCTTTACATCCTTTCAACAGAATTTTCGTACAGTATTTTGACGTGAAGCTCCCTTCCACTCATGTGTCTAGTGGAGCAAACCTGTTGAATCCTTTTGTTGCTATTAGTTGGAGGTTGGTTTTTCTCAGAACCAGTCAAAAACTTGACATCATTCACAATATTTGCATGCTTTGACTTGTCATTTTCTTCGGTTTGGGAGCTTGTCTGGAGTGGTAGCACAGCTATAGTGGATTTCCATTGATAATGCTCTGTACTTTCAGTAAGGTGGCAAGTCTATCCTAAAATGGCATCCATCTGAACTCTCATGATGAGTTATCCCTGTCGTTTGCTGTTCCTGGGCCCATATCTCTGGAGCTAGTTCCTGTTTCACCTCAACCTGTCTCACACCATCAGCCTGGCACCACTTGGAACATTTCAAGCCATTACTATCTTCAAGGTTTACTGCAGAAAGTTACCAAAGATCCTCAAACAACATCTTCCAAATCTAGCACTTCCTTCTAGAGAGAGAAGAGCAGTAGATACATGGGAACATCACTTCCTGCAAGTTTCCTCCAAGCCACTCACCATCCTGACTTGCAAATGTTTCTTTCACTATTGCTGGATCAAAATCTTGGAATTCCCCAACTGAGGCCACTTTTGGAATATTGCTTGCAATTCTGGTCTCTTTCCTATCAGAAGGATGTTGTAAAACTTGAAAGGGTTCAGAAAAGATTTACAAGTATGTTGCCTGGGTTGGAGGAATTGAGCTATACGGAGAGGCTGAACAGGCTGGGGCTGTTTTCCCTGGAGCATCGGAGTCTGAGCGCGGACCATGTAGAGGTTTATAAAATCATGAGGGTCACTGATAGGATAAGTGGATGAAGTCTTTTCCCTGGGATGGGGGAAGTCCAGAACTAGAGAACACAGGTTTAGGGTCAGAGGGGGAAGATATAAAAGGGACCTAAGGGGCAATATTTTCATGCAAAGGGTGGTGTGTGTGTGGAATGAGCTGCCAGAGGATGTGATGGAGGCTGGTAAATTATAACATTTTGAAGGCACCTGGATGGGTATATGAATAGGAAGGGTTTGGAGGGATATGGGCCGGGTGCTGGCAGATGGGACTAGATTGGGTTGGGGTATCTGGTTGGCATATACTCACCATCACCTTCTCAAAGCAACTGGGGTCTGGGCGATAAATGTTGACCAGCCAGCAACGTCCACATCCCATGAGTGAATAAAAACTGTTAAAAACTACAAATAGATGTGGTTTCTTTGTCAGCCTTCTCTACTAGTGATAACTTAAATCTGGAATTTGCACTTGTTCAATCCATTACTATTTATCCTCAAAAGTTCAGGTGATCAAAGATGAATTGTCTGTGAATCAAGCTTTCAAGTCAGTCTGCGATGCATCCCTTAAGTCTTCACGTCCACTCTAGCTTAGAGCCCCTGATCTAGAGCACTCTGACCTCTGAGAATTTCATCTCACCCCATGTATTTTAAAGAGTAGAGATAACGTAAGATGAGAAAATAGGATCAGAGAATGGCAAGATGGGACAGAGGGTAAGAAATTCTGGTAGTACACCAACAATCAATGTTTGAAAAATAACAGAAGGAAAAAAACCAAAGGTTCTGTGTCTGAATACATGTTCCATTAATTAATTGCATGTTGAAGTAAATAAATATGACTTAATTGTCATTATGGGTACATGACTGCAGGATGACCAGAATTAGGTCCTGAATATTGAGGGACATATGACATATATGAAAAATAAGAAGTTAAATAAAAGTAAGGGATAGCATGAGGTTAATCAAGTTTGGCATTTGTGCAATAGATGTGAGCAAGATGTAGAATTGGTTTGGATGGAGATGAGGAATAGTAGAAGAATGAAATCACGACTGGGTGTGGTCTTCAACTGCCCTGAAAGTAACCACAGTGTGGGATAAAGTATACAAGGAGAAATATTGGGTGCCTGTGGTAAAGGAATGACAATAACGATGTGTGACTGTAATCTACATGTAAGATGGCAGTATCAATTTGTCAGAAGTTGCATGGATAAGGAGCTCCTGGAATGCTTTCAAGGTGGTTTCTGAGTGCAGCGTATTTTGGAATTGACCATACAGCAGTTTATAATCAGACTTGATATTCTGTAATGTGACGGGTATAATCAATAGCCTCCCCCCTCTGGCAGTTGCAAACAAACTATGATTAAATCTGAAAATCCAGTTTGAAAGGGAGAAGTTTGGGTCTAAGGCTGCATATTTTACAAATAAATAAGGGCAATTATGTGGGCATGAAAACTGATCTAACTGAAGTGAATTGGTAGATCAATAAAGATATAGTGGCAGACTTTTGAGTATATTTCAGAATACTCAGAATAATTATGTTCCCACATAAAGATAAATCCTAAATGGAGGATCTACCATCTAATTAAATAAAAAAGTTTGGTAAAGCATCAAACTTACAGAAAAAAAAACAACTGTGCAAAGCTGAGTGACAGGTCAGATAATTCCTCAGTATATAAAAATCACAGGTTGATTAAAATGTTAATCAAAAGGAAAAAATTGGCGTATGAGAGGAAGCGAGCTGCAAAAGTAGATAATAAGCATCTCTACAGGTACTTTAAAAGGAACGGCAAGGAGGAAGTAAAGTGAGTGTTGGTCCTTCAGATAATGAGAATGTGGAGTCAACAGCTGATAATATGGTGAATAAAAATAAACAATTATTTTGCTTCTGTCTTCATTACAGAGGATATATAAAACATTCCAGTAATAGCTATAAATAAGGTGGAGGAAGCAAGAGAGGAACTTGGCAAAATTGCAATTACAAAGAAAGTACTGTCGGGTCCAGGTGGACTTTATTCTTTGTTCTTAAAAGAAGTTACTAATGAGGTGGAAGATGCACTGGTGTTAATTTTTCAAAATTCCTTATTCAGTAAATCAGACTGGAGGGTAGCAAATATAATCTCTTTTCGAGGAGGTGCGTAGGCAGGACATGTAGGCTATTTAGCTTGACGTCATGAGGAACATGTTATTATCAATCATTGAAAGTGTACTTAGAAAAGCCCCCGATAGTTGGGAAGAGTCAGCATGGTTTTGTTAAAAGGCAACATTGTTTAACCAATTAATTCATGTTTGTTGAAGGTGCAGTTTGCCCTTTGGATACAGGGCAGCCTGTACAAAAAGTGTACTCTGATTTCCAAAAGTCATTTAACAAAATGCGGCATCAAAGCTTATAACAGAAAATGTTGTAAGAGGTAACATGTTAGCATGGATAAAAGATTAGCTAGCTGACTGGGAACAGGCATCTTCATTAACGGGTCTTCGTTTTGTTGGCAGGATTTGACAGGTAGAATACCGCAGGGGTCTGTGCTGGGGCTTCAACCTTTTACAATGTACATCAGTGGCTTAGTTGAGGGAAACAAAGGCATAGTCGCTAACTGCAGAATGGCACGCAGATAGGTCAGAAAATGACTTGTGAAGAAGACATAAGTTGCAGCTGCATATAAATAGATTGTGGGTAAAATTCTGGCAGATAGAGTATAATGTGAAATTGTTCACTTGGGCAGAAAGAATGAAAAAGCAGATGATTACTTAAATGGAGAACAACTGCAGAATTTCAAGATGGAGAGATTTAGATGTTCTTGTGGCATTTCTCACAAGATGTTAGCATGCAGATACTATACATAATCAAGAAGGCAAATAGGATGTCATCCCTTCAGACAAGAGGAATTGACCCTAAAAAAGGATATCGTGCTTCAGATACACAGGGCATTGGTGGGATTACATCTCGAATAGTGTGCAGTTTTGGTCTCCTCCTTTAATAAAGGATGCAAATGTATGATGGTGGCTTAGAGGAGGTTTACTACGTTGATACCCAGATTAAGTAGGTTGTGTTATGAGAATAGGTTGGGCAGAATGGGCTTGATTGCATTGAGACTTAGAAGAGCAAGGGGTGACTTGATTGAAGTATATAAGATCCTGAATGTTCCTGATAAGGTTGAAGTGGATAGGATGTTTTCTCTTGTGGCTAAGTCCTGGAGGGAGGTATTGTTTGAAAATTACTTTTTCTGGTCAGAAATGGGAATCTCTTTCTCTGAGGGTTATGGTTTTTGAAGCTCTCTGCATCAGAATGCATTGCACAAAGAGTCACTGATTGTTTTTAGATCAGAGATGAATAGATTCTTATTGGGAGGGGAAATCAAGGGTTATTGGAACCAGCTGGGAATCAGGGATTCGAAATGCAAACTGATCAGTTGTGATATTACTGAAAGACGAAGTAGCGATGAGCTGATTGTTCCACTTCTGCTCCAGTTTTGTGTGTTTGCAAATTTCCTTTTTGTGCACTTTGAGAAATTTGCAGTATGTTGTAGAAATTTAAATCCGATATCACATGTTAATTGTAGATTAAATCTGCTGCATATTTAGGAAACACTTTTATATTAACTATTAAATCTTTTAAGTAACTATTAAATCATACTCATTAGCAAGAGATTGCAAATGATGATTAAATTTGGTTTGTAATGAACATATTAGGAATGTGTGCATTTGTGAGTTGATTGAAGTTGATACATTATTTGATTGTATGCACATATGGACTAAATTTATTTGTTCTTTGTAGAAAAAAGTAAGGATAGCCGTAGAAGAAAAAACACCTCTGATGGAGACAATGAACCTGTTCAAAAAAGAGTGAAGGAGGCAGAGGAAATGGATCCTGACAGCAGCAATGCATGCTTGCTGGCTGCTGGAGGCAACGGTCACAGTCTGCCAAAGAGTGAGAATCTTGAGTTGGAGCAAGGAAGCTACGATTCCAAGAGAATTGCAGATTTAGCCTGGGGGAGTGCTGACAGCGCTTCAGATCGATCCCGCTTTGTACCTCAACCCCAAGCAGGCTTACGCTATGCCACCTATACCAAAGAGAATGGTAGGACCTTAGTTGTCCAGGATGAACCAATACATGGGAAGCCTTTTGTGCCAATTGGTGCTGCTACTCCCCGCCCAAGTGGATTGTCGTTTTCCAGTACAGAATCGCTGAATTCTCAGAGCAAGAAGAGTTTACCAACTTCTGATTCAAGCAGAACCTCTGAAATACCTGTCTTGGAGCCTTCAAATCTTGTCCAAGATTCTGGAAGTCTAAACGTTCAAGCTTACTTAGAAACTGCATTGCCAGATCAGGGGATAAAAGAAAACATTGCAGTTAATTCAGGAACGAACCAGAAGATACAGAGTACATCATGTGAGTCCCAAGTTGAAAGTATGCAATCGGCTTTGGCGATTCCAAATGCCTTTCAAGCCCCACAAGATCACAAGCATGCCACTTTGCGAGTTTTCGACTCTCATCAGTCTTTCCCAAACTGCAGTGAGGCACACATCTTTGATGTAAGTATTTATTTTATTCTCGTATTCTCATTGATTTTTTTAACAAAATTAACAGATGAAGAGCATTCTTTTTTCAAGTTTTGAATGAAACTCTGGGTTACTTACATATATTCTTGCAGACAAGTTCCTTTGTTTTGTCCATTATCAGTTACAGAATGTCAAAATAGCAACTGGAATAGACCAGACAGTCCGTCACAGTTTTAGTTTTTAGAGAATTTTTATAGCAGAAGAAAAGGCCATTCAGCCCTTTAAATTGTTGTTGTCTCTGAGTATTTCAGCTTGTCCCACAATACCTTTGTTTCTCTGAAGCCCTGAATTTTTGAAAAACCTTGAAGTATTTTATTCATTCATGTTTGATAGCTGCAATTTAATCTGACTCAGCAACACTCCCAGGCAATGTGTTCAAGATTCAGCCACTCAATGCATACAAAAAAGTATGTTACCGTATATGCTCATGTATAAGTTGACCCCCTATTTTGTCAAAAAGTCGTATTTTGCACATACCTCGTGTATAAGTTGACCCTAGTTTTTCATAGTTATGGATCAACATTTATGAGTCAGTGTGCCTGTCTGTTGCGCTCCACTCCAGCTTTACAGTTAGCTGGCCGTACTCTGTTCTGGGTCTTCCAGTCTGCCAGCCTTCACAGTCCACTCAGGTTTTTAGAATGACTGTAATCCATGGAGTCAGTTTCTGTGGTTTCAGTTACCCACAGTTTACCAGTGCGAACATAATACAGGGAATGTTCAGGGATATTGAGTTGGTTGTGATTGTCTTTCCCTCGCTAGTACTTAAAAACATATTACTACTCCAAGATGAAATGCAAATGACAATCAAGACTTGAGTACAAACCTTTTTCTTTGCCATGTGTCCTCTACTCGACCACAGTAGATATTACCGATTATAATATGAAAGTATTAGCACTTTGTAGAAGCTGGGTCCATTTTTCTTTGTTTAACTTTGCTAATATTCAATTTATTACTGTTTATTGATTTGTCTAGAGATCTGACTCTTGTTTGTCCATTTTTGTGACTTATGCCAAGCATGAATTTCATCCCCTCAAACAATACCTCGTGTATACGTCAACTCCCTAATTTCAGCTCAAAAAAATGGTCTTCAAAACTTGACCTATACACTATTCTATACGGTAATGTCATAGAACATAGTTACAACACAGTACGGGCCCTTCACCCTCAATGGTTTCACAGGTTGGTGCAACAAATCTGAAGTCTGTCTCACCTACACTATTCCAGTTTCAACCATATGTTTATCCAATGACCATTTAAATGCCCTTAAAGTTGGCGAGTCTACTCCTGTTGCAGGTAGGGTGTCCATGCCCCTACTACTCTCTGAGTAAAGAACTTACCTCTGACATCTGTCCTATATATATCACTCATCAATTTAAAGCTATGTCCCCTCTTGCTAGCCTCACCATCCAAGGAAAAAGGCTCTCACCGTCCATCCTATCTAATTCTCTTGATCATCTTGTATGTCTCTATTCAGTCACCTCTCAACATTCTTCTCTCTAATGAAAGCAGTCTAAGTCCCTCAGCCTTTCCTCATAAGACCTTCCTTCCATACCAGGTAACATCCTGGTAAATCTCCTCTGCACCCTTTCTAATCTTTCTATTTTTATTGTAAAAGTCACGTTTAAACATCTCTAAAAGGAGACGAGAAGTAGAAGTTGAAGCCTTTTGTCCATTTATGGACAACTTGGGTGGCAGCTTTCAGGGATTTATGCACATGGACACAGAGATCTTTCTGCCCATCCACACTACCAAGAATCTTACCATTAAGCCCAGCACTCTGTATTCCGGTTGCTCCTTCCAGACTGAATCACTCACTTTTCTGCATTAAACTCCGTTTGCCACTTCTGAGCCCAGCTCTGCAGCTTATCTATGTCCCTCTGTAACCTGCAACATGCTTCCGCACTGTCCACAACTCCACTGACCTTTGTGTCATCTGCAAATTTACTAACCCATTCTTCTTTGCCCTCATCCAGGTCATTTATAAAAATGACAAACAGCAGTGGCTCCAAAACAGATCCTTGCAGTATACCATTCATAACTGAACTCCAGGATGAACATTTCCCATCAACCACCACCCTCTGTCCTTTTTTAGCTAGCCAATATCTGATCCAAAAATCACCTTTGACTTTTTTGCTATTCAACTGGTTCTTGGTCTATTGTTAAAGGAAGAACTTTCTCACGAATCTACTCCATCTGGACTACTCATGATTTTGAACACTTCACTATCCAACCTCTAGTCTCTTTTCACCTTTCTCTAAAGAACACACAACACCAGCTCCTCCATTCTGTGCCTATAACTGAAGTCCCAAATCCCTGGATTGTGAAAGTTTTAGAAACTTGCAAAGGTTGGTCAAACCTTGTTAGAAATGGATAATGAAACTGGATTAAACTACTAGGAATATAAAACAGATCAGAAGAGCTTTTGCACCTATGTACAAAGAAATGTAATTAAAGGAGATGTTTGTCCCTTGGAGACACAGATCAGAGATTAGCATGTGGAATGAGAATGTGTCAGAAATGGTGAACCAATTCCTCGATTTTTGTTGTAAAAGTCACATTTAAACATCTCTAAAAGGAGACTAGAAGTAGAAGTTGAATGAAGTCTTTTGTCAACAGGAGAGAGAGTATTGATTGATTGATTGGGCCATCATTGGCATGGAAATGCAACAAGAACAGTTAACCATCAAACTTAGTTCTCAGACCAGACAGGTAACTCCTGGTGTCAGAGCTGTGTCATGGAGGTATAGCAAGAATTTGGCTGCCTCCATCACCCCTTTTTTGAAGATGCAGTATATTCCTTCAGGCTAAGTGTGACAAGGTCTTGTGTATTGTTATGCTTCACAGGGGCAGCTTGCCAGATATCAAGCCCTACTATTCCTAGAATTGACACAAAAGTTAAAGGTATTTAAAAAATACATCAAATTCCCCAGTTTACCTGAGTTCAGAACCAGGTTAATAGACAGCTTAGATCAGATTTCTGTACTTAGCAGGAATTATTATTTATTACAAGTAAATTAACTCCAGCTGCAAGTAAACAAATACGAACTGGCAATATATTATTCTATGATTTAAAGCTCTTAATCCAATTGAGAACACACACACATGCATGGGAAAGAAAATGTGGTTGTTAAGGATGGGGGAAACTGGGAACGGAGTTCCAAGTCATAGAATCCCTACAGTGTGGAAACAGGTCCGTTGGCCCAACAAGTCCACACCGACTGTCTGAAGAGTAACCCACCCAGACCTACTCCCCTTCCCTATTACTCTATATTTTTTACCCTGACTAATGCACCTAGCCTACTCATCCCTGAATGTTATGGACGATGGCCAGTTCACCTAACCTGCACATCTTTGGACTGCTGAAAGAAACCGGAGCACACCGGAGGAAACCCACGCAGCCACAGGGAGAATGTGCAAACTCCACACAGACAGTCGCCTGAGGCTGGATTTGAACCTGGGTCCCTGGTGCTGAGGCAGCAATACTAACCACTGAGTCACCATGTTGCCCCTCCATTCGCAGAGGTGCTGAGATGGTTCTTAAGCTGATCAGAATGCTACTGCTTTTCTTGATGTTTTCACTGATTTGCAGGAGGCCAAGGTGGCTGGATCACCGTTATAAAAGGTCCCTGACTTAAACATTACAAGTCACAGCTTATAGCAAATGTTGAAGGAAAGATAAATTGGTTTTCTTCAGGCTTTATGTGGCTTTACTGCAGAAAACAGACAGAGCTCCTGAGCTGGTGCAAGTCTGGTATCTTTTCACTATCTTGTAAATGGCCCAAAGCTACTTGAGCACCAGTCACCTAGCTGTTGGCAGGCAGAGGACCTTGGTCATCTATAACTGCTCACTGATTTACAGACCAATCAGCTATATTTTGCCATCTGAATCTTCAGTAATATACACCCATTGGCTGAAGTTCATCTGCAAACTGCACTTCAACTAATAGTTGAAAAAGCAGCTGTATAAATGGTGGTTAGTGTGTCTAAACCTGTGGCAATCATTGGTTTCTAAAGCTATTCCCATTTCATTCCATTATTAAAACTCCAGAAAAATAAAAAGGCATGATTTTTACAGTATTCATAGATGTAACTTCTGTCATGTGCAAATGCATTGCACTGTAAACTCAGCCAATGATTTTGAATTTGTTTCCAGTATAACTCTTAATGCATGATTTACAACACCAGAGTCACATCTTAATGGTAGATATATTTTTCTGAGAATTGGAAGGGCAGGTGAATTGAGCATAAATGGCATGCTGCCGGTTGTGAATGGTCAATAGCATCACAGAAGTGTTCTAGTGTACAGCAGGCCCATTGTGCTTTGTCCAAACAACAGGATATGGTGTTGTGTACAGTCCACCCCTCATGAAATGTAGACGTTCACATATCTCATCACAACAGCACTAACACTCATATTACTCATTTGTGTGATAAGCAAAATGTCGTTTTGGTTAGATGACCGACAGCAGCCTGTTAGTACAGAAAACCATTTGTGAACTTAGTGTGTGGTAGCAGGGTAAGGCAGGTGGCTTCACTTGTTTGAAATTTTGACACACCTTCCCTTTTCAGCGTAATCTGAAGTAGACTGGATCCCGTTTAGGGCCAAGGATACTGACCTTATGCCTTTTCATGAGTATTTGCGATGTACAACAATCATGGCATTTGTAATCACACCAGCTAATGTTGATATGCCTTATCTCAACATTGTGCTTTTCACAAGGTTGCCAATAGATTGAACTTGTAGCACATGGGACTGTACGAATCTCACCATGTGTATTGACTGGTGAATGTGGGTCTTCAGCAGATTGTGCTTAAGAATCCATTTTCAAACTTTTCAAGTGCATTATTGAGGAAAGGGACCTCATGGGTGCCCTTTGTTCCACCAGGGGAAAATGATCACTTATACCTTAATGCTAATAAAAAACTTTTCTTTAGTTTGGTAAGTCCTCATATGTCTAAAAAAAAGTTTGAAAATGTTCTTGAATTTCATTCAAAGTGTTGGTGAGATTGGAGGTTATTAACATTTCTTTCTTAAAAGGTCTTTTACTCACTTTATTTTCCAAAGTATTACTTCCTCTATTTCAGGGAAGTAAAAATCTGCAGACATCCGGCTCATCTGCTCCTGGATCAGAAAAGGCTTTGGGAAATTCTTTTCCATTGGACCCTTCAAAGGACTTGTCCTTAGCATCAGTTCAGCAGATATGTGGTTCTGCTAAAGGGTAAGGGGAACTTGGTATTCTGTCATAGAATCAGCTTTTACTTAAAGGAATTAATACCAAGAAATCTTGGTCATAGTGACAAACATTTTAGAGCCTTTTTAATTAACCTTTCTGGGATGTGATATTTACTGTCGGTTGAGCAAGAATCTCAAAATGTTTCAAAACAAATTGATCTAACCCGAACCCTATCGATCACAGTCTGCTGGTGACGACCTATTTTTATGCTCTTAGTAGTCAGAGCCAAAGTATTTCTGTCCTATATATGTCTAGTAAAACTTAGATCAAGGAGGTTAAAAGTAGATATGGGATCAATAAGCTGATGCAGTGAGACTGTCAGTTCGTCGGTGCACCTTTGCTATTTAAAAATTATACAAACATATGAGTTAGGAGCAGAATAGCCCATAAACCTGCTCCACTATTCAACCAGACCATAGCTGACCTTTTTGTTTCAACTTGAACATTTCTATTTATCTTTGATAGCTATAGATTTTTGGAAGGAAATTAACCTGCCTCCATCGTAAACATATTAAATTATCCCTCCACAGGTGTCTGAGATAGAGTTCTAAAGTGTCTCAATCATCAGAGAAGAAACATTCTCTTCCTTTCTGTCGTAAAAGAGGATTCCCTAATTGTATAGCAATATTCCCTTAGTTCTTGACTGATCAATAAGAAGAAAAACATCCATCTTGTCAAACCTAATCAGGATTTATACACTTCAATTAACTTAGCCTTCATTCTTCTCAGCTCCAGTGAAACCAAGCCCTGTTAGTCTAACTTATACCAATGGTTTCTAGGAGGCCCCTTTCCTGCTCCTTACCCACAAACTCAAATGTTTTGTAACAATGTTTCAATCGTTCTTAGCTTGCTATTTAAATTGACAAGTAACAGTTCTTTATGAGCTACCACCAGTGAAGCGAATCAAAAATTACAGCTTGTAGACAAACTGGAAAGTTTCCTGGGTGTTCCAGTCTGGCATATTGCCACGCAGTTGTTAAAATTTCTTATGCTTTCAAGGAAGAACTTGTGCTTTAGCATACTTTGCTCACGACTGAGCCAAAATATGCTTTTGTTTTATACTTTTGCCAAGTGTAGAATATTAAGCTGCTGATGCTTGTAGTTTTCAGGTTGAAAATAAGCCTACTACTCTAACTGCGCATGAGCGTCAGTCTGAAGAGTGGAATGTAATGACCTTTAAGGAAACAGTCTAGTTTTTAATCTATACTAAAGAAGCAAGACACAGCTTTAGATTTGTACTTCAGTGTTTCAAAAAACACATATAAAAACAAAAAATGCTGGAGATGTTTGGCAGATCAGGCAACATCTATGGAGAGAAACAGTGGTTCATGTTTCAGGTCAGGATGACTTTTCGGTATTGCCTGACCAGTTGAGTAATTCTAGCATTTTCTGCTTCTATTTTAAATTTCCAGCATCTTCAGTATTTTGCTTAAGTCTGAATTCCACATACCTTTATAGGAGTAAATTTTAGTGTACTAGCAGTTTTAAAACAGTGAAACGTTTTTGATTAACTGTCATCATTTTCTTCGATGCTGCTGTGTCACAATGTTGAGGTAAATGTATAGTTTACTAATTCCACTTCCTAAATTAATGAGTAATTTTGTTGCAATTTTAGGGAACCGCTAAAAAAGTGGTGTGCAGATCCTTGCCAAACACTAAACGAGGGAGCTTTAACTGAAGACAGTGCACTTCAAATATCAGTTAAGAATCAAGCCCTTCTGGAAGAGCCAAAGAGGAATGGTAATGAGGGAACAAATGGATCATTTGACCAAGAAAGCAAGTCCTTTGGATTTGGGTTTAATAGGAATGTGACTGATGAATCTGAGAATAAAGCTGGCACCAAGATCTCCATGGACTCGGGCAGCCTGTCGACTAACTTGTTTTTCCAGTGTATGCCTCAGAATGTTCCACAGAGCAACTACTTTACTGAAATATCTGAAAGCTTATCCAATGACCCTCTTAGCTTCAATCCTTTTAAAATGGCTTCTGGTGCCACAGGCCAGAAAAGTGGTATGACGCAGGCAGTTGGAATTTCTGTTGGGTTGCGTGCAGGAAGTAAACATAGTCAAGATACTGAGAAAAAGAACCCATCTGAGGTCATGCCCACACTAACTCCGGCTTTTCCAAGGAGTGCTTCTAGTCTCCAGTTTCTTCAGTCTGTTCAACCACCAGATCTTCTAAAGGAGGAAACGCCTACAGTTCCAGGAGGCAATCCATTCCTTGGGTTTACAGATCTAAAGGGAAATATGGATAATTTACCCACAAGCAGATCACAATCGAGCCTGTTCAGAAGTGATTTAATACGGCCGGCAGCTTCTACTCCTGCATCTGTTATTGTGAAACCCCCGATGTTGATCAACTGGAAGAAGCCTGAGAAAATGACATCAGATGCAGGTGGCAACAAAACTGAGCTTCCAAAGACCTTTTCACCTCCATTTTCCTCTCCATTACAAAAGACAGCTATTTTAGGTACTACCAGACCAGAGTCCCCTGAAACTCCATTTGCTCCAACCAATATTGAAATGCCAACCTTATCCACTAGTCCAACTGGGGATCATAGTGCAGGAAATCTTACAATCCCAATTTCTAGTTCTGTCATTCCAGACAATCCACATCTGCAAACTTTCTCAGACACTCCCCATTCTGGCAAGCAGCAGCCTCTGTTTGCCATCAGTCTATCTGATAATGGCCTTGATGGTTCTCCTAATCAGCAATCCCAGTTTGATCAGAGAAGGTTTGCTTTAGATGAAAGAAGCCTGGGGATGAAGCAGGATTCGGATTCAGCTACCGACAGTGATTTATCAGACCTGAGTGATTCTGAGGTGCATATGCGTTTGCAATCGAAGACTAGTTTAAAAGGATATCTGTCTTTCTTGCATGAAACAAGACAGCCGAATGGTGAAGGGAACAAGGAACATATAGGAAAGGGGCGTGGGCGTGGGAGAGGACGGCCTCGAGGAAGACCTCCAAAAAGTGAGTTCACAGTGTTATACATAAAGGTGGCTGAATTTGCAGTAACTGTGGTGAAGAGGGCAAGCTTAGTTTTCCATTATCTTTACGACATAATTGCTTAATGAAATGTACCTATGCAAATGGTGGACTACTGTGTAGTTCATTCTAGCACCAGCAGTTGACATTCCCTGTTGGATGTTGCTTTACTTGCCCATATAGCAAATGATCTTTCAGTTCTCTGTTAGACTGAAGAATAAAGCAGCGTTTTTTTGTTTATTGGAACCTTAGAACACCATTTTAATGGTAAAGTGTTCATTTTAGGAAGATGGTTTCTTTTTATTTTAGATTTTGCTATCGCATTTCTTTCTTTTTGGATATCTAATATGTTGCCATCAATATCTTTCTGAAAAACTTATTGCTGGAGTATACAAGGTATCTAAAACTGACCATTAGTTTGCCAAACATTGACCACATTAGCTGGAGAGCAGAGTGTTGTTGCACTAAATTCCTATTTTCAATTGAAGCATTGTGCGCAAGTACAAACTCAGTAGAAAACCAAATCAGAAAAGGTTGTGTGTTTTCTGGTTGGTTACTCCTGTGACTCCAGAAGAATCAAGTATCCAATTGCATTGAAGTTGCAGGATGCTCCACCTTTATAATGTTATACAGGGATTCCTGCTTTGTAAACTTTTGACATACGAGCGCCCATATTTGGGAATGCAGTCATGTGCATTGGTGTTATTTTCATGATCTGACAAATAAGTATTTCCTGTACTTAGGAATGGCTGCTTGATATTGATCTTCATTGTGTTTCGATTTGCATATAAATCAACTTGCGAATGGACTCAAGACCAAAGTCCTTTTGCAACTCAGGCACTGATTGAACAGTGCTGTGTGCCTGGTACTGACAGCTCCTAAACAAAACAAAGACCCATTAATTGATAGTCAAGTGTATTACCCTGATTTCTGCTCTTAGAACAGAAAATCTATACTAAGCTGTCCATAACAGAATAGATGATGCTTCTGTTGATGAATCCTAGCAATGTTATTGCCATGATGTGTTCTTTCTTTGAGGCAAGGGATGAAGATATGTTTGATTTCCGGGTTTTCAGAGATTTTATTCAACACTAAAGGTGCTAACTGTCTCATTGAGGATACTGGCTGGAATGAGTTCATGAGCATCATTGCAACGGAGTTGATTAATGTGGTGAGATGTTTGGAAATGGTTACAAATCTGCATTCAGCAATTTATGTTAATTCAATATTCTTGGGTGGTCAGACTTAATCGTTTGCATCTAGCTTCTTATCAACCTTTCTACTTCATACAAGGAGGCTCTGTATCTCAAATTTAATCTCTTTCCCTCTGGGCATGACTTTGTTTCTGGGTCATGAATGTTGACTATAAATATTATTCAGGACTGTGCAGCACCATAGAATTTTGTGACAGTTCAAGGCCAATTTTTGAGGCAGGGCAATGTAGATTCTGCAGCAGGTCTGCCTGCTATTCATGACACCAAGTGTTTCAAATGCTAATTTGGAGTAGATTAATGCTGCTCCTGTTCTGAGAAGGAGAGTTGCAGTTTCAGTTCCAGCCGGCAAAGAACTGATGACATAGCTTATGCCTAGCTGGAACTGTAGCTGCTCTATTTCAAAGAGAACTGTACTGCAAATCTGTATTTGTACATACTCCTCAATAACTAGGACTTTAATTTTTTATTTTTGAGTTGAGGACCTTCTCTTAAAATATTGCAGTTATTTCATTTTCTAAAACTGGGTGTGTGGTGGCAGTTGCAAATGCTGCAAAATAGGTATATCGAATCCTACTCTAACTGCATCATTTTGAAAGTGATAGGTATATGCTAATTAGAAATTACCTTTACTTTTATTTTGTCCAACTGATCCATTCACTATCACCTTATCAGCAGCTCTTATTGAAATCGGTTTCTAATTAACAAGAAGGATATTTTCAGCTTCCATGGGAGAATGCTTGAAACATGGCTGAAGTTTGGTTGAGATTTGGATGACACAATCAGTCTACAGAAGGAAATAGACTGCATAAGTGAGTGTGTAAAACCTGGGCAAGTGGAATACCATGTGGGAAGATGAAATGTTATGCGCTTTGGTAGGAAGAATAGAGGAGCTGAGCATTATATAAAAGAAGAAAGACTACATAAAATTGCAACAGTGAGGGATTTCGTGTCCTCCTGCAGAGTCACAGAAGGCTAGCCGGAACTTCAGTGGGTAATAGGAAAGGCAAGTGGACTTCTGGCCTTTATTTGGAATATAAAAATAGAAAATTCTTACTCAAACTATCCAAGGCACTAGTCAGATCATACCTGCAATACTGTCATAAGTTTTGATTTCTTTAGTGTATACTGACAATGAAGGCAGTCTAGAAAAGGTTCACTCGGTTCAAACAAAAACAAATTGCTAGAGAAAATTGGGTCTGCCCAGCATCTGGAGGGAAAAAAAAAGAGTTAATGTTTTGCGTCCAGTGACCTTTATTCTGAATCGATTCGAAGTACGGAAAGATTTTCTTAGGTGAAAAGGTTGAGTAGGTATGCTGGTATTTGAGTTTAGGAGAATGAGATGAGACCTTATTGAAGCATGTATGATTACATGGGGATTGACCAGATAGGGTAACAACCTTTCTGTATCTATCTGGGAAAGTCTATGGTAAGAGCATAGAGTCTCAGTAAGAAGTCTCCCATTTAAGACAGATGAGGTGTTTTTCCTCTCCGAAGATAGTGAATCTGGAATCTTACTGCAGAGGGCTGTCAAGGCAGGGTCAATAAGTTTCTTCAACATTGGAGACAGAATCTTAATCAGTAAAGGAATCACTGGTTATTGGAAAAGGGCAGGAAAGTGGACTTGAGAATTATCAGATGAGCAACAATCTCATTGAATAATGGCGCAGACTTGATGGGACAAGTGGCTGACATCTTATGGTATTTTGGAGATATAAAGAGGAAGTTAGGATAAATTTGGAAGGTGAGTTTTCAAATAGTGTTTCCTTGAAAATTGTTACTGCAAGCAACAAATGAGAAAGACACTTTTAGTTCAAGCAGCTTCTAACTGTACTTGGCAAAAGCCATTTTGCTGTACAGACAAGTGGAGATACAGTATGTATGATTTCGATGGTCAACTACAGTCCATATTAAATAACACTCCTGAATCACTGGCATGGAAACTTCTGTATGGGTCTGAGAGAGTTAATACTTGATTGAGTGCCGTAAACATCATAAATTGATATTATAGGGGCTTGAAGGGAATAAGAAAATAACATACAGGAGACAGACCTGGGACTAGGGCACTCCTAACTGTCTGTCTTAATTTATGTAATCTGTAAATAATTCCAGTTAAAATGTAATAAACTTCATGTTGTTTACACAACATCTCATCCAGTTAGATCAGAAAGGTGAGTATCCTTATCCACACTAAACCACTTTTGGCTGAAAGAAGTCCACACACAACGGGAGCTTACTGCCATTTTTAGATGAGAGTAAACATGGTGAAGTCGATGTCTCGAAATACCGTTGATATGTAATTTGAGACTTGGTAAGTACTATCCCGCAGAGGGACAAGTGACTTATGGTCTAAAGTCACCTGTTTCTCCTGAACATGCTACATTTACCAGGCCTCGAGTTGCACACAGATAATATTTCATGACTTTGAATTAATTTTCAAAGCTTTTCACCGCTGATGGTTTTCCTCACCTTGCATCTGGACATGTGGACTAACTGGTAGGGATCGTTGCTCGAATTTCTCAACATCAACACTATTATATAATGTGATTCACACAAGGAAGATAGAAATTTAATTAAGTAGACTTTAGTCATTTTTTGAGTCACTTGTGGGACATGGAATAAAACAAATTAAAGTCTACCTAGTTCACTTCTTAGCCTTGCAATACTTTGATTCCCATTAATGCACCTTTTCATCACTTTGCAGAACCCAGCATGAGAGCTGACCAATTGGAAATTTAAAGGGGCAGAGGAATATGCTGATGGCATTCTTTGCTGACAGAAGGGCTATGGTGAGAGTCAACTTTGAGGCTCATCACTGACCAACTTTAATTGAACTGAAAAGAGGGAGCACTGGAGAAACTCGGCAACACTAGCAGCTTCTGTATAGAGGGAAATGGAGTTAATGTTTGAGCCTTCAAATCTTCAGACAAAGTCATTGAATTTGAAGTGTTAACATTCTCTCTCCCCTCTCTCTCTCTCTCTCTCTCCCTCTCTCCCTCTCCCTCTCTCTCTCTCTCTCTCTCTCTCTCCCTCTCTCTCTCTCTCTCTCTCTCTCTCTCTCTCTCCCTCTCTCTCTCTCTCTCTCCCTCCCTCTCTCTCTCTCTCTCTCCTCTCTCTCCCCCTCTCTCCCCCTCTCTCCCCCTCTCCCTCTCTCTCTCTCTCTCCCCCTCTCTCCCCTCTCTCCCCCTCTCTCCCCTCTCTCTCCCCCTCTCTCCCCCTCTCTCCCCTCTCTCCCCCTCTCTCCCCTCTCTCCCCTCTCTCCCCCTCTCTCCCCCTCTCTCCCCCTCTCTCCCCTCCTCCCCCTCTCTCCCCCTCTCTCCCCCTCTCTCCCCCTCTCTCCCCCTCTCTCCCCCTCTCTCCCCCTCTCTCCCCCTCTCTCCCCCTCTCTCCCCCTCTCTCCCCCTCTCTCCCCTCTCTCCCCCTCTCTCCCCCTCTCTCCCCCTCTCTCCCCCTCTCTCCCCCTCTCTCCCCCTCTCTCCCCCTCTCTCCCCCCTCTCTCCCCCTCTCTCCCCCTCTCTCCCCCTCTCTCCCCCTCTCTCCCCTCTCTCCCCCTCTCTCCCCTCTCTCCCCCTCTCTCCCCCTCTCTCCCCCTCTCTCCCCCTCTCTCCCCTCTCTCCCCCTCTCTCCCCCTCTCTCCCCCTCTCTCCCCCTCTCTCCCCCTCTCTCCCCCTCTCTCCCCCTCTCTCCCCTCTCCCCTCTCTCCCCCTCTCTCCCCCTCTCTCCCCTCTCTCCCCCTCTCTCCCCCTCTCTCCCCCTCTCTCCCCCTCTCTCCCCCTCCCTCCCCCTCCCTCCCCCTCCCTCCCCCTCCCTCCCCTCCTCCCCTCCTCCCCTCCCTCCCCCTCCCTCCCCCTCCCTCCCCCTCCCTCCCCCTCTCTCCCCTCCTCCCTCTCTCCCCCTCTCTCCCCCTCTCTCCCCCTCTCCCCTCCCTCTCTCTCTCTCTCCCCTCTCTCTCCCTCTCTCTCTCCCCTCTCTCTCCTCTCTCTCTCTCCCTCTCCTCTCTCTCTCTCTCTCCTCTTTCTCTCTCTCTCTCTTTCTCTCTCTCTCTTTTCTCTCTCTCTTTCTCTCTCTCTCTTTCTCTCTCTGCTCCTCTTTCTCTCTCTCTCTCTCTCTCTCCCCTCTCTCTCTCTCTCTCCCCTCTCTCTTCCCCCCCCCCCCCCCCCCCCACCCCCTAATACATACATACACACACACACACCCACATGCAGATGCTGCTGGATGTGTTGAGTTTCTACTGCACTCTGTTTTTATTTCAGATCTCTAGGATTCAGTATTTTGCTTTTATTTAGTTTAACTGGATCTAGTCCATAAATATTGTGGTTACAAGAGCAGATCAGCAGCTGTGAATTCTGTGGTAAATGATTCACCACTAACCCTGCAAAGTCTGTCCACAGTCTACAAGGCACAAGTCAGAAGTGTGAAGGAATACTCTCATCTGTCTGGGTGAGCTCCAACAACACATAAGCCCAATCAAAATCTTAACCCCACTCCCTCCTGAGAAGATTGTGGCTGTACTTATATTAATGAACTACATAGGTTTTAGAAAATAACTCACTACTGCCATCTCTAGGTCGTTAAATGAAGCAAGTACAGAGGAATCTCAATTCTCTGAAGTATGCGGGTGGGGAGTATTTCGTTCAGTTCATTGAATTCCAGATAATTAAATGCTGGATAATTTAGTTTAGCCAAGCATTGGGACCTTGTGATCTTGCCGGATAACCTGATATTCAGATAATTGAATGCTGGATAATGGAGGTTTCTCTATAATTAATAGCCCATAACCCATGAATTTTTTTAACAAGCTAGCCAATATAAGAAGCTGGCTAAAAGTAAGACTTATTTGGTATGCTTATTGATGAACGCTGCTTTTCCTCATGTATAATTGATGAGTTCTTTATTTAGTTTTTTTTCTGTCCATCAGTTTCTGTTGATCAGTCGGTTTTGAAGGATATGTGCAAGGTGAGAAAGCTGAAGCAGTCTGGAGAATCCTTCTTGCAAGATGGCTCATGTATCAATGTCGCACCGCACCTACATAAGTGCAGAGAATGTCGTTTAGTGCGTTACCGAAAGTTTAAAGATCATGATGAATCGACGGTTTCCTGTCGTTTCTTCCACTTCAGAAAGTAAGTAAACAGATCTATCGGACAGTAGATGTCAAAATGCACCTGGTAGCCCTCAGGTGAAGGGACCGGGAAGAAGTGTGGAGGGGATGAATGGGGCAGAAGGGGTGGGGGCAAGAAGTTGGCTACACAAAAGGTGCAGAGGGAAAGAAGGAGGCTCCAAAGTATATTGGGGGTGAAAGAGTAAAAGGAGCTGTAAAGGAAAGAATGCACTTTTAATTAACCATGTCATACAGGAATACTCGATAAGCCAAGAAAACTTGAATTCATTGAGGGAAAGAATTCCTCACTAATGAATGTGGAATCTCTAGCTTAAGGCTGCAGACTGTCTTAATGCAGTGGAGGCTATATTAAGCACTAAATCTAAATTGGAGATTGGGATCTGAGATGCAATAAAAAGGGTACTAACTTTTGCGTTAAAATTACCCAGCCTCTGCAGTGAAATGATGTTAGCTAAGACCTCACTATTCTGAGGAAAATGAAAGTGAAAAAGTTTGTTATGTGCAAAAGTGTGTTATTTTGAGGAAAAAATTTGTTTGCCATCGTATATCTGAACCATTCATGCTTGAGATGAAAATGCAAATAAGACCAAATTTAGAATTGGAAGTGGAAAGAGAAAATAGATCTCATTTAAAAGTTTAAACTCCAAATGTACGACTGTTTAGGTGGAGTCTGTTGATTCAACTGTACGGTATAAAATGTTCACATTTGCTGGCAAAGATAATGAGATTACAGATGGCTATCATGAATGCAAAATGCTGAACTAATTTAAGGATTTAAATAATGGCAAAAGATTCCATATGACTTAAATAAACCAAGGGTGCGGGGGGAGTGAAGTTCTTGAATTTTGTTTGTGTCTCACATATCTTTTAATGAGACATGTTTGAAATGGCACTTCATCATTCATAAGGGTGTATGCATGTAAAGTCCATATTTTAAGAAAATTAAATTAATGAGACTGTGCAAAGAGATGTCTAGTTTAAAATCATTTTTTTGTGGAGAACATTCATGACAACACTTAATGCTGTGTTAAATAATGACAGTAAAAGCAAAGGCCACAGAGCCATTTGTTTCTTAACTAAAGAAAAATGAATGGCTTGACGTTTTGGCTTCTGACCAGATCACCATGGCTTGTGTAGGATGAGTACAGCAATAAAGCATCAGCCTGCAAACAGCTAGCATCTTAATATTTCTCATATCTTGTGTAGAGATACCAGAAAGTCTCCAATAAAGGTAGCTGTCTTGCACTTGCCTTTTTCTGCAAGTTCCCTGTTGAAGGACGAATAAAACTCCTTCACAGATAGTGAAAGGATGAAATCTCAACCAGTGAATAAAGAGCATCAGTGTAAAAACAGTTGTATCAACAGCAAAAAACTAAAAAAGAATTGAAAGGAAAAGATATAAAAGAACTCATTGAATACTGTGGTCCAGACAATGTTTCCTCATAGGCTGTGTAGCTGTGCGATTGCTCAGAAGGTCCGTACATGTATATCAGTGTGTGGATCCATTGACTTCTGGTTGTGGACATTACTGTTCTGCGTGGAGCTTGGAGGTCTGTGTAGCAGCATGAACAGTTTAAGGGAACTCTGGGAATGACTGGTGCTATCAAACTTATAGTCATTGAGTCCTGCAGCACAGAGACAGGCCCTTGGCCAAAACTGGTCCATGCTGACCAAAATGTCCATCTACGCTAACCCCATTTTCCTGCACTTGGCCCATATCCTTCTAAACCTTTCCTATCCATGTATTTGTCCAAATGCCTTTTTCCCATTTTCCACCCTAATTGTCTTCTCTGCCTGTGTGTGTGTGTGTCTGTCTGTATGTTTAAAGTGGAAATTTAAGAAGGGGTAGTGTTTTAAGTTACAAATTTGTAATAGCAGTTTGTCATGTCCTTTTGGCCGTTGGTTAGACAGTTTATTTGTAATTTATTTTCTTGCAAAGAACTGAAACCTGGTGAGTGTTGTCTTTTAACCTGCTTGTCAATCAAGTAAACTGGGGTCTATAGATAATTTGATGTGACTGTGACAATAACAGGGCTTGCTTTCCAGTGCATTGTCGTAATGAGTTGTGATGTTGCTGACTTGTAGATTTTAAAGTTGAGCCAAATCCTGTCTACGTTTACAAGTGGTTATAAAGGATTTGGGTGGTATTTGAAAAGGGTTCTTCTGGTATCCTGACCACCATCATAGGTTGTTCAGTCAGTATCAAGAAAATAGTTAAACTTGTTGATATTTGTGCAGCTTCATATATAAATTTTCACTTTCCTATGAGTGATTGCAGTTGAGAAATAATTCATTGGTCATAAAGTGTTTGAACTTCCAGAGGATGTGAAACAATAACAATGTGACTTTTCCTTCTCTATCTTAATTTTTTTAGAATAAATTAATAAAAGAAATTCACCAACTTCGAGTAGTGAATGCGCAAATCACTTTCTAATTATGGCCTTGATCTGATCATGCGTTTATGGAGCTGTCTGGATTGCTTTAAATTTCTGTTTTCTTTGACATTAAAAATGCAAAGGAACTTGGTTGTTTTCCATCCAGTGCACAACAGTGTGCATAATCAGCTTGTTTGGACCTTGACCAATGAGGGAACTCTTGTATTTTCAGCACATTAGCAATGGCCAAAATTGATGCTGGTTCATAAACTGAGAGTTTATATTTTGATGGTCCATATTTTTATAAATGTTAGTCTTCGAATTAATCTTTCGTGCACATGTTCAAATGAGATGTTGGCAATGTAATGCATCATGTTGTAATCTTTTTCCAGATTAGCTTTTACTAGGACTGGTGTCCTACGTGTTGGGGGTTTTCTAAATCCCAGACAGTGTGATGCTGAAGCCCTGAGTCTTTGGATCCCATCGCGTACACCTGCAGAAGGCCTGGATTTGGAAACATCCAAGTACATTTTGGCAAATGTTGGCGACCAGTTTTGTCAACTTGTGATGTCTGAGAAGGAGGCTATGCTTCTGGTAGAACCCCACCGTAAGTTAAATTTTCTTGTAAGCAATATGCTAGCTAAAATGCGAGGCAAAACCTAATAGATTGTGGCGTATGTTAGTTCTGACTGGCAAAACGGTCTCTAAAACGTTCCACAGATTTTTATCTCTATGCGAATATTCACAGTGGACATTTGGGGCACAATAGCTGTGATTTTCAAAGCAGAAGTTTGTCACCTGGCAGAATTTTGATTGTGAGTATGCTGAATACGTTTACAGTTGGACTATAAACAAGTCAACAGTGGAATTTCCTCTTCATGTTCCTGTTTTCTACTGCTCAATATCAACCAGCTCATTGAGTTCCTGTACACGTCTATGGTACTAGGCTAATATTGCAAGCTCAAATCCCACTGTGTCATTTCGTGGAATGTAATTCCTTTAATTTGATCATTTGAAAGCAAAACGTAATTGCAGTGACATATTCTCTCAGAAAAGATTTAACTTTCATAAAAACAATTACATTGCAGAATTTCTGTATTTTATTCACAAGTCCCTGCAGTGTGCAAGTAATTTGTCTCCATCTCCAGCCCTTTTACATTTTCTACCTACTTCACAGGATCTCTACTGCTGGTAGCTGTAGCTAATTGCAGACTTTGACATAAAAGTAGCACTCTTGGGCTCTTTGTTTAGAAAATAAAATTATTTGAATTTTACTTGTCTCAAGGAAATGTTGGTGCTAAGATTTGATTCATGCTTGCATCAATGATTTATTTTGCCCTTTTGAACTAAATATAATGTTTGCTGTATGAAAGAAGTGTGTGAAATGTAATGGTTATATGCATACTCAAATCTCCCATGACTTTGCTTTTGCCAGAGGAAATATGTTTCATAGATGTACATTATCCAAATGAGCTTTAGAAAGTGATACAACTGGAATTATGTTTGGCATTTATAGAAAGTATGTGGCTTACAGTTACAAGTGGTGGAGGTCTGAGAGAGAATAGAGACTTCTGACAATGGAGCAGCTGGTCCACTCTCAACTCATCCATGCCACATCATAGGTTTTGTTGCTCATTGCACCTTTTCTCAACTGGGGAGAAGTGATTACACCCATCTCCCTTTCCCAAGCTATTTGTCTACCCCAAACCAATGTGGTGCCCTCTCCATCTCCCTCTTTCTAAGTGAGATGTATTTACCTTAGTGCTCCAATCCCAGCTTTTTCCCTTTGTCTCTCCTTTTGCCTCCCCTACCACAACTGATGAGAATATTCATCATTCAGCTGTGCTTCTCAGACTGCAATTCCAAAAATTAAGGAAAATTGTATACCCATCTCTACTGGACCTCATCCTGCTGTCCAAATCTTACAGAGCAGTTGGTTGCATTTCTCATTCTCACTGTCAGCTATTTTGTTTTCCCAACAAACCTAAGGTGACCAAATTCCCCACTTGGACTGCTCCTACTATACTGAATTTCCCCTGTTGCAGCAGCATGCAGCAATCCTTTATCCTCTTCATTCCATGTACTTCACATTACTGCAATTACATAGAACATTACAGCGCAGTACAGGCCCTTCAGCCCTCAGTGTTGCGCCGACCTGTCATACCAATCTGAAGCCCATCTAACCCATACTATTCCATGTACGTCCATATGCTTGCCCAATGACGACTTAAATGTACTTAAAGTTGGTGAATCTACTACTGTTGCAGGCAAAGCATTCCCTACCCTTACTACTGAGTAAAGAAACTACCTCTGACATCTGTCCTATAATCTATCGCCCCTCAATTTAAAGCTATGCCCCCTCGTGCTTGCTGTCACCATACTTGGAAAAAGGCTCTCCCTGTCCACCCTATCTAACCCTGTGATTATCTTATATGTCTTTATTAAGTCACCTCTCAACCTTCTTCTCTCTAACGAAAACAGCCTCAAGTCCCTCAGCCTTTCCTTGTAAGACCTTCCCTCCATATCAGGCAACATCCTAGTTAATCTCCTTTGCACCCTTTTCAAAGCCTCCACATCCTTCTTATAATGCTGTGACCCAGAACTGTATACAATACTCCCAAGTGTGGCTGCACCAGAATTTTGTACAACTGTAGCATAACCTCATGGTTCCGGAACTCGATCCCTCTATTAATGAAAGCTAAAACACTGTATGCTTTCTTAATAACACTGTCAACCTGGGTGGCAAATTTAAAGGATCTGTGTACCTGGACACCGAGATCTCTCTGATCACCTGCACTACCAAGAATCCTACCATTAGCCCAGTGCTTTGCATTCCTTTTACTCCTTCCAAAGTGAATCACCTCTCACTTGTCCACACTAAACTCCATTTGCCAACTCTCAGCCCAGCTCTGCAGCTTATCTAGGTCTCTCTGTAACCTACAACATCCTTCGTCACTATCCACAACTCCACCGACCTTAGTGTCATCTGCAAATTTACTAACCCACCCTTCTGCGCCCTCATCCAGGTCTTTTATAAAAATAACTAACAGCAGTGGATCCACCACCGACCCTTGCGGTACACCACTGGTAACTGGACTCCAGGATGAACATTTCCCATCAACCACCACCCTCTGTCTTCTTTCAGCAAACCAATTACTGATCCAAATTGCTATATCTCCCACAATCCCATTCTTCCGCATTTTGTACAATAGCCTACTGGGGGGGAACCTTATCGAATGCCTTGCTGAAATCCACATACACCACATCAACCGGTTCACTTACATCTACCTGTTTGGTCACCTTCTCAAAGAACTCAATAAGGTTTGTGAGGCGCAACTTACCCTTCCCAAAACCATGCTGATTATCCCTAATCAAATTATTCTCTTCCAGATGATTATAAATCCTATCTCTTTTAACCTTTTCCAACACTTTACCAACAACTGAAATAAAGCTCACTGGTCTATAATTACCAGGATTGTCTCTAATCCCCTTCTTGAACAGGGGAACCACATTTGCTATCCTCCAGTCTTCTGGCACTATTCCTGTAGACAATGACAATTTAAAGATCAATGCCAAAGGCTTGGCAATCTCCTCCCTGGCTTCCCAGAGGATCCTAGCATAAATCCCATCAGGCCCAGGGAACTTGTCTATTTTCACACTCTGCAGGATTTCTAATACCTCTTCCTTGTGAACCTCAATCACACCTAGTCGAGTGGCCTGTATCTCCGTATTCTCCTCGACAACATTGTCGTTTTCTAGAGTGAATACTGTCAAAATATTCATTTCGTGCTTCCTCTATCTCCTCTGACTCCACACACAACTTCCCACTATTATCCTTGATTGGCCCTAATCTTACTCTCATCATTCTTTTATTCCTTAAATACCTATAGAAAGCCTTAGGGTTTACCCTGATTCTACCCGCCAACAACTTCTCACGTCTCCTCCTGGCTCTTCTGAGCTCTCTCTTTAGGTCTTTCCTGGCTACCTTGTAACCCTCAAGTGCCCTAACTGAGCCTTCACATCTCATCCTAACATAAGCTTCCTTCTTCCTCTTGACCAGAGATTCCACCTCCTTTGTAAACCATGGCTCCCACGCTCTACTGCTTCCTCCCTGTTTGACAGGTACAAACTTATCTAGGACACACAGGAGGTTTTCCTTGAATAAGCTCCACATTTCTAATGTGCCTATCCCCTGCAGTTTCCTTCCCCATCCTATGCTTCCTAAATCTTGCCTAATCGCATCGGAATTGCCTTTCCCCCAGCTGCAACTCTTGCCCAGTGGTATACACCTAACCCTTTCTATCACTAAAGTAAACATAACAGAATTGTAATCACTATCACCAAAGTGCTCACCTCCTTCCAAGTCTAACACCTGGCCGGGCTCATTACCCAGTACCAAATCTAATGTGGCTTCGCCCCTTGTAGGCCTGTCTACATACTGCGTCAGGAAGCTCTCCTGCACACACTGGACGAAAACTGACCCATCTATAGTACTCATACTGTAGTGTTCCCAGTCAATATTTGGAAAGTTGAATTCCCCCATGACAACTACCCTGTCTCTCTCACTCCTATCGAGAATCACCTTTGCTATCCTTTCCTCTACATCTCTGGAACTATTCGGAGGCCTATAGAAAACTCCCAACAGGGTGACCTCTCCTTTCCTGTTTCTAGCCTCAGCCCATATTACCTCAGTTGACAAGTCACCAAATATCCTTTCTGCAACTGTAATACTGTCCTTGACCAACAATGGCACAACTTCCCCCCCCTTTTACCATCTTCTCTGTTCTTACTGAAACATCTAAATCCTGGAATCTGCAACGACCATTCCTGTCCCTGCTGTATCCATGTCTCCGAAATGGCCATAACATCGAAGTCCCAGGTACCAACCCATGCAGCACATTCACCCACCTTATTCCGAATCTCCTGGTGTTGAAGTAGACACACTTCAAATCAACTCCTTGCTTGCCGGTGCCATCTTGCTTCCCTGACACTTTAATTCGGACCTCGCTACTCTCAACCTTTTCTATACTGGAACTGCAATTTTGGTTCCCATCCCCCTGCTGGATTAGTTTAAACCCACCCCAATAGCCTTAGCGAACTTCCCCTCCAGGATATTGGTACCCCTTTGGTTCAGATGAAGACCATCCTGCTTGTAGAGGTTCCACCTACCCCAGAAAGAGCCCCAATTATCCAAGAATCCAAAACCCTCCCCCCTGCACCATCCCTGTAGCCACATATTCAACTCCCCTCTCTCCCTATTCCTTGCCTTACTAGCCCATGACACGGTTAACAAACCAGAGACGACAACTCTGTTCGTCCTAGCTCTAAGCTTCCATGTGTTCCCATGTATCTGCTGCCCTTGTTCTTTCAGATTGCAGTGCTCGTGAATGTTTGTAGATGCAGTGCCAATCAAGCAGGTTGCTTTGGCCTGGGTTGGTTTCAAGCTTCTTGAGTGTTATTGGAGCTATGTGCATCCAGGCATATAGAAACTATTCCATCAGACTCCTGACTTATGCCTTTTAGGTGGTGGAAAAGCTTTGGGGGGTTACTCACTGAAGCATTCCTAGTCACTGACCTGATCTTCGAGCCATTCTATTTATATGGCAAGTCCAGTTGAGCTCCTGATCAGTAGTCACCCCCTGGATGTTGATTGTAGGGAAGTTCAGTACAGGTTATGCCATTGATTGTCAAGGGGTGATCATTGTCACTGATGGTCATTGTGTGGCACAAGTGTTATTGCCACTTGTCAGCCCAAAATTGGATATTGTCCAGGTCTTGCCGCATTTGGACATGGACTACTTCACTGTCAGAGGAGTCGTGAATGGTGCTGAACATTGTTTAATTATATGTGACTGTCCCCATTTTTGACCTTATAATGGAGGTAAGGTGATTGATGAAGCAGCTGAAGATGGTTGAACCTAGATGAGGATCTCCTACAGCAATGTCCTGGAAATGAAATGACTGTCTCCAACTGGCATAATCATCATCCGATGTGCCAGGTATGAATCCAGCCAGCAGAGAGGTTTGACCGGATTCTCATTGACTCCAGTTTTGCAAGAGCTTCTTGAAGCCACACCATCGAAAGGAATCTGGAATTTTAAGAAGGCACATATAGCATGATATGAACGTTCAAGAGATGAACAACAGGAAAAGATCGGCCTGTCCGTTCATCTTATCTCATACAGTCATAATGCTCTGGTGTCCTGATTAACAACCAGGGTCATATGCCAATAGTTATTGTCAATCTCCTGGCAGGCAATAAAAATAAAAATCTCCAAGGTTATTCACAAGTGATAAAAATCTGGATGTAACCTTTTGGCTGCTGTTGCTAGTGCAAAAACAAAAAAGGATGTTGACCACATTTGGGTTGTCTTTTTGCCCAGTTTTATAAGTTATGACCATGACCAGTGCCCCAACCAACAACAAATATGTTTCGCTTTCACAGATTCGCATCAAATTTGCATAGGCTGCAGAAATAAACATCCTGTTCTTTGTGTCTACCTTGCTATGGGATATCTAACCTGATTTTACCATTATGCAAACTTAACATACAGCCTCGGCCTTTCCTGGCCAATTTAAAATAATCTGTCTTTACAACCACAATGCTGAATGGTTGTGGTATGTTTGTACATAACTATGAAGCTCTTCTAAAATTGAAGATATCCTGTATCTATTTGATACAATGCACTGCGTTTTGCTTTGTTTTAGACATCTGTATTTGTGAATGATTGCAATGTCTGAAATACAAATTTTGGCAATATTTCAATGTTAATTATCCTTGTTTAAATTGATAAACATTTTTGTGAGTCTCGTAAATGCCTTATTTAATATCCTGTTGTGTGATTGGCTATATTTTATTTTTGTTGCTTGTAGAACAACTGGCATGGAAGCGAGCTGTACGGGGTATTCGTGAGATGTGTGATGCATGTGAAACAACTCTCTTTAACATCCACTGGGTGTGTCGGAAGTGCGGTTTTGGTGTGTGTCTCGATTGCTACAGGATGAGGAAGGGGCGACCACCACAAGGTATGGAGAGGATGTGAATACAAAAACTTGTTAAATTGGAAGGATTAGTGTGATAAAACAGTACCTGTTTTGAGACACAGTTATGTTTTTTGTAAAAATGTGTGTTTGACTTAATAACTACCATGCACATGTACAGAAAAGAAGGGCAAAGTATTATTACTAACTGCGAAATGGCGAATATCTTAGCTATTGTGTATCTTGCCCTTGTTAAAAAGCTTGTTTTCAGAATTAACTAAAATGTAAATTGAATATAATAAAGTTGTGCTAGTAAGAGGCTTTTGAGCTGCAAAAGGATAGTTGAGAGTGACAGTGAAGTGATGGGTTGTTTTTTACGCAGTTAATCCAGATTGCCTGAACAGAAATTTGATATTGACAGTGTGACTAAACAGGCACATAAGAAATTGTTCTAGTTAAGCCAGTTTAGAACTACCTTGAACTGAGGGTATGGTAATCAAGATCTAATGATGTGCATGGGCTGTCTTGGAGATACCACCAGTTACTGAAGAGGGATCTATATCTCTGGTGTGTTCCAGCCCTAAACGCTGGAACTACCTCCCAAACGCTCAATCTATCCTTTAAGCTGCTCCTCGAACCTACATCATGCATGAAGCTGTCCTAATATTGCTTTTTGTAGCGCTGTATTAGATTTTGTTTGGCACTCCTTGCGACAGTACTTGCCTTCTGATTCATACGACATTGCTAAAAAGATCCAGAGAGAAGGGGAAGCTGTTAAAAACTGGTGTCTTTGGGACATAGTAGTTTGAGTGCAAGTACAAATGTATGCTTGTGAAGAGTTAACAATGACAAAATAAGCAACATGGTCATTTCTGAGATGATCACTGGGCTGTAGAACTTGATTGAAAGCAAATGAAAGTCTCCAGCCCAAAACGTCGATTTTCCTGCTCCTCGGATGCTGCCTGACCCACTGTGCTTTTCCAGCACCACGCTTTTGACTCTAATCTCCAGCATCTGCAGTCCTCACTTTTGTCTTGAATGAAAGTAAAGCCTATAGATGGTTTTATCTATTCATATGCCAGCAAAACATTTGACATTTGAAATATGTGAGATGGACCGAAAATTGCACACAGGCCGGTGGTAAGTTTGAATGAGATTTGTAAGCTTTGCAGGTGTCACAAGGTATGGTGTTGCGGCCATTGTTGTTCACAATGGGCAAAACTGATTTACAAATGAAATTTTTTGTCGTATGTGCCAAACAAGTTGTGTTTCCAAAGTAATTTGAAATGGGTAAGCCAAATATAAAGATTTAGAATAGATTGAGGAGGTAAAAATATGTGACATTGTTATGGACAAATGCAAGATCACGAGATCAGTGAAGTGAAATTAACTAAACCATTTTTCAAGGATGCATTTCAGGGCATAATCTCCAAGTTATTGTTGGTCATTACTGAAACCAAATGCTCTATTTGGCAAGTCTATGGCAAATTTAACCAAAAAAGCTGCAGCAGAAATCCCAGAAGTTAGTATGAGCAAACAACTAAAGTCATCTGGAGGAGTATGGATGTAATTCTACCTTATGACAGTGAGAATAGCTCAGAATTACAGACAGTACAAAAGCTGATAAAATGTGTTATCCTTGTATGCATGGATGATTAGACATTGAAGAGCAATATTTTGGCTGTGGTAAATTTGTTTTGAGATTAACCACCCAACCATGGTGGGAATGCCAGACAAGTTGAGAAATGCGAATGCAGCATCTTGATTATAGATGCAATCTGTAGTAATAAATAAACAATTACATTATTCTATGCTCCTTTGTCTTTTTGGTGCGTGATGTTCAATTTATTTTGTATTTTTCCTTTCAGTGGATGATGACACTCTCGAAGATGAGGTTTTCTCTTGGTTAAAGTGTGCTAAGGGACAGACCCATGAGCCAGAGAATCTAATGCCAACGCAAATTATTCCTAGCACTGGTTAGTATATGATCCGTTAATTCATAAAACTACCTTTCCTTCAGGCATTAAAAAGAGACTTATTCAGAAGCTGATGAGCTTACATTTTTCCATAAATATATTTTTATGATGCTATTAACATTTTGCATCACATAATAAATCAGTTCTAAGTCTCTTTCATTGCTGCATAACCTGGCTACAAGCAATCTCTCCATTTCACTTTCATTTGGTAAGATAGGTGTCAACTTGAGATTAGAAATTTGCCATGTGTGACACCATAGACACAAGTCTGTATTGCTAAAATTGGCCAACTGGAGCACTTGCACACCAGCATCTTTGATGTTTTTGGTTTTGTTTAAACATTTTGTATTTTATTAATGAATAACTGCCTGTGGGTTCCTAGTCAGCTCTGTCATATTTCTAAACCTACTTCTGCTAATAATTAGAAATTGTAGAATTGCATTTGTGCATTCTTTTGACCACTGTCTTAAGTTGGGAACAGTGGGCAGAAAATAAATACTTGAAGACTTTTTTTCTGTCTGCCAAAGCTACTATTTTCTGAGGGTTTCTTTGACTGTACATTCAAACTTTGAGATGGTAAAGAGTGTGCACATAATATCTGGATAAGTACTTACTAATATAATATAAATAATTTCTTTAGTGGATGCAGTAACATTTGCAAATTTAAATACAAAACTATCTGCAGATGCTATTTGGTAGCAAATTCTTTGATTGCAGAGATTCCTTGTCCTGAAATACAAATCGTTGCTAGGGACAGTTAGGTTAAATAGTTATGGCATAAGTAAAGTGCTGCTGTTTATATTATTTAATCCGTCTCCTTTCAAGAATGTAGCAAACAGCGTTGATTTCCTGCTGCTGTGCAACATGCCACCTTAACTCAATTGTTATGTAGAAGCTTTGTGCATTATTGTAGCCAAATTGCGTCTGTCTTGCATAATGGCTACCAAAATTAAATATGTTTGTTATTCTGAAGGAAGAAATCATTTCCTGGAATGTGGCTAAGTATTAGCATTGGTAATATGGGGGTGGCTGGTTACTGCAAGTTAATAGCCGAGATTATTTTTAATTCATTCATGGATGTTGGCATTGCTCGCATGGTCAGTATTTATTTCCCATTTTAATTACCCAAGGACAGTTCAGAGTTAAGCACATTGCTATGGATCTGGAGTTGTTTTAGTCCAGACCAGATAAGAGCAGCGGTTTTCTTTCCTAAAGGACATGAATGAACCAAATGGTTATTTCCCACAACAATCAACAGTGAGTTTGCAGTTATCATTAGCCTCTTCATTCCACAATTCTGTTCATTCACATTCCACCATCTGCCTAGAAGGATTTGAACCTGGTTGCCCAAAACATTTCCTGAGTTTCTGTGTAGCTATAGTGAACAATCCCACGAGGCCATCACCGCCTCTAATTCCATTGAATGTAGTCTTCCTATGCACTACACATTCTTTCTTGTTCTTTCAACTGTCATATATTTATAGGCACCAACGTTATCTCACTGGGGCAGAAATGCCCTACTATTGCAGACCTTTGAAAGAATTAAGGCAGGTCTTCTTGCCCCACTTAGTTTTGTAGTTGCATCTTTACTCCTTTGTTATTGTTGGCTGAAGAACAAGTTTACAGTTTATTTCGTGTATCTAATTTTTAAAGAGACATTTTAGAAAAATTAACAATTTTTGAATTTGTTCTCCCTTAGCAAATGTATTATGTGAGCATATTCGTTCGATGTAATGTTGAAATATATCAAAATGCACTCATCTGCATTTTCTGATCATATGTGCATTGCAGTTATCTTTGTTTATGGAAAAGGACCCTACATCTGTAATCTTGTCTGCACTGAACTGATGCAAAGCAGCTTATTGCCCTGTTGTAACACTTGGCATCGAATGCTAAATCTAATCTTAAAGCCCTTCCTGTTTTTGTTACTAGTGCTATGAAATTGTTCAGCTTTGTATATAATTTCTGGATATTACAATTTCTGCATTCTGTCTTTACTGTCTTCTGCATGTTGCTAAAAGGATGCTATTAGTTGAGGTATATTGAACAATCAAAGCCTTCAAAAGAAATGGCCTTTCTGAAAATATTCATCTCTCAATCTACAGCTCTGTATGATATTGGAGATATGGTCCATGCAACAAGGGGAAAGTGGGGTATCAAAGCGAACTGCCCTTGTATTACCAAACAGCTCAAACCTCTGCCTAAGCCAGCAGCACCAAATGGAGTGTCACAGGTACGTTTTATTATCGGCCTTTGAACGTAGCATTCAAGAGTAGTTTACTTAAAATCTACTACCTTTTCTGAAGCATTTTAAAGAGTGCAGACAAAATAAACATCGATATGCTTAAAACCAAGAAGTGGCAAAGTTCGAAAATGGGAGATGAAAATATTTCAACAATAACTGTAGAGGGGTATTGTAGGAATGAGAAATGGATTTCAATGTAGGAAGCAGTGTCTGTTTCTATCAGAAAACTAGAGACAGCTGAGTAAATATCTGGAGAAAACCTGTGTAATGGATCTTGTATGATAGGCACTTTCACCATTAAGCTAATCCAGTGCTTCTGTTCCTATGAAATTAGCTTTTCATAATAGGAACATCTGTGTATTTTGCATTGAGAAGCCTTGTGCATACGTTCTAAAATGTGAGGAACAGATATCCCAAAAGCTGAGGAATATACTAATTCTGAATGAGAGTTATATTTACCCAAAATATTAACTATTCCTCTCTTCACAGATTCTGCTAGACCTGCTTAGTTTTTTGAGCTTTTTTTTTTATTATTTTAGTTGCACTGTTGTTTGCACAAGGGAAGTTCTAGTAAAGTGCATGATGGGGAAAGAGGGTAAGGAATTAATTATGGCATAAAAAGGAAGTTGAAATATCCTAATGGTCCAGAAGCAGAGTAATAGGAAATGATACTTGTGATAGTTATATTTCATGATCAGATAAACAGTTCATTTGTTGCATTTTGGTTGAAGAAAACAAACAGCGATTGGAAAGAAAGGGGACATGTGGGAATGCTGGGACAGGACCTTGAAAGAATATAAAAGCCAAGAGGTAATGATGAACTGAGGAAATGTAAAAATGATCTTAGGGTAGCATTTTGGCTGAGAGAAAATTTTAGTGATATTAACTGGTACAGAGAAACGCAAATATGAAGAAAAATTTTAGTTTTTAAAGTAGAAACAGTACTGAAAACTGGTCAGTAAAACAGAAATATTTAAATTTCTGAAATTATGGTTTATTGAAGCATACTGTTTCCAATTGTTGAGGGCTCAAGGATGACATGATTTAAAGCAAAATTTCTTCAAAGAATTTGGAGGTTATAAAATTCATCTGCAGGGTTGTTTGTTGAGGCAAAAACTATGTCACTATTGAGGATCAAATAGGTGGATGGAGGGATATGGAAATAATAGAGATTAAGTATATTAAGAAACTGATAACTGTTTGCATGGGGAATGGATAAACAATACAAGCTTCTTAGGTTGAACAGCTTGATTTGGTATGCAAACCTCTATGCATTTCATCCAATCTTGGCATTTTTAAATTAATTCTAAATTCTTTTAATTAATTTTAAATTCTGGACTTTTTTCTTCAGCTTTCAACTATTCTTCCAAATCCGACCAGTGCACTTGCTATGAATGAGGTGTCAGCAGGCAGTGGAGGCTCCATTATTTTACCTCAACCTGATGGCGGTCTAGTGGAAGTGAAACCAGACCCAGCCAACAGCAGCAGTGAGGCGAGTGAAAACAGTACCATGAGCCAGGGTGAGAACAGTTGCAATAATTTGAGCTTTGTAAGTGACAACGAAGGGGTATCCACCACAGCTGGCTTGAAGGATGGCTCACTGAGTTCAGCAGATACTACGTCAGCATTACACTGGTTGGCTGACTTAGCTACACAGAAAGCAAAGGAAGAAAAGAAAGGTAAATTTCCTTTTGAGTGTTAATTTCCAGGCTATTTCATGATTATGCCACTCTTTTTCTTCGTGATTAGCATGTTAGACTTTGCTTAGTGGAATGGGATGCTGGGGCTGTTGCCTGTTGGGTGGGGAGAGGGCTTTGCAAATGTTTTTAACTGCAGAAATAATCCTTTGTTTCTGTACTTAGTGACAGTTGCGAGGCAGCCATTTTAACATTTGCAATGGTATGTCATTTAGTAATTATGTTAATGCATTGAGGGTTGTGTTAAAGGTACAAATTTGTCACATTTGATTCAAATTGAACAAATCCAGATCATGGTTAAAATGATTATTGACTCTAAAAATTGCACGGGTGTAGTAGCCATTACTTGTCACCAGATGGCAAACACCGAACACCATCAGCACGTTCGTAAAACTGAGGAAGGTTTGTAGACAACAGGAGAGGGGGAGTTTTTTTTTAAAGTTAAGTGAATTAAGGAAATTATTTGAGTGGAAAAAGAACCAATGAAGCATAGAGGAAATCAACATAAGAATTAATACATATCAACATGGGTATATTTTCAGGAACCAACATCTTCACTTAAAGATCATAATCATCACATTTTTAATCCAGCTATCTTTCAATTCACAGTACAGATTTAAGAACGGTTTTCAAAACCAAGGATGTTAAAGGATCATTGCCATTTTAGAAAATGAATATCAGATTACTTAATCAAAGTCCTGTATACATAGCTGCTTGGTGAAGCCAAGTTTGTAGACAAGTTGAAGCCAAGGGCTATGTATGAATGGAACATTAACTGGCAGCAAGTATTAGATTGGCCTGTGAGCTAGTGACTAGCACTTGTTGAGAAAGGTTTTCTGTCCTCCAACAACTATGTGACTAACTTTCAGGGTAGCTGAACAGCTTGTTTATAAATGTTTTGGCAGAAACCATCAGCCCCCTGGAGAAGGAGCTGTTTTTGTTCAGCTATGAAAGGTGTCTCAAGCCTGAAGATATATAGTTTATTTCCCTTTTCCAGTTGCTGTAAACTGTCGCTTAATTGATAAGTCAAAGGCCTTTGTAAGTGTGAGCCAGTTACCCTTTGCCTTCTGTAAATGAGTGACGATCTCTAGAGAAGAGAGATCAAAAAGCAGCATCTGCTCAGAAAAGGAATCACCTCAACAATCCCTGGGCTCAGGAACTAGTTCTTGCATCTACCCATAATGTCAAGGTGTGTGTGTGTGTGTGTGTGTACATAGGGAAATTTATAATGGGCTTAGTGTTTTAGCGAAGGAATTGTTTGTTGGTTCATAATTGTTCACCTACAACTGGAGATTTTTTTGTAATAAATAGTCATTCTTGCTAAGTACAGAAACATGGCCCATGCTTTCTGTCAACCCAAGTCTGAAAATCAGGTAAATTGGAGAATTCTGTGTACTTTTTAAAACTTTTATCTACTGTGAAGACTCTGGGAATCCCAGGGTTTGATTTCCAGCATACCAACCCAGTCAGGAGCAATAACGTGCACTTAGCAAAGCCCACAAATATTAATGACACAGTTTGGTTGTGCTGATTGTCTTATTAGGTTTATCAATCTACTTTTATCAATTTCTCATTCTGTGCATAGTAGTTTCTTAGTGTTTACTGTGCCAAATTCTTTTGTCATTTTAAAACACTTTGATTAGATAACTTCTAAACTCTTACCCAAGAGTATGGAAGATTTTAGGTTGAGGATTCAAGCTGAGTTTATGCAATCACTGTTCTCTCTCCTTTTAAAAATGGTGCCATGTTGATCATTCCTAACTTGGTTCAGCCCTCTAATTTATAAACATTTTTCATCAACCTGCTCAGACAAGTCATGACCCATTTCTGGACCAGGTGGGATTTGAAGCTGGGCCTCCTGGTCCAGAGGTAGGGGCAATATCAGAGCAACACAAGCCCTCTCAATGTCGCTTTACAGTTGATCCCCTTCACACAAAGTAACTAATAGTAACATCTGTTCCTAAATACAGGCACTGCAGTGACATTGTTATGAAGTCAATGCCTCCTCCTTTTCTATTAATAAACTAGTTGGGTTTTTTGAATAATCAACAATGACTCTCTGTATGCTTGATATAATCTGTAGATCATCTTTGCCATGTGTTGTAACAACTGGTGAACCTGATGGTTTGCATTATGTTACCTTAGAATTTATATGCTGTTGTTGACAAATTTGAGCTTTAAAAATGCTGTAGAGCAAGGATCCTGCAGCACTAAGTATTTGTTATTCCTTCAGGAAAAAGAACTAATGCATCCTCATAAAGGCAGCACGGTGGCTCAGTGGTTAGTACTGCTGCCTCACAGCACCAGGGACCTGGGTTCACTTCCAGCCACGGGTGACTGTCTGTGTGGAGTTTGTACATTCTCCCCGTGTCTGCGTGGGTTTCCTCTGGGTGCTCCGGTTTCCCCTCTCGGCCCAAAGTTGTGCAGGTTAGGTGAATTGGCCATGCTACGTTGCCCATAGTGGTCAGAGATGTGTAGGTTAGGTGCATTAGTCAGAGGTAAATACAAGGTAGGGAGAATGGGTCTGGATGGGTCACTGTGAACTTATTAGGCCACAGGGCATGTTTCCACATTGTAGGGATTCTATTTTTTAAAAATAACTTGACCAGACTACCATGAATTTATCAATATTGAAAATAGTGTCAAGGGAGCATGTCATTAGATCTCCCAGGGTAGGCTGACATCCACAAATGAGCACCCCATTTTGTGCATTGTTGAACAGTATGGAGAAACATGGCATCCAGAGATTTAATTGGGAGATTGCTTGGGATAACAATATATATTGTCGCGCAGCATCTTGTTATAGCAGTGGTAATACTCCTCTTTCTGATGTGAGGTATCCTGGGCCAAATTTGAGGTGATGCATATCTGAAATGCAGAAGTAGATATCCAAAATTTTAAGCCTCAGCTAATAACTTTGATTCAGATCACTGCAAAGGTTTTTAACGAAGCTTTCTTTTGTATTAATAGCAATCTTGGTTAATATGAATAAGAAGCAAAGAGTATACTTGCTGCCGCCTTGAATTCATATAAATATATATTTAGTTCAAGGTGTTATTTTCCCTTCCTTCCCAGAAAGCGCCAATTCTTTGCGATCTGTGTTGAATCAAAGCCAAGATTCCAGGCCACCCTTAGCACTGGACTCATTCAACGCTTTATCTAAGCCTCCTTCCATACTAGAGCCATTCAGCAGCCTTTTGTCTGGAGGACCCTCAACTACAAAGACAGAAGGATCGAGCCTTCGGGATCTACTAAATTCTGCTCCAGGAAAATTACAGAGGGGAACTGCTGAGGCAAGCCTTCCATTTCCATCAGTTTTCACGTCCGTTTCAACGGTAAGCTTGTCTAATGTTTCAAACTCTGGATATTGAAAAGAGGTAAAAACTTTTCAAGCTAATCAAAACATTCTGAGAGTTCACTCTGCCTTCTCACTAGCGAGTTTAGAATTTTCTGTTGAAGAAGGAAATCATTAAGTATTTTAATCATCATTGTATAATTGAGAAGAATAGTCATTCTAAAGTATAAGAATACAAGAATACTGCTATAATGGGCATTTCATTAACACAAATTTGCTATAATGTGATTGACGAGTAGGGGCCATTGTTTCTAAAGCACAAGTTTTAAGATGTTTGTTGGCTGTCACTCAATTATATCGCCAACACTTTAAGCTCTTTTTCCAAAGTGCAATTTTTTTTATGACGCAGGGTTGCGCAAGAGCGGGTTATAGAAGAACTTCCTGTATAGGAACAAGAATACGCCATTTGGGCCATCATACCTGCTCTGACTTTCAATGATCTGATAATATTCAACTCTACTTTCCAAAGTCTACAGCCTTCTGCAATAAAAAAATTCCACCAGTTCATTACCCACTGAGAAATAAAATGCTTTCTCATCTAAGTGGGCCTTATTCTTACTCTTAAGATTATGCCCTCTAGTCCTAGACAGTCTCATGAGGGACACAACATCTGATGAAGAGTCATCTAGACTTGAAATGTTAGCCTGCTTTCTTTCCATGGATGCTGCCTGACCGACTGATCTCCAGAATTGTTTTGGCTTCTCAGTATCTACCCTTGCAAGCCCCCTAAGAATCTTGTATGTTTCAATAATGTTGGCTCTTACTGTTTTTAACTCCAATGAGTACAGACTCAACCTCTGGTCAAAAGAAACTCACTATCTTAGTTGGGATCAACCAAGTGAACCTTCTTTGGACTGTGTCACTAGATCTTCCCTAAGACAAATGAATCAAATTGTTCAGTGTTTCAGGTGTTCCCTGTTACCAGCTAAAGAGCATGTGTTAGCTTTTTGTAATTTATGCTTGAGGATTCTCAAAGCCCTCTGTGCTGCAGCTTTCTGCAGTCTTCCTCCTTTTAAAGAATATTCCATTTCTCTAATCCTGCTTAAGTGCACATCTTCACATTTTCCTATGTGTCAGCCAAGTTTTTGTCCATTCACTTAACTTATCAGTCTCTCGACAGACTGTTTGCTGTCATATTCACCACTTGCCTTCCCATCTATTTTTGTGTCATCTGCAAACTTTGCAATAATTCATTCATTTATCTCATCCAAGTTATTGATTTATGAATAATTGTGGCGCTAGCACTGATCCCTGTAGCACACCACTAACTACAGGCTGCCATCCTGAAAATGCCCACACTGTTTCCTATTGGTAGACCTATCCTTTATTCATGCTAATGTGCTGGCACTAATACCATGGGCTCTTATCTTAGGTAGCCTAGCATTTGGTAACTTATCCATTCAAATATCTACTATTTTTCATCTATCCTGTTTTCATCTATCCTATTGAATAAATTTGTCATACAAAATTTCTCATCCATGAAACCAACTGATTTTGCTCGATTATATTTTGTATTATTACGACTCCTCGATTACTGAAACAGTCCATGTTCAAATGCAACAAAACCTGGACAATATCCAGCTTGGACTGACAAGTGGCAATAACATTCATAACACACAAATGCTAGGCAGTGACCATCTCCAATAAGAGACAATCTGACCACTACCCCTTGATATTCAATGGTGTTACCATCGTTGAATCCCCCACAATTGACATCCTGGAAGTTACTACTGACCAGAAACTCAACTGGATTTAACACATAGGTGGCTACAAGAGCAGGTCAGTGGCTAGAAATACTGAGGCAAGTAACTCACCACCTGACTATCCCAAGCCTGACCGCTATCTGTGAGGTACAAGGAGTGTGTTGGAATACTACCCACTTACCTGGGTGAGTGCAGTTCCAACAACATTAAAAAAGTTTGATGCCCTCCAGGACACAGCAACTGACTTGATTAGCACTGGATCCACAAGCATCCACTCCCCCCAAAACTAGCACCTAAAAGTATCCGTGAACACAATTTGAAGATGCACGCAGAAATTCACCAAAGATCCTTCACATTTTCCATACTGCAGAATGCTTCTATCTTGAAAGACAAGGGCAGCGGATACATTGGAATACCACCTAGAAGTTCCTGTCCGAGCCACTCGCCATCCTGACTTGAAAATCTGTTTCTGTTCCTTCACTGTCACTGGATCAAAATCCTGAAATTCTCTCCCTAAGGGCATTGTGCAGCGATCTGAGAAAGCAGCTTAATACCACCTTCTCCAGGGCAAATAGGGAGAGGCAATAAATGCAGGCCAGTCAGCATCGCCCACGTCCCGTGAGTGACTTCAAGCAACTTAATTGTTTACTATTGAATCCTTAATAATAAAGTCAAATATTTTGCCAATGATAGCTATTAAGCTCCCTTGCCAACTATTAACTGGTTCTACCTCCCTTCCCTATAGGGTGTTACATTGGCAGCTTGCAAAACCTGTAGAATTTTTCTCAAATCTATGGATTCATGGAAGATTGCTACCCATGCATCCATCATCTCTGTAGTTACTTCATTGAATATTCAAGGATGCATCTTAACATGACTTTGCTGAGTTTAGCCTTGTTAATATATCTAGTGCTATCTCGTGATTATTATTTGTTTCCTTTTGCGCCTTGATCATTTAGTATTTTTTGGAACGCTATTATGTCTTCTACTGTGAAGACTTATAGAAATTATTTATTTAACACTTCTGCTGCTGCCTAGTTTCTGGCTATTATTTTTCCAAACTCATTGTCTAAAGGCCAATATTCACTTAGGCTTCTCTCTACTATTTTATGTATTTAAAGAAGCCTTTGCCCTTTTTGATATTGCTAATGAGTTTGCCCTCAAAGTTTATTTTTTCCTGGTTTTTAAAACATTTTTAATCTTCAGACTTACCAGTAATCTTCACCACATATTTTCTGTCTATCAGTTTGATGCTATCCTGAACTTAGGGTTATATCTTTGTTGTGAGCCATGAATTATTTTGATAAATGTCTGCAATTATTCCTCAACCATCTTTGTTGCTTAAGTCCCTTTTCCAGTCCACTGTCCAGCCAATGCTGCTGTCATCATTCTTATTTAAGTTTACATTCATTGTTTATGCCCCACGTTTCTCACTCTCTAAAAGATCACTGAATTCTGCAGCTGTCTCTGTCTTTTGGGTGTCTTTTACTCTGAGATAATTTATTACACCTGACTTGTTACATATTGCTAGATATAAAATAAACTGAACCCTGGTTGGATGTACAACGTATCGTTTCAGGAAACTATTTGAAATAAAGCTACAGATTTTTCATTGCGGCTACCTCCACCAGTTTTACTTTACCAATCTACTTGAATACTCAAGTCATCCATGATTAATGTACTGTCTATCTTGCATGCCCTCATCATTTCCTGATATATTCTCTGTCCCATCATATAGCTACTGTTGGAGTCCTTCAGACCACTCGTACCAGTGTCATCTTCCCTTGTTATTTCTTATCTTGACCTGTATGGATTCTACACCTCCTGATCCAATCTCATTTCTTGCTATTGTACTTATTCCATCTCACACAAATAAAGTTACTGTGCCACCTTTTCCCTTCCTACCTGCATGTCCTTTCAAAATGTCACATACTTCTGAATATTTCATTCCCAACTCGGAATTCCTTGTAATTGTGTCTCCATAATGGCGATATGATCACATTTCATTTGTTCCAAACATTACATGCATTCAAATAAAGATTCACTAATTTTGCCTTTACACCATTTTTGCTCCCATCCCAGATCCTGTTTGCTGCTGTATTTTATATGCATGTTGTCCATTCTTGTCCTACTCTGGGTATTGCTACCTATATAGCTGCTCTGCAATGCCCTTGCGATTGTAACCAATCTTAGAGCAAAAAGTGTATTCTGCCTCTATCAATGTCAGTATTCCCAGTGTATGGATGGCCATGTGTGGATCCCTCAACCCCCTCCCTCCAAACCCGTCTCCAGTTCCAAGAGGTCTCCTTAATCCTGGCATGTGGCACAATGCCTGTGGCAGTATTGCATCAGAACTTTTGCCAAGTATGTCAGGAAAGATGTGAACACAAAAGTGATTTACTATCCCACAAAGTGATAGCAATCGGGTCAAAGCCCTGCCTTGTGTATGTACAACATCACCATTTTCTGTTAGGATCAGCTCTGCTACGAAATTCATCTCCTGTCTCTCCAGCGCTTGTCCACTATCTACAAGGCACAAGCTAGGGATGCAACAAAACCCCTTCCACACACCTGGATGAATGCAGCTTCGACAATATCCAAAGGGTTCAACGCTATCCAGACAAAGCAGTCCACTTGATTGGCACCCCGTCCACCACCTTTAATATGGATTCCCTCATGTCGTGGGAGCAATGTGCACCATCCGAAATCCAAATCCCCAGCCAACACCTCATAAACCCACAACTGCCAATGCATGTACAAGGGCGAGTGCACCAGATGTATGTATGGTAACACGCATGCAACAAGTTGGAGACCATCCTGACTACAATACCATTTCTGTTCTTCTCCTTCCCGACCGCTCCCACCTACCCCAATCCAACCTCTAGCAGTCCAGAGTGGACAACAGATGTTGGTTGGTCCAACCATGAGTTTGAAATAAGATTGTTTGCACAGAAGTTGATCCGTGCATCTCGAATCTGTAGTGACTTTAATACTATGCATAAAAGGAGATGTTTTCATGCCCAAATTTGGCGCCATGCTTCTAAAAAAGAAATTCAGGGAATGGTGAAGGTTCAGAGAAAGTCAACATGGATGCTGCTGACTTTTAATCCAGTAAATCAGATTTATTTGGGAGTAAATACTAAAGCCGTATGATCTAGCCATTACATGGAACAGCAATCACTGGTGTGAATAGTGGAGAACTTTTTTCTGCTGAACCAGGGACTATAATTACAAGCTAAGAAATGAATACTAGTTAAATTACTTAAAAATCATTTACCATTTTGAAGAATGGGCACATTTCATACTACAAATTATATGGATATTTGGATTTGATCTTAATTCAAGGAAAGTAAAAGCGATCTCTGTGCAAGGTTTGTAGCTCAGGTTGAGGTTTAGGGTGTAGGATTGCTCACTGAGCTGTAGGTTTGATATCCAGACATTTCATTACCTGGCTCGGTAACATCATCAGTGGCGACCTCCAAGTGAAGCGAAGCTGTTGTCTCCTGCTTTCTATTTGTATCTTTCTTCTGGATGGGGTTCCTGGGGTTTGTGGTGATGTCATTTCCTGTTTATTTTCTGAGGGGTTGATAGATGGCATCTAGATCTATGTGTTTGTTTATGGCGCTGTGGTTGGAGTGCCAGGCCTCTAGGAATTCTCTGGCATGTCTTTGCTTAGCCTGTCCCAGGATAGATGTGTTGTCCCAGTTGAAATGGTGGGGTTTTTTTCATCCATGTGTAGGGCTACAGGGAGAGAGGATCGTGTCTTTTTGTGGCTGACCAAATACTTAACTACACCAGCAACCATCCCAACACACACACACACAAAGCTGTATCAGAACACTATTCCAATGAGCCACCACACACTGCAGCACAGACGAAATTTGGAAAACAGAGGAGAACCACCTATACAACGTATTCATGAAGAACGTATACTCAAAAAATACAGTCCGTAGATTCCTCAGGAACAAACCCCGACAAGCAGACCAAACACAGCCAGAAACCCTAACCACCTTACCATACATCAAAGAAGTTTCAGAAATGACAGCCAGACTACTAAGACCCCTGTGAATCCTAGTAGCACACAAACCCACCAACAACTCTCAAACAAAAACTAACAAACTTAAAAGACCCAGTACAACCCATGGACAAAACCAACGTCATCTACAAAATTCCATGCAAGGACTGCCACAAACACTACGTAGGACAAACAGGAAGAAAGGTAGCCACCAGGATACACAAACATCAGCTAGCCAGAAAAAGACAAGACCCTCTCTCCCTCGTAGCCCTACACACGGATGAAAAAAACCACCATTTCGACTGGGACAACACATCTATCCTGGGACAGGCTAAGCAAAGACATTCCAGAGGCCTAGCACTCCAACCACAACGCCATAAACAAACACATAGATCTAGATACCATCTATCAACCCCTCAGAAAATGAACAGGAAATGACATCACCACAAACCCCAGGAACCCCATCCAGAAGAAAGATATAAATAGAAAGCAGGAGACAACAGCTTCGCTTCACTTGGAGGTCGCCACTGATGATGTTACCGAGCCAGGTAATGAAACGTCTGGATATCAAACGTACAGCTCAGTGAGCAAACCTACACCCTAAGCAATCTGTGTTCGAGGCGTTTCAACAGCCTTGCCATTCCTATGTAATAGAAGCTATGTTAATAGTCCAAAATATTACATTCTAGATGCCTCCCACAAAGGAGAACATTGAAATTATTTTATTTCAAGTGACTGATTAATAGCTATTAGTAATTAACGCAGTTGTTTTTGTGTTTTTTAAACACAGGCTGATAAGGGGAAGGGGGGCCTACCAAACTTCCTGGATCACATAATTGCGTCAGTGGTAGAGAACAAAATGTCTACAGACACGTCAAAGCGAAGTGGGAATCCTACAGAAGCATTGAAGGAGAGTAAAAAGCAAGGTGTAATGGAAATGAGTGTTCTGGACCCAAACACACAACACTGCTGGCTCTGTGATGGTCGTCTGCTCTGTCTCCAAGACCCCAGCAACAAAAATAACTGGAAAATATTTAGGGAATGCTGGAAGCAGGGGCAGGTAACCATTCTAGCCACAAAGAATGATCCTACATAATTGAATGCACGCATGCAAGTCTTTGAATCACTTTCTGGTTGGCTTGCTAATGGTACAAGTGTGAAGACAAAACCACTTTTAGTGGGGTGTGGGTACAAAGTTGTGCATGATAATTTTTTTGGAAATACTCTGTAAAATGAATTATTTACAAGCATTCAATGAGTTTTCCCAGTCATACTCAACCTGGAAATGCAATGACCATCCTTTTTAAAAAGAAATCATGACATTGTTAGTCACTTTGTCCTCCTTTTATGTTATATTTTGGTCTGGGGGCATCATCTTCCATTAACACATTATCAGAGATGATAGCTTTTTAAGTTTGGTATGTCACCAAACTTCTCTCTTACTGATGCTACGCATTATTATCCAGCAATTTAAAAATTCTTCAGTTCGGCACTTCAAACCTTTTAAGGAGATCTGTCGATCATTCACACATTTTTTTGAAAATTGTCTTCATGTGATAGTTTAGAGTGACAACAGTTCAAACTGGCCTTGAGTTTTAGTCCATTGTCACATTTTGCAATAAGTTCATTCTGTTTTTATATACAGATCAATTGCAGAGGTAAAAGAAAATTGGGTACCTATCCATCTTAGTCTTGTATTTCAAGAGCATGGTTCCACATCTGTATGCAAACATACTGCCTGTGCTTTACCTCTTAAAAACTTAGCACACCTGATTAGTTCACACCAATAATCTGTGAATGTAGCACCGGAAAATTGTAATTGTTTAAAATAAATACTATTTTGGTCCACGCAAACCGTAAAGGAATTTGGATTCTACTGTTGTGACATTGTGACTGTTTATCTGTAGACTCAGCTCCATTGAGTAGCCTGATATTAGTTTTACTGCTAACCATATTGATCAGTAATTATTTCACTCTAACACAGCATGGTCATTCATTTAAAAAAAAACACAAATCAATTCAAGAGTGCTTTGAATCTTCAGACCTTTATCTTATGACTGATCTGTTTCTCTTGCCAGCCGGTGTTGGTGTCTGGTGTCCATAAGAAATTGAATTCAGCCCTCTGGAAACCGGAAGCTTTCAGCCGAGAGTTTGGAGACCAAGAAGTTGATCTGGTCAACTGTAGGAACTGTGCCATCATCTCTGATGTGAAAGTCCGGGATTTTTGGGATGGCTTTGAGATCATTTCAAGTAAGTAGAAAGAGTATTTTTAAGTGTGTTTAAGTCTTGTATTTTCAAGTTCTAAACCCGTCAGTGGTATATTCCACTGTACAGGTCTCTCAATCAAGCCCAACTGATTTCTGTTTTCATGGGAAATGAATAGGATCAATACATTTCACCTTCGACATGTCAGCTATCAACTGGTTTGATTTATGAGCAAAGCCAGTGACTTTGCTGATAATTATACTGAAGCATTGAGGCAAGGAGTCCGTCAGCCCTCCAATCCCATTAATGATTTATATATATTCTGTTCTTACATCTTTTATGATGGGCTCTAGTATTTTCCTCATGAGTGAGGAAGATCAGACTGACAGCAGTTTATTCAAACTGTTTCATACACATAAGGTTTGGAGCCATGTCCACCTATTCAAAATTCCTGGAGTCCAATTTGAATTATGCTTTTGTGCCACAGAGCGTTTGAAATCTGAAGGAGGACAGCCAATGGTATTGAAGCTCAAAGACTGGCCTCCAGGTGAAGACTTTAGGGACATGATGCCAACCAGGTAATATAATTTGCACTCCTGCTGATATCTTCAGGCTCTTAGATTGCAGATGCAAAAAGTCAGCCTCTTATTTCTTGTCATGCAGATTTGAAGATTTGATGAACAACCTCCCACTACCTGAATACACAAAAAGAGATGGAAGGTTAAATCTGGCTTCACGGCTCCCAAATTATTTTGTACGCCCTGACCTCGGACCAAAGATGTACAATGCATATGGTCAGTAACGCACATTGTATTAAAAGGTTCCCTCTGATTTACACAAGTATGTCAACATATTAGTTCCTGGCCTTCCTCAAAGTTAGTTTAATTTGTTGTGTGTGCTTCATTATGCAAGAGTTTGAATTCTGATCCAAGCTTGGAATTTCAGTGTAGCAGTAGAACTCTTCCATTCTTGTGGTGTAAAGTTGCTGATCCCAGGCAAACCTGATTGCAGAAATTGGCATTGTATCTTGCCAAATACATACCATTAATGTATAGAATTCAATTCCCAGGGGCTGTATTATGAGTCTAGTGTAGTACTTTGTACATATTTTAGTTCATTTTCAAACCTTGGAAGACCAGTTACTTTGGTTCCTGGCAATACTGGCAAGCAGTAATTTATTCACACATAGATATTAGTTAGGCAATATGTACAGGTAAACTAATAATAAAATTTGTTGTACAAGAACTTGTATTTCTATTGCCTCTTGATGAGGTAAACCACAACTTTAGATGTCTGTCATGTGAAACTTATGGAAGATTTCAAGTGTGACTGGAAATTTAGCTTTGGTTGATATAAACAAAATCATAATAGCCAAACAAGAGGCACTCCTGACATCTTCATCAATGAAATGAAGCTGCTCAATTGAGTTTTATCATTTGCTTGATGAACATTGTATCTTTTCTATCTAAGTTATGTGCAGAACTACAAAGACATGTTAGCAAAGCAAGGTGGTTCGGAAATGTTACCCTGAATCCACTGCTTAAAAGGCCATAAGCACAGATCCTGTTTTATAGTTCTGATCTGGTTAATCTTTTATGACCATTTTGTCTTCTGTGTTCTAATTGAAGTACTTTGTCAGTCTGGCAGATGGTGATCAGACATGGTTTTCAGTCATTTTTCTGCATGGTTAAAATGTTTGTCATATTTTCTTCTCTCTCAGCTTCCACATGTCTAGTATATTAATTTGGCAAGTAATTAACTTGGTTATAAAATCATATTGATCTTTTGGAGCACTTCTTACTGCTTTGGAAGAATATTTACTGTCCACCTGGTCTTTAGGTTAATAATTAATTATATGCGTCACTGTAATTAAATTAAAATGAATGAAGTGCATTGCCTTTTCTCATTAGGGTTAATAACAACAGAAGATCGGAAAGTTGGAACAACAAACCTCCATTTGGATGTATCAGATGCGGTTAATGTGATGGTTTATGTTGGTATACCATTAGGAGAAAACAATCATGAAGAAGGTAAGTGCAGTCAGTAGTTTAGTTTTCAGTGATAGGTAACTTATTCTGGTAATGTAGTGATGACAAATTGCACAATCAAAGCAGTTCCTTGCATTGTTCATAATTTTCTCAAGTGACATAACTTCATGTTACTGCTGCTGTTCTGCAGAATTAATCATAAATTGTGGCTTCACTATGAACTTGACTTCCTTTATTTATGTGGAAGCTGTAAAATTAAATGTGCAAACTGTGTGTTTTTGTGTGTGTGACTCCATGTCACGTTTCCTGTGTCTGAAAGTGGTAGGATTATATTCAGGACCATTTTAACATGAATCCGAAGTTGTCATAATTACGTGTGATTTTCCCTCCAATGTTGACTTTTTTTTTTAAAGTTAGCACGTAAATAGATTGATCTTTAAAAAAGGACTGGTAAAATCATTGTGTGCCTCTCAAACACATTATAACCAGTAACCTTTACACACCTTTAATTAACCTCTGAATTGGAATTCGTAAGGGATGGATGGTAGTGCTGACAGTATACCTATCAGTATAGAATAAGTTAGATTGACTGTGTCCTCAAGAGGAGATTGAGATGAGTCACCCACTCATTATTTCTGCAGCCTTATCTTTTATACTGATGTACGGGCTATGCTGGTTTTGAGGATATTTGTTGTGCTTTCTTCTGTTTTTCTTTAAGCTATTCATGGCTGTTGCAGAACTGCATAGCTTTGATTTGATCATTAGTTGTGGGATCACTTAGTTCTGTTGTTAGTATGCTGCTGATGTGGTTACTATCATTTGATAAGCAACATAACTGTTATGTTACATGATTACATTATAATCTATGCTAGTACTAATTTTTAAAAATAATATCTTAGTCTATTTTAGCATCTACCTTCATCCATTGTATGTGTCCCAATCTTTAATTTGCTATGTTTGGAAAAAAAATTAAGTGATTTTGTTTTGGTGCTTTTAGTTTCCTTTTTGGGAGGTCTATGAAAATCCATTAAAATGTGTAGATTTTTTGACAGTGTTGACATAGTTCCAGTGCTGAGAATGATTGGTAAAGAACAGTGTGGTCAATTGGATTATGGTGGGAAAACTGAAATTCTCACCACAGGCCCCAATGAGACTTATTATTCAATCAGTGGCAAGTCATAATATCACTTCAGTGTTGACTGTAGAATCCAGCCCCCTGTGTATTCAAATGTTATTGTGTGTGTGTCTGCATTTTGAAAGACCCAAGCCAATTCTGTGCTTGATCATTGACTACACCCCTCTCCGTGACAACTGGCTTGAGGTTGAACTGGACTGATTGAATCATTGCTGTTATGCTTGACGCCGAGACAAGTCTCAGACACAAACCCTTGTCAAGTCCTCTTCATCCATCATACCAGTATTTGCTGGTGGTCATTGGTTATCAGCTTATTTAAGTCTTCATTTAAATATCTTCAACCTTCAGATCCCACCCTTGTCACATCACTTCCTAACTCCATATCCTGTAAAACCCCCGGTTCTCAGCGCTTCTCCAATTCTGACCTTCTGCTCATCCTGATTTTTATTAACCATTGTTCAAGTTTCCTCTGTCCAATATATGAGAATTCCCTCTCTAAATCCCCCTCCCTCTCTAAATCCCCCTCCCTCTCTAAATCCCCCTCTCTCTCTCCCTCCCTCCCCCTCTCTCTCTCCCTCCCTCCCCCTCTCTCTCTCCCTCCCTCCCCCCCTCTCTCTCTCCCTCCCTCCCCCTCTCTCTCTCTCCCTCCCTCCCCCTCTCTCTCTCTCCCTCCCTCTCCCTCCCCCTCTCTCCCTCCCTCCCTCTCTTTCTTCCCTTCCTTCCTGTCTATCTCACAAACCTACTTTTTTAACCATTAGTCCTCATATCACCATAGATAATTTGATATCAATTTTGCTCCTCTCAAGTGATTTATGCTGTCATATAAAGTTACCTCATACAACATGTATATGCACTGTCTCTCAGTCATTCAGTCTCACATTCGAGTGCATATGTGTGTAGATAGAAATACGGGCAAATTACTGCAAAGGCTGGAATCTGTCCTGAAAATAACAAATGCTGGTGATCACAGCAGGTCAGACAGCATCCATGGAGAGAGAGCAAACTAACATTTTGAGCTGAAACCCTGTTGAAGACTCATCTAGGCTCAAACCGTTAGTTTGCGCTCTCTCCATGGATGCTGTCTGACCTGCTGTGATCACCAGCATTTGTTGATTTGAATGGACCGTCGTTGGATTAGTAATCATTAGTACATCTGTTTAAACATTCAAGATACTTTCATTCTTAAGATAATGATGTAACATGATTTTTAAATGCTATAAGAAGTGTAATAGTATTAAAGAGCTTAACTGATGAGTGTTAATCTATTCTTTAAAGCATCTTAAATCCAGAAGAGAGAGATTATCATTTATTTTTTTAGCCATGAAATTGAATTAATTAATTTGAAGTAAACAAACTGTTGGGAATGCCAAACCTGTGATCACAAAGTCTATGATCAAATTTCCTAATATGGCAACGCTTCTGTGCCAGAAACTATTCCAGAATACAAATATTAAGCACCTTTAGTTAATAATTGTGTTGGTGTCACTCATCAAAACTGAGCATTTGAGATATTTCCTTTTTAAGATCCTGGTATAAAAACTGAGAGACTGCTGGCAACAGTGTCCTTTTCCATCTCAGATCGAAGGTTGTAAAATATATTTCACGTTTTTGAAATTGCAGAGACCAAGTTGTGCCACCGCCCCTCATCAGAAGCATGTTCTCCAGTGCCACCTCACTGCAACCTCAGAATTATGTCTGCAGTAAAAATTGCACCCTATAACTACACTAATCCAGAACTGAATACTTATGTTGAAATTTTTTTTGTTAGTCATGTCAGTTGGAGGATATTGTACCAATTTTGTTGTGCAGTGATGTGGTACTTTTGAAGAAGCCCTGTATTCTCATCATTTTCATTGTCATGTTCAAGACCACTGACTTGCTCTTGTTTCAGAAAAAGTGATTAAATATTCACATTCAGTCCTCAATCAAAGAAATTCTATATGCCCAATTAGTAAAACAGAATTTAAATTGTACTGTAAATCAGTGGCCCTGATGTGCATGGTTATAGAATTTTGTGTTTTAATCTTTCATTATTGAGCTGCCCACTGAGTCAAGAGAGGATAAGCTTTGTAAGGATTCTTAGGTTCCAATTATATTTCAACTAAGGGGGGAGCCGAGATTATTTAAGTTGTAGGTTTAATATTGAGAAATTGATAGTTTTTTGATAAATCTTAAGCTTAGTCAAGACAGGGTAAATATTCTTGACTGTGTATGTAGCTAGCTGGCACCCGTCCTCAAGGCAAATGCAAGAATAGTGACCTCTTCCCAGCAAACCAGTTTGTGACTGTGGAACTAAACCATTGTGCTCCGTATCACTATCAAATGTGGAAGAAGAAATAGACATTCAGCCCAGTTGGTGAGATAATAGATCATCTGACAGTTATTATTCTATTTTTACCTGCCTTTTCTGCATAATCCTTGATTGCTTTTTTGATTAAAAATCTTTCTCAACCTAGAACACTATGAATCAGTGACTCTCTAACCCTCTGCAGTGAAGCATTCCACGAATTCACAACTTTAAGCGCAAAAATTTCTTTCCATCCCTGTTTTAAATGGGCAACCCTTAATTTTGTGATTATACCCTGAGATATTAGATTCTCCCAACAAGAGACAACAACTTTTCCACATCTACCCTGTCAAGTTCCCCAAAAATTTTGTATGCTCCAGTAAGGTCACCCCTCATTCTTCAAAATGAGAACAGGTTCAACCTGATCTCTGTACCTATGATCAGCCTATTTACCCTGCTCTGGAATGTCTCCAATGACAATATATCTCAGATAAGTGTTCATGGTATTCCTTGTATAGTCTTAGCAAGAAGGCAGCACCTCTAGAAGGGGAGGGATTGGCAGTCTTTTCTAAGGACCCTAAAAAACTGAATAGAATGATCTTGAGTCAAAGGAGTTAGTTGGGAAGCTCTTAATAATCACATTTAAATCAAATATAGAGCTTTAATTTTTTTGTGGGGCTGGGTCACACTAGATAATTGTATTTTTTTAAGTTACATGATTAATTTTCTCCTTCACAGGTACAGACAACAATGGAGTGACAGGTCTGTGTATTTTCATTCTGTTTTTGAGGCATGTGGTACATTGCAGTCGTTTCTCATTTTTTTCCATTATTCATAAGATCAGGTGGTGGTGGCACATTTCTGAAGTAGGCTGCAAATACCTTAAGAACTGTGGGTGGCACTGAAAATAACACAACAATCTCTACATCCACTAAGCAAATAGCTTTATTCATTTGTTGAAATATTCTTGTGCTCAGGACGTGCAGCAGGTCATTTTCTGTGTGTGCTGGAGTTCATGGTTCCCTTTGCAATTCTCTGATTGGCCTCAGTTGTCAAGACATTCCAAAAGGCCTAAATTTTTAATGCATCTTTAACTTCGAACAACTTAAGCTTTTTATGCACTTAATATTTCACTGTTAATTATGGCTAATCGCATTGACTGACATTTCTCAAAATTTAACACCTACATTTTCCATTTATCAACTTTACTTCTGAAAACTGTTACTGACTGAATCATGAATTTGAGGCTTGGTTTGTACTTAACTTGTCAGAAACCTGGCAATGTGGCAAATGGCAGTGTTCTTTACACTTTGTTTCCTGGGCCTCTAAAATTATTTGAAATTCTGCATTAGTTTTATAATGTGTGTCAGGTAACCAACTACTGCAGTAAAGGTTTTTAGTAGCTGTGTGTAATCAATAATTTGCTGACACACTTTTTGTTTTATTTTACATAATTTACCAGTTGTGTGGAGCTTTATCACTGTAATGACTACTCAACTGTAGCGAACAGCAATGATGATTCCAAACTAGTTAAAATAAATGCACAGAATCAGACAATAAACCAGTCGTTATACCTTGGAGTTTGCATCTCATAAGGTCATAAGAAATAGGAACTTGAGTAGGCTATTTAGCTCCTCAAGACTTTTGCACCATTTAAGAGAGTAATAGCTGATCCAAAATTTCTCACATCTACTTTCTTGCCTTTTTCCTGCAACACTTGACTCTGTGACTGATCCAGAATCTATCTACCTCAGCCTTAAATATACACAAGGACTCAGCCCCCACAGCTTTCTGAGGCCAGGAGTTCCAAAGACACCCAACTCTGAGAGAGAAGAAATTCCTCCTCAGCTCGGTCTTAACTTGGTGTCCCTTTACTCTGAGACTATACCCTCTGGTCCTAGACTCTCCCATGAAGGGAAACATCTTTTCAGCATTGACCCTGTCAAGCCCCTTAACAATCTGATATGTTTCAATGAGATCGCCTCGCAGTCTTCTCAACTCCAGTGAGTAGAGTTCCAGCCTGCTTAGCCTTTGCTCGTAAGACAATCCCTCCATACCAGGATCATCCCAGTGAAGCTTCTCTGAACTGCCTCCAATGAAATGATCTCTCCCCTTAAATAAGGGACAAAACTGCTCTCAGTTCTCTCGGTGTGATCTCCCAGCACTTTATCCAGTTGCAGTAAGATTTCCCTACTCTTATACTCCAACCCCCTTGAAATAAGAGCCCATATTCCATTAGCCTTCCTGAATACCTGCTGCACGTGTGCACTAGCTTCCTATACAGGGATTCATGAGAACAGTGAAAAGTGTGCAAAGTCGCCATTTTTGGCACTATCTTAGATGCAAAAGTGCCGACGACAAACTCTTAGGTATCAGAAAAATTTTTTAAAGTTAGGAGTTCAGCATTACAGCCCTTCAAAGCAGAAAGAGAAAAAATATAAAAGTTGATGGAGTAGACAAGTCCTCAATGGGCTTCCATGATCTATTTACAATTTTTGTCCAACATAGCTAAGTGGCAAAAGTTATAGGTTTATCATGTCAAGATAGCAAGGTATGGTACAAATGGTCAGTCTGCTTGATTGCTAGCTATCCCGCAAGCTTCCAGGTTAAAATTATTCATTGTCGAACTGGTCCGTCCAGAATGTTCACTTTTAAGCAAGGTCCTTGCTCATCCATAATCTATGTATGATTACATTAGCATCTTAATTTTAACTAAAGGTTTGCTCATAGATGGTGGTCTTGCGTTACCCTTATTTAAATCTTGTTCCTAACGATTTTGTATCGCTGTTCTTCTTTCAAGCGCTGTGGTGATAGGCTGTTAAAACAAAATTTTGTTTTAAATCTCTTCTCTGCCATAAAAATATTTCTTCCCTCCTTTCCACCATCTCAGTATGCACCGGCTGATTCCATATCCTCTATGACTTTAATGTCCATCTCAGTTCTCCTTGCCTTCTCTTCTCTGAATTCATTTCCTTCAAGTTCTCCGGAAACCTGCCTCCACAGAAATGTATGTACTGCTACTGGAGGCCATCTCTTATAATCTCTTTAATTTCCCCAAGTTCTGTAAACAAGGATCATTTGGCCCATTTTACTTTGTCACCCCCAAATCCATTCCAACCCTATTTCTTTCTGCAACAGCGCATGGAAATAAAATTCTTCCATCAAGTCACTTAAATCTGGATTCTCAAACTTCTAGCTACCTCATCTTTGACTTTTCGTTTGCTATATATCTTCAACTATTGGTTAAACTAGCGTCTCATCTGCTCATCAATTCCCTTGACCACATATTACCCAACCACCCACCCTACCCTGTGGTCTCGCCAAATGTGAAATATTAACATTGGTCACAGCAGAAAAAGCTTTGGGTTGCATTGCTGTAAACTGTGCAGTTGGCCAGCAACCTAAGTCTCTCTGTGCAGGCCAGGTAGCATCCATATAATTGGTCAAAGAAATAAAAGGGACATCATCCATTGCACCTGATCTTGTTGCCATGTTGGCTCCCTGCTCCTTAAGGCTTCCAGTTAAAATTCTTGTCGTTGCATTTAAACCATTTCATGACATTACCACCCCCATCTCTGCCATCTCTTCTGGTCATACAACCTATTTCCCACTGTTGGTGGCTGTGTCAACTGTACTGGTTCAACATTCTACAATGTGGGACCAACACTATTTGCTTCTTTCTCCTTTATGACTCCCATTAACACCCGCCTTTTTCAATCCCTCTAACATCTCATTCATGTGCTCAGCGTTTATTTACTTGGAACTAGCTCTGTGAAGTACCTTGCAATGCTATTCGCTGTTCAAAACACTGTAGAAGTCAATATACTTTACTGTATATCGTGCATTATTGTGTTGTATATGATCAGAGGTAATGAAGACCATTGAGGAGGGTGACGTGGATGAGGTGACGAAGAAAAGAATCCACAAAAGCAAAGAGAAGGCTGGTGCACTCTGGCACATCTATGCAGCTAAAGATGCAGAGAAGATCAGAGAGCTGCTCAGAAAGGTGAGCTTCACAGTGGACTTAAGTGTGAATGTCCTTTACCAAAGGTATCATGTTAAGATGTTCTAATGATTTATCCATTGGATATGGATGTCATTGGCAAGGACAGGATATAGAGCTGTTGTGAAGATGCTGGTGAACTGTCAGCTTGAACTACCACCATTTTTGGGCTGTGGAATTTCCAAAGGAATACTGTTGAATTGCTGCATTGCATCTTACCAGTGGTGCACAGTGATACTTTGAGCTGGTGATGGAGAGTAAATATTTAAGGTGCTGGGTGAGATACCAAACAAGAACATTGCTTTGTCTTGGACAACACTCTGCAGCACTGTAGATATTCCAGTTCAAAACTAAAGCTTTGAATCACCCACTGTTTCCAAAATACATTTTAAACTTTTACTTAAGTGCAATTGTATTACAATTCTGGTAGTTTACACAATTACTATTTTCTGATTTTAATGAAAATGCACTTGCCAACCTGAATTTGTTGACTTCCTCAAGTATCGTGGCTTTAGTCATTATTGTGTAAATTTCTTTCCTACTCTCATTCAACATGCTAAAATGCTTGTCTTCTGGCCGAGGAAAGCTGTTGTTTTCACTTCCTTTTGATTAATTTCTTTCTGCCACACTTAAATTATTCTGTTTACTACAGTAATGGATCCTAACTTAATATTAATCTATTCAGTGAATATTTCTCAGACATACTGTATTCAGATTTTTTTTTTTGTTCCTCAACTTTCCAGCACATCTATTTCTTAGGATTCTAACTTGTGTAACAGCAAATGAATCCTGAACACACATTTTACAGGGCTTGTCTTTTGCTATTTTGACCTTTCCTGCAGATGAAAAAGTCTTGCCTATTCTCATAAATACTCAGTATAGTTTTATTGGAACATTTCCATACTCACATGGAATAATACTGCTTCTGTGCATACTTATTCCTATTAGATATATATACATCTTCCATTTGTAGCATTATAGTTTATAAGTGCCTCATTTTCCCCAACAGGTTTTCCACCAGTAAGTTAGTGTGATTTACTCTTCATTTCTTTGTTTGGCTGTTTAAAATGACATTTTTGTCTTGGTCCTTCACAATATTCTTGCCCTTTATAACGCGTGGACTCTATTCTCCAGTATTTCCCCAAGCTGTAAATTTATGAATGGCATGCTCATTGCTTGTAAGAACCAGATGTAGGTTATAAGTATTGGGCCTTCAGCAAGTTTGGTCAAAAATGACTTGCGCTATATTAAAGTGCAATTCTCCATAAACCTGAGGACCACAGGCAGCTGCTCTCTTTCGAGTAGATGATTGATGGTGAGTTTAACCCAGGGGTCAACATACCACAGTCAAGAAATGAGGGTGATAAGGCACTGCTTTCACACTTGTGCATTATAAACCAGCCATCCAGCCAACTGAGCTAACTTGCACTCATTAACAAGTTAAATCTACATTTCCCTTTCCAGTGGGCCGTTTCCAGTTCATTTTGTATTGCTTGTCTCACCCCTTTAAAGCATTGCATTCTTATCCCTGTCTGTTTTTTATTCTGAAGCTCAAAACTGGAAGATGTGTTTTCTAATAATTTTTAATAACATGATGCCAATCCAAAGGAAGTCAAATGTATAACCATGAACAGTCAAGTAATAGAATATATATTTCAAAACCTTTTAAAGAGAAAAGATCACATGTGCTTTTCATAATGATGTGACTTTCTCTATCACTTTGAGCATCTGCAAGCTACACATTTGTGCGCCCTGGTAGTTTTATGCTCCTCAAAGTCGAAGTAGTGATGATGGGACAATCATATACAGATGCAGAAGACTGTTCTATATTTTGAGGCTTAATTAGATTGGGTCCCTTCTCTGTATACTTGGAGAAGTCAGTGATTGTCTTTCTATTTTCCATCGATCTGCACCACAGATGATTCTGGTCAGTCAGTTAGATTAATTTACTTCGTTTTAGTCCTTAAGGTAGCAATGCTTTTTCTAAAGTTTATGTTTATTAAGAAACAATTCTTCCAGTTCCAGCCCATTTCCTAATTCCAGTGTTTTCAACGCAGTTCTTCCTATTCCTGTGTGGTGGTTTGTCGAAATGCAAAGAGATTAAGTTTTTTTTTATAGGTATAAACACAAATATAAAATTAAATAAATAAGAAAAAAGAAAAGAAATAAATAATAACCAGAACAAAAGAAGAGAAAAGCCCAACTAACTATTGATCTATCCTACAAACAATGAAAACATAAAATAGGATATCATACATTACTAGCAATAAATAACAGAACAATTAAATAACTGAGTACATGCTCAAAATAGATTTACATCAAGTCATAATAAAACCCGTATTTATACAGGATTCCTCCTCCCGGGGGTCCCTGGACCATCCAGAACCATTACCATAGCCAGACAACAGCCCTGGACAATATGGCCAAAATATCTGTGTCGATAAAGTTCATAAAGGGCTGCCATATTTTATAGAATAATTCAGTTTTTTGGTGCACCATATTTGTGAGGAAGTCAAGGGGGATATATTCCATGGTTAACCTGTGCCAGTTCAAAAGTCCTGGAGGGACTTCAATTTACTAAAATATTTTTCCTTGCACAAAAGGAGAGAATGGAAAATAGTTTCCTCCTGTGCACATCCAGGGAGGGAAAATCTGAAAAGCTCAAGAGTAGAGACACTGGATCCAATCTAATGTCCGTACCCAAGATCTCTGTCAAGGCATTCGCTACTCTATCCCAATACCTGCGGATCTTATGGCATGTCCATAGACAATGTGTGAGAGTGCCAACTTCTATTTTGCATTTAGGACACATTAAGGATGCTCCTGCCTTAAATTTTGCGAGTCATTCAGGTGCTATATGAGCCCTGTGGTGTATCTTTAATTGAATACTTGAGTTCTATTACAAATAGAGATCTTTCTGGCTTTTTCCCAGTTGTCCTCCCACATTTCTGAAGAGATTTCTAACCCCAGTTCTTGGTTCCATGTTTTAAATCATCGTTCCATGTCCTTCGATACCTCATTATATAATGAGTGATAAAGACGACTGACCGAGGGCGGCCCCATTGGCCATAGCACTCTTCTCTCCCTATCCAATTTGTAGGGATTGCCTATCAGTGTGGTAGTCTTCTGTATATGATATCGTGTTTGGAAATACCAAGAAAGGTCACTGTTAGGCAGTCCAAACTTCTGGTGCAGCTACTCAAAAGACTTCATAACCTCCCATTGAACAGGTCCCCATGCAAGAGATACCTCTGGACTTCCAAGTTTTAAATGTAGCATCTGTCAGCCCTGGCTAAATCCAGATGCTCTCACTATAGGAGTATAAGGGGAGGTTTTTTGCAGGCTACCCTCATCTTGTCGCATTATCCTCCAGGCTTTAATTGTATTTAATACAAAAGGCTTTTGCAATAGTCCATAATAGCTCTCATCCATAAATAAAAGATTGATGAGGAGACACTTTGCTTGGGAGGTCTCAATATCTAAACAAATTGATTGTTGCTCACAAGAGACAGCTACATAAGATAATAAAGAGCTCAACTGATACCTCCTAAAGTCAGGAAAGTCTAGTCCTCCCCTTGCTTGTGGAAGCTGCAGCTTTTCTAATTTGATATGGGGCCGACTATGATTCCAGATAAAGGAACCAAACAAGCCGTGGAGTTTATGCAGCGCCAATCTCAGCAACATCAGAGGGAGCATTCTCATAGGATATAGAAGCCGAGGTAGAATATTCATTTTAACTCTGGCTACTCTGCCTAACCAGGATATTGGGAGCTCTCCCCACGTTGAAGGTCCTGCCTTATTTTCTCTAATAGGTGCACAAAATTGGCTTTATACAGCTGACCAAATACTAGGGTGATAAAAATACCTAAGTATAGAAAACCCTCCAGTGACCACCGAGAGGGAAAGCAAGATCCGTCTGGTAAGTTGGATATACTGGTGAGAGCACCCAATGGCATGGCCTCAGATTTCGTAAAAATTGGTCTTATAGCCTGAGAACATGCTAAATAGATTGACCACTTGAATTAGGTGGGGCACGGATATCAAAGGATCACTTAAGAAAAGGAGGACGTCATCTGCATAGAGAGTCATTTTATGTTTACCCGAACCAACCCTCAGGGCTATTATGCTGGGGTCAGTTCGTATAGCTTCCGCTAGTGGTTTGGTTACTAGCATGACTAATAATGGTGAGAGAGGACATCCCTGATGACAGCCCCTATCAACACTGAAGCTATCCGCACCTAAACCATTGGTGATCACAGCTGCTTTGGGGCCCATTTGGAAAATACAGAGAGATTAAGTTTTAAAAGACATCTTTATTCTTTGTTTTGGTTTACCGTTCTTACTTTCAGGTTACTATTTCAAGATTATATGTTGAGCTATATGTGGATTAATTGAACACTGTTGTGTCCACAAGACATAGGAGCTGAAGTAGGCTGTTCAGCCTATTCATTCTACTTCATCATTAGCAAGATCATGGCTGATCTGAAATCCTCAACGTCACTTCCCTGTCTTTTCCCTAACATTCTTGATTCCTCTACTGATTAAAAATCTGTCTATCTTGACCTTAAATATATTTAATCACATGGCCTCTGCAGCCACATACGGTAAGGAATTCCAGAGAATTCACTCCCCTCTGAGAGATGAAACCCCTCCTCATCTCTTTACTTCTCACTCAGGTGTCTGAAGAGCAAGGTCAAGATAACCCACCAGATCATGATCCGATTCATGATCAGAGCTGGTACCTAGACCAGATGCTGCGGAAACGACTGTATGAAGAGTATGGTGTGCAGGGCTGGGCCATTGTACAATTCCTGGGGGATGCTGTCTTCATCCCAGCAGGAGCACCTCACCAGGTAAAGATTTCTGGTTCCCATATTTTAAGTTTTTAAAAAAACTCCATTGTTTGCTCAATGTCAACTATACTGAAGATTAATTTAAAGAATGAATTTGCATTTATTTAATGCATTTCACAACTGGATGGTAAAAAGAAGTTTTAATTAATTAGAAGAAAAATAAACCTATCATGAAACATCAAATGTTTATTTATTATATTAGTCATGATTTTATCTGGAATATCTTCCTGGAAAATACTCTAGGTACAAGTATTTTCACTGTTAGAATTATTTTTCTGTTTCTCTATCAGGATGAGTTGATATATAATGGTGGTCTCTCTGTAGAGTTGCACTTAAAATGCATTTTTGGTCAATTCTAAGGTCAGCTTATTCTTTATCCTGATTCCTCCTCCTCTTGTCAATGATGTATGAAATAAGATAGGTCAAAATCTGTTGTAATGACTGGACTTCTTTGCTTCAGGTTCACAATCTGTACAGCTGTATCAAAGTAGCTGAAGACTTTGTCTCTCCAGAACATGTCAAACACTGCTTCCGTCTTACTCAGGAATTCAGGCACCTCTCAAACACTCACACCAACCATGAAGATAAATTGCAGGTACAGCATTAAGAGGAACTTCCAGTTACTAAAACACGTTATTTGATCTAAAGACTTTTCCCACTTGCGAAATAGAGTATCCTTTATTGTCACATGTAGTCAAGTACAGGAGAATGGTGAAAAATTTTCTTTTGGCGCCATCTTAGGTGCAGGTACCTAGGTGCAAGTCTTAGATGCAAAAGAGGAAAACAGAGAAAAATTGTTGCATTTCTTTTACGTTCCAGTGTTTAAAGAATAAATTAAAAACAAGACATAGTTAAAGGATTGACATTCCAGTAAGTTCCAGCAATAAGGAAATAACTGACTCTAAACAATTGCAGTCTTAGCCATGGTGAGCGGCAGAGCAACGTGATCAACTGAAGTTGAATCGTAAGCTCCAGTTCCTGTAGGCTTTTCTATAATGTCACAAAGTACATTATTTGGTGATATCTGCAGTCATTCTGCAGAATTAGTTTGAACAGCAACTAAGACCTGATGTGATCAGGTGATGAATGGCAAAAGGGACCATCACTGACAAAACTGCATACATAAGATAAATCCATGGGGAAGAAAATGTAAAAATATGTTGCAATTTGACTGTATAAATAATAAGAGTTGCCTTTGCTCGTTTTCTCTTCCACGGTTATTCTAAGGCATTTGTTTATTTTGACTTCCTCACTGTGTGAATTGTGGGTTAACCTGATGTTACGTGTCCTTAGGTGAAGAACATTATCTACCACGCTGTCAAAGATGCAGTTGGAACACTGAAAGCTGAAGAACCTAGACTGGCCAAGTCATAGAAGCACCTGTAATGGAAATCTAGACTCAGAGAAATGGTTCTGTAACATACGCTCATTAAGAAGTACATGCAATTAAATATGGAGAGGCTGTTTTGGTTGGAGATAAGATGTTCAATAACAGTCCAGTATCACAATGGAATATAGTATCAGTTTTGCTGTCTTCTGCAGCAAACTGTAGGAACAGCAGATTTGGGAGAGTTTCACATTGTAGTTAGTTTCGCACTGAGTTAGTGATTATATTTAAAATAAAATTCAAGCCCCTTTCCCCTTAATTTTTCCATATTCATACACCGTGTTGGGGTAATGAAAAAGGATCTTGTAGATGTAGCAAAGCCCACAGTTTTATACTCATGTTCCCAGAAAGAGGAACAGTTTGGAAGGACAACAAAGTCTTTTTGTTGGCTCGCATTCACTATGATCCACTGATCCTTAATTTTACAGAAGTACATTTTTTCCCTAAAGGTCTTTACAACATTCCAGACACTGAGGTTCTCAACTGTTTCTGTATGGTGCCTGGGTCCCTACAGAGTAGCAACCAGACCTCACTGGAATCATAAACCAGCTGCTGAATCAGGTCAAAAATATGGATTAACATGTTACAGTTTATTGTTTAAAATGATCATTGGATCATTCTTCTTCCATCCCCTCCAGTCCACAATTACGATTCACAGTGGCAGAGGGAATTGGATTTCTGGTTAGGTCTGTGGATATTAAGGTTTCAGAAATATGGAACTGTTTGAAAATAATCTTGTTTCTGTTTTATTTTCCAAGTTGGGCTTTTGTGTCCCGATTTCATATATTTAAGAAAGATCAGAAGTTATTTTACCAAACAACAGAGTAATCCCTTCCAAACAAAATCTCTGCCTGCTGCAGTTTGCTGCCTTCAGCTGGAAATTATAAATGATGCTTCTTCTGATGAAGGCAAAATGGAAGTATCAAAATTTTCTTTCAATTTTCTCCCCTATTGCTTCTGGCTGCAGGATTGAGAAGCAGCCAGAGAATCCAACCCTGTTACAGAAATTATGTCATGTGCATTCTTGGCTTGGGGATTGACATTTACCTATGGGTATACCAGAGAAATACCAGTTTAACAATTGGAGACAATGCATTGTAAATCAGGCAGTAAGAAATGGATTGGTTTTATTTGTGCTAAGCCTTGCCTTACTGAGTCTTTCAGTGCAAAAAACAAAATATCAGTGTGCAGCTGTAGTCAGCAGGACAATACAAATGTTTTCTATGAACTGAATTTAAGCTCTTGTGGGCAAGTGTTGAGCACATTCTAACTGGCTGAATACATTTTGCAATCCACGCACCCCCCCCCTCCTCAATATTTCATTGCAGTCCTTGAGTCTTTCATTGTTTGATATCAGAACCATGAAGTAAATCGAATCACAGGGGTGTCTTGATGCATTTTGAATCTTACAGTGCGGACCTTAGCATTAAATGTTTAACTTTACCTCTGAGCTTGACAACAATCTAATGCTGAACCATGAGGACTTAAGGGCTTAATGTAAAGATATTGGGTGACATATTAATAATAATGGCTAATCTAATCAGGACTCTTCTTTATCCATGCCTTTCAGAGAAACTATGAAAGGTTGATTATGGATGTGAAATGCTTCCAAGCCGTATGCTGATCTGATGATTCCTGTAACACTAGTAGTCATCAAATGTTCAGTGTTGCTATAAGTAGTCTTAAAATATTCTCCAAATAGTTTTTTTTCAAGGAGATGTTCAAGAGCACGAGGCATGCATTGGCATTTTCCAAAACTCTTTTGATGGAATTCATCTGTGTGGAGTTAGACTGCTGAAAATTCTTTTACTAGGCATAAAGATTTTTTTTTGTGAATGAACAGTTGGATCACAGGATTACAAGTTCTTAAATGACTGTGATGCTTGCTGTGATTCAAGAGTGTGTCTAAATGTTTCATACCAGCGAGTTAATAGTTTTGTTTTAATGTTGATAGTTTCCATGTTGCATTATCAGTGAAGAATCTGACCCAGGAGCATTCTGTTGGATAGAATGGTGGAAGCAACTTTGGCCTGGTTAGAGCAATGTAGTAGAGCCAGGGTACAGGAGGGTGGTTGACCCTGATGAAGAAGGTGGGTGCTGTTGAGTATATAAACCAAATCACCTGAACAGCCCAACAGGTTAGGATTATTCACCGATGTTTGTAATTTTGCCATGTAACGTTTAAACTGTTTACAGGTATGCATCATTCCTGTTAGGAGAATTGCCTTTTGTTTTATCTCAGATTTGTGGACGTAGGGGGTCCGTCTAATTATTTTCAGTCCTGTCTTGTGACCGTATGGTTTTGCCCTCCTGCCCTCTTTGTCAGTTGTTGATTTATTGTATTGCTGTGTGTGATGGGGCACCGATCAGAGCTGTATCCACATGATGATTATTCTTCACATCCATGTGGGGGGCTTGAATCTAATTGTAGGGCAAGTTGTTAGGAGCAGAACTTTCAATTTTTGTTCAACCACCTGCAAATTCTTTCAGAAAAATTAGTTTCCTTAAACTGTTGAAAGTGGTGCCTTTGCCCTTGTGCTCTACAATGTTAATAGATCAGTAATCCCATGGCCAGGGAGGCTCAGTAGTGTCGCAAGGTTTGCATTATTTACAAGACTGCTTGAGAAGGAAGGATGAATTTGTAAATCTTTGTTCAAAATAATATACACACTGGTGTAGGTTTTACTAACCTGTTGCATCTTCCAGTGTATTTCATTCAGATTGTTTTAGACATTTATATATACTTTGGATAATGATTTGTGTAGAGGCACTCTTTGCCGTAACACTGCAGTTCTTCAAAAAAAAACTTTGGATTTTAAAACCAACACAGACAAAATGCAGACATTATCCTTGATAACAGCTTTAAGCATATGACAGACTTCCAGCATATGGCATTCAGGCAGATTTGGCAGTAACCCCCCCCCCCCCCCCCCCAGGTTTTTTTTTCAAACAGACTGCTTCCAAGATTCAGCATTTAAAACCAAAACTGTCTCGAGGAGTGTGTTTTTTTGGGGTTTTTTTTGTTTGGGCAGGTACCAAGGTACCATTCGTAAATCCAATGTTTTTGTTGATATGTATGCTGTTGTGACTTTTTAATAAAAGGATAAAATTAAGAAAAAAAATACTGTCACATAATGTAGAATACTTTGTCTTCATTTACTGCAAGCATTTTGTGAAGGGCTGATTTAGGTTTCAATATTCTTATTAAAATTTAAAGAAATAACTTTGTGTATAGAGTCAATTTATTTAAAACTCTCCGATTGAGGAATGTGTCCAGCAGTGTATTTAGGCTCCCTACAATTAATCCAGGTCAATTCTCATGAGAGTCAAGAGTGTAGTGCTGGAAAAGCACAGCAGGTCAGGCAGCATCGAGGAGCAGGAGAATCAACGTTTCTGGCTTATGCCCAAAACTTCGATTCTCCTGCTTCTCAGATGCTGCCTGACCTGTGCTTTTCCAGCACTACACTCTCGACTCTGAACTACAGCATCTGCTGTCATCACTTTCTCCCAATTCTAATGTGAACCCAACACCAGAAAGTGTATATATCATATCCTTTAATATCTCCACATTTCCACAAATGCAATATGACAACCACAGAGTGCAACTTGTAGGCAAATTTTCACGGTCAAACAATCATATGCATATGTAGCACAGAGGCAGTACAGCCCATTTTTCTAGTGATGACTTAATTTATCTGTTCAGTCCCATCTTCCTAACTGAAATTTTTTTTCTGTTTTCTTGTAGAACATAGGAGTTCTGCTTTCATCAGTGTTTCTTACATTGTATCTCTTTTCCTAACGAGCCCTTCCATGATATAAAAGAATCCCCTAACGACTGTTTCCATTACTTTCTTTGTGATCTTATCTAGGGGACAGGAATTTACTTGCACAGAAATAGATGTTCTCAATTTGTCTTTGCAGCCTTCTGCTTCACAGTCCTTCCCAAACACAATTTTTCAGACACAGGACAGATCTTAGCCACCTTCTGTTGGAATGAACTATAATTCATCCCTGATTTCCTTTGGGTGTGCCTGTTCTGTACAATGCAAAGTCTTGAAATCCTTCCTAAAGTAGGCTTCCGAAAACTGGACACAATATTTGAAACGTTGTGTAAAGAGTGTACTACACATCTCTATTGCTAACTTTCTCACGTTCATGCTTTTTCTAAAGTATTCGCAATATTCTTTGCATCTGAATTCCACCCGGTTTATAAGTTTAGTTTTTAAACTGTTTGTTGGAGTATTCATAGTTAGTCACAATCCCAGGAAAAGTGCATCAGGTGATATATGAAAACAAATGGGTTAACTTGTTGGTGACACAAAGTTAGGCAGCATTGTCGACAGTGTCGGTGATAGTATAAAATTACAAAGGGATATTGAAAGGTGAATGGGCTGAACTTTGGCAGATGGAATTCAATATAAGCCAATGTGAGGTTATCCATTTTGGACTGAGAAAGGATGGTATGAAGGCAAATATAGTGGATGCCCAAAGAGACTTGGGGGTTCGTCTGGGACAATACATCCATCCTAGGACTGGATAAAAAGAGACATACATAGGATTCCTGGAGGCCAGGAATCGATTTGGACCCTGTTTACCAACCTTTGGGAAGAAGAACCAGAAATGAGATCACCCACCTTAACAAACCAAGACACACAAATAGAAAGTGGGACAGAACACCAGTGCTTCACTGGAGGCTCACTGATGATGTTACCCAGCATGGTGACGAAACGTCTGAGAACAAACCTACCAGCTCAGTGAGCAAACTTACAACCTGGATTTACAAGTCTGAAATGTAGCCAGTATCATAAGCAAATAATTAATTATAGTATTGAGATATTAAAGCAATGGTTGTATAAAAATTATGTACTTGGGAGGTCCGAGAAATTGGAGGGAGAGATGAGTTAAATTGGAAACTGTGTTTGTCAGTGTGGGATTCCTGGGGGAAAGGAGAATGTTTGAAGGTTGAGTTGTGTTTTGTTAAAATGACGTTCCATGACTAAGACCAGCAAAGTAGGAATGAAAAGCTGAACGTAAAGTTGCAGGTTTGTTGAGGTTCTGCTTGTTGATAAGACAAGGAAATGCTTACACACATATAAGTTTCACAGGACATGTTTTACAGAGCCAGTGAATGTATAAAAACACTTTACTGTCCTTATTGAAATGTATTCACTGTCATGTTAGAGGAAGCATAGGAGTGGATTTGTTAAGAGTACGCTCCAATGCTCACATTGTGATAAATGACCTGATCAATTTGTGATTGAAATAAGTATTGCCTGGACATTCTTCTCCTCTTCAAAATGGTCCCCTGGAATCTTTTGCATCCATCTGAGAGAGTAAACAGAACCTGTGTTTAAAGTCTTATCCAGAAGGTGGCACCTGTGATGGTACAGTGCTCCATACTGATAGGTACCATCCAACTCAAGTGGTGGCCTTGGTTTTTGTACTTAAATCCTGGAATGTGGATCTTGAACCTGGAACCTTGTGGGTCAAGAGTAAGAATGATGCCAACAGCGTGGCTGAAATCCTAAAGTTGAAAATGTGTTGCTGGAAAAGCGCAGCAGGTCAGGCAGCATCCAAGGAGCAGGAGAATTGACGTTTCGGGCATGAGCCCTTCTTCAGGAATGAGGAAAGTGTGCCCAGCAGGCTAAGATAAAAGGTAGGGAGGAGGGACTTGGGGGAGGGGCATTGGAAATGCGATAGGTGGAAGGAGATTAAGGTGAGGGTGATAGGCCGGAGTGGGGGTGGGGGTGGGGGCGGAGAGGTCAGGAAGAAGATTGCAGGTTAGGAAGGTGGTGCTGAGTTCAAGGGTTGGGACTGACACAAGTGGGGGGAGGGGAAATGAGGAAACTGGAGAAATCTGAGTTCATCCCTTGTGGTTGGAGGGTTCCTAGGAGGAACCCTATCCTCACTTTCTCCTCGAAGATGAAATCCTAAAGTGTTCAGCAAAATAGTTGCCTAATCTGTTTGCTTTCCCCTGCTTAAACTGATCTAAATAATAGTTATACTATAGGTTAGAGACGTACCAGAATTCAGAAGTCGCACTTGAAACTTAGGATGTGATGTGATCTGACTTCTTCAACTGGAGTGAAAGGAGCACATTGATATCAATGGGAGTCATCGAAACATATCAGGCAGAAATTGAGAAATGGATTGGAAGAACGAAGCAGTACATGGATGGATTTGTGCCTGCAATAAATGTCATTGGAGAGCCTAATGCCAGTCATGTTGAGAAGGGAATGGAGAGGTCAGGTGGACTTGTGAAAACTGGGCGTATTAATGGATCATAATGATCCCGAAACAGCTGTCAAAGCCATCAAAATAATGAGCAGGTCTGAGCAGCACTGATGTGAAGGTGGGCCAGGCTTGGTGTGGAGTATTCCATACTCCTCCAAAAAGAGGGGTTTAAATAGGACCCAGAGACTTCTGATAATGATAAACGACAAGAATTGTTCAAAGTGAAAACAGTTTCAGGCAGAGGAACCTGTTAGTCAATAACAACTGGTTGGGCCTAGTGTTCCAGGAAAAGTCTTGGTGAGTATCGGAGGAGTATTGGGACTACACCCAAAGTGAAAATGTGTTTATTGGACAATGTAGCAGCAATCAGAGGAGTTGTTGAAGTGGGTAAATAGATGTTGGATAAAGAGGGTGAAAGAGCAATAAAAAAAGGATTTTGTTTTCTCAGTTTGCTCTTCTCCCACTGAACCATTAGTCTATCAAATGAGTCCTGTTCTACTTGGTGGATAACGTACTGTCCATTCTTCCTTCTTAACAACATGTGCCTTGATTTTATCGACAAGCTATCTTGACAGTAACTTACTCTGTGAAAAATCCTTGTTTGGCACACCATATTGGTGGGAACATAGCTTATGTGAAACATGAACACCAGCATAGGCCAGTTGTGCTGAAAAACCTCTTGTTTTTACATGACAAATGAGCAGTGCTCCAAAAGCTTGTGATTTCAAATAAATCTATTATAGAGCCATACAGCATGGGAATAGACCCTTTGGTCCAACTAGTCCATGCCAAGCATAATCCCAAAATAAACTAGTCCCACCTGCTTGTTATTGGTCCATATCCTCAAATTTTTCCTTCTCATGTACTTAACCACATGTCTTTTCAACATTGTAATTGTACCTACATCCACCACTTTCTCAGGAAGTTCATTCCACATGCAAATTACCTTCTATTTAAAAAAGAAAATTGCTTCCTCTTTTTTTTTTAATTTCTCCTCTCACCTTAAAATGTGTCCCCAAGTCTTGAAATCTCCCATCCTAGGCAAAAGAGAACCATTAACTCTATCTATACCTATCATTATTTTATAAGCTTCTAGCATTATCACCCTCTCAACCCTCTACGCTCCACTGAAGAAAGACCCACCCTATCCAGCCTTTCTTTATAACTCAAATCTTCTATAACTAGCAACATCCTGGCAGATCTCTTCTGAACCCTCTCCAGCTTAATAAAATTCTTGCTATAAGTGAGCGATCAGAATTGGACACAGGTAAAACCTCAACATGACATTTCAATTCCTGTACTCAAAGAACTGAGCAATGGAGGCAAGCATGCCAACCATATTAACCACTATCTACATGTGACACAAACTTCAAAGAATTATTTACCTGCACCCCAGGTCCCTCTGTTCTACAATACTACCCAAGGCCCTACCATTAATTGTGTAAGCCCTACTCTTGTTTGTTGTACCAAAATGCAGTACCTTGCATTTATCCAGATTGAACACCATCTGCCATTGGACTATAACCTGGTGTTGTGTGACTTCTTATTTTGGAAAAGCACAGCAAGTCAGGCAGCATCTGAGGAGCACAAAAAATCGACGTTTCAGGCAAAAGCCCTTCATTAGGAATGACCTGCTGTGCTTTTCAGCTGCACTCTAATTTCCAGCATCTGCAGTACCCACTTCTGCCTAGCTGACTTCTGATTTTTGTCCACCCCAGTCCAACACCAGCACTTCCACATCATAACTACGTTGGTCAAATATAACTTGCTGTTTATAAGCCTGTCTTAATGGATGGGTGTTGTTGCCCTTAAACAGGCTGTGGAAGTCTATCATTACTATCAAAAAGACAAACCAGTCCTGTTATATCCATGAAAGGTGTGCTCAGACCATTGCCAGTCTGTGACTGCTAATATATTTCAGACTACATTATTAACCAAATGAATATGAAAAGCCAACAAACCATATTAGTTAGACATTCCCTTCACAGCACTAATTATTCTTGAAGAGGGCATTGGGCATAGTCCTTTTCAACAACTTCCAATGGTCTTGTAAATGTTATTTTCTGCCTCAGTATCTCAGGAATCTGATCATATTCAATTGTTTACAAGCTTCAGACAGCTTGAAATTCAAGATGTTAACGGTATTTATACAATTTTATAATGTAGTCACATTCTTCTTGAAAGATTTCATTTCTGACTGATTTCTCCTTCAAAGGCTGTTCATCTCTTCTAGATAGTCTCCCTGTATGTGGACAATTATTGAATCTTAAAGCTAAGCAGGGACTCATTCATCAACTGGCTCAGCTTGTTGTTTTCCTCTTTCTCAATTGCCCTGTTTTTGTTTGTCTATTTATCTACTTTGGTTTTGAAAGTTACTTTTGACTGTGCTTCTAACTTTTTTTTTCAGATACATTCTAGATATCAACACTGGACAAAAATATTTTCTCATGTCTCGCCCTTATTCTTTTGCCAATCTCAAATCTCTGGTTTATGGCCTATTTGTTCATAGAAGCAATTTTGCTTTATTTACTCTCTCACTGTTCATGATTTTGAACATTATTAAATTTCCTCTTAACCTATAAGTAGAATAATTCCAGCTTCTCCAGTCTCTTCACACAAACAATTGATGTTCGTCTTTGTTCCATTCTAGTAAATCTGCATCTCACTCAGTTAATCCTTGTATGTTTTGTAAATTGTCTTTATAAATTGAGACCCTAATCCAGTTGAGGCTTAACCAGTATTACAAAGGTTTAGCATACTATCTTTGTATTTGCGCTGTGACCCCTTGTCAATAAAAGGTTTGCATGCATACACATGCAGTCCCCTTTTAAGATAGCGTCTCTGCATTAAATTTAATGAACTGTTTGACCTTGAGGTTTGTGACCATTTTCCTCATTGTTCCCATTTCTGAATTCTGCAGTCTTTAAAATTATGCCCTGAGGCAATTTTTGGAAATTTGGCATTGTTCCCAGTTTCTATATCACTATTTCAGATGATGGAAGTGAAATTGTCTGACCAAAATCAATTATTGCAACTCATTTGCTAATATTGGTAGGATCCTCATGATTTGTTTTCAGAAATTTGGTAAATTTAAAGGAGCCAAAGACTTCCTCATTTTAGATGAATGAATCTTGATTTAAAACAATGCTTTTACATCTCCTGGATCATAATATTTAATTCGTAAACTAATTTACTTTTCCATTAGGTAGTTAATTCAGTTAATTAGATAGTTAATTCAGTAACAATGTAGGTGTGTTCTTAAAGAATTTGACAAATTTGCCCTATATTATGTGAAGTTGAATTTGAGTGAAATGAGCTTTCTATTGGACTGTATGTTTTATGCTTATTCTTTTGTGATAATCCCTCAGATTAGAAATGATAGAATGTGCTTTCAAAATGAAGATTGGCAGCAGTCCAAATTCAGATGAATAATCGAAACAAGAAATGGGATTTTCATGTGGACTGATGACTCATTTTAGCAAGAAATGGAATTTCCATGTGGACTAAATTTTGTTTACTTTTCGTCAGAGACTCTTTTGTTTTACTCTAGGAAGTACACTATAGGATCAGATAAACAAGGATGTGAACATCCTTGTGCCCTAATCACGAGATTGTTTCATACTGTTATTTGATTCCAAATGTGGAGCATACTGGTGGCCTTATGCAATCAGTAGATCTGAAGATGTCATCATGGATTGAGAAGTCAAGCCACCAAGAACGTGGAGAGACATAATTCAGTAGATCTCCCCAACTGTGAATGGAACGTGCACCAGTAAAAAATGCACATTATGCAAATGGCATTGCACAAGTTTAGCCTTTGGAAAGTTGGAACTGACAGAGCAAGAGCTGATTGCTTTTAAAGTCATTTCAGGTATTCACACTCACGAGGTTCTGATGATTCCAGGATTCCTCGAAATCGGGATATTTTTCTTTACAACTTACTCCAGAGGTCCATACCAAGTGCCCAATCTCTATGAAGAATTTTCTAATGTCAGAGCTGTATTTGTCTTTCATGTAAAATATGAGATCATTCATCCTGCTCTGCCGTTCACAGCTGATCTGTTTGTGTTTCAAATTCCACCAACCCTCAATAACCTGTAATTCTTGTCAGGCAAGGGAAACCATATTTACTGACTTCCCCTCCATACGTGGCAAGGCCAAATGTTCTAAAGTCACATGGCCCTTTGAGAGAAAAAGTGCACACTCCTCATCTCTGTCTGAAAAGGGCAATCTCTGATTTTAAAACTGTAGTGCTTAGTCCTGGACTGACCAGCAAGTGAAGTTACTTTTTCAATATTCATTTTGTTCATTCATTTGTAATGAAATGATGCAACTTCTGTTATTGTCAAACGTTTATCGTGGGATTGTGCAACCAATATTCCTTGAGGTTGAAGAGGTCCACATCCTGATTCTGATATTTTGTCTTTGTGGTGACCATATTTTGCATTATGTTCTGAATACATAATACATGATGTGGAGGTGCTATTGTTGGATTGGGGTGGACAAAGTTAAAACTCGCACAAAAAACAGGTTATAGTCCAACAGGTTCATTTGGAAGTACAGGTTTTCAGAGTGCTGCTCCATTCCATGGCCTATGATCCTGCCCCACTAGCTAACTGATGAAGGAGCAGTGTTCTGAAAGCTTGTACTCACAAATAAACCTGTTGGACTATAACCTGATGTTGTGTGATTTTTATAACTGACAATTTTTTCTTCCTATCTAAGTAAGTTCTACAGAGAAGAACTATTCAGAATGATGGCTGAAGTTGAAGCAACTGAGATAAATGATGTAAGTGAATGTCACAATGCTTATAGAAAAGACTTTGGGTGGAGTAGCTCTCTCAGATGTCATATTTTGTGTACAAGCTGTCTGAGCAAGTGAGACTGAAACGGAAAAAAAAGTGAGATCCACATAAAGCAGTAACCTCAGACCTATTATTGTGTAAGTAAGGATCAGCTAAGTTTGGAAACAGAAACAGCAATTGCTGGAAATGTTCAGCAATTTCTGTTTTTGTTTCTGGTTTACAGCATCTGCAGTTCTTTCAGTTTGTATTCAGCCAAGAGTGGGGTGGTTAATCCAGAAAAAAGCAGTAAGCCTGACGATTGGGAATGTTTTAGAATTCCACAAAAGAGAAAAAGAAGTTTAATGAATAGGAGAAAGTGAGGACTGGAGATCGGAGCTGAAAATGTGTTGCTGGAAAAGCGCAGCAGGTCAGGCAGCATCCAAGGAGCAGGAGAAGGGCTTTCCTGAAGCAGGGCTCATTTCCGAAATGTCGATTCTCCTGCTCCTTGGATGCTGCCTGACCTGCTGCGCTTTTCCAGCAACACATTTTCAGCGAGTTTAATGAATAGGTAGAGAAATGAGTCTGAAAGTCAAGAACATACTGAAAGCTTGTATAAATACATAAAAGAGAAAAAGATTAATAAAGACAAGTATAAGTTCCTGACTGTCAGAAGGTGGGAAAGTTAAAATGGGGAACAAAGAAATGGTAGAAGAATTGAACATCTACTGTGGGTGTATCTCCATAAAGAGGGCACAAATAACCACTCAGAAATGTTTAAGAAGCAAAGATCCACTGCGTGGGTAGATTTAAAGGAAATGATGCTGGGAAATGAATAGTGTCAAATGGTGATCACCTGCATCCCAGAGTACTAAAGGAATTAGCCCTGGAAATATTGGGTGCATTAGTGGTCATCTTGGAAAATTCTATTTCCAAAATCTCTGGAGTACTTCCTACAGATTGGATGGTGGCAAATGTAACCCTACTATTTAAAAAGGGAGGGAGAGAAGAAACTGATGTACAGCTCAGTTAACCTAACCAACCATTGTGGGGAAAATTCTAGAGTCTATTAAAAACACATCACAACGGAACATTTGGAAAGCATTAACAGGATTGGATAAAGCCAGCATGGGTTTGTGAAAGGCAAATCATGCTCAACCAGGAAGAACTGCTGGATGTGTTTGGATTTTCAGAGGTTCCTGATAAGTTCCCTCATGAGACATTAGTGAGCAATGTTAAAGCACATGGATGGGGGTTCTGAAGAAGAATTAGGATTAGAATCAGAATCCCTGCAGAGTGGAAACAGGCCCTTCGGCCCAACAAATCCACACTGGCCCTTCGATGAGTGACCCACCCAGACCCATACCCCTACATTTACCCCTGACTAATAACCTACACTGTGGGCAATTTAGCGTGGCCAATTCACCTGACCTGGGCATCTTTTGGATTGTGAGAGGAAACCGGAGCACCTGGAGACACAGAGAGAATGTGCAAACTCCACAGAGATAGTCACCTGAGGCTGGAATCGAACTCAGGTCCCTAGTGCTGAGAGGCTGCAGCGCTAACTGCTGAGCCACTGCCTCCAGCACAGTGTCATTACCAGACTCAAAACTTTAACTCTGTCTCTCTCTCCGCAGATGCTGCCAGACCTGCTGAATTTCTCCAGCATTCTCTTTCTTTGTTTCAGATTTCCAGCATCTGCAGTATTTTGCCAGAAATTCCAACAGGGCTTGGCAGATGCAAGGAGGATGTTTTCCCTGAGTCAGAGCCAGGGGATGTACGGGGTAGACCATTCAGGACTGAAATTAGGAAAGATTTCTTCATTCAGAAGGAAGTGAACCTATGGAGGTTTTTTTAACCACAGAAGGCTGTAAAGGCCAGGTCACAATATATTCAAGAAAGAGATAGATAAATTTCTTGAATTTTGAAGGCATTGAGGGTAAGGAGAGAAAACAGCAAGATGGCGTTGAGAGAGATGGTCGACCATGATCCTATTGAATGGCAGAGCCAGGTTTGAAGGGCTGAATGGCCTGCTCACATTTCTAGTATTTATTCAAATCACAGGTATTCAAGTAATTAATGTACAAACTAACATCATGATGTTGCTCCTGTAGGAGTAATGTCAACAACTTGCATTTATATAGCAAACACCTCAAGGAGGGCAATCAAGAAAAAGATATCAGTCAAGGAGGAGAACATGATACAAAGGTATTTTTGAAGAGATGTAAAGGAAGATAGATGATAAGCCGGAGAATAGGAAAGATGGAAAGAATTCTAAACTTTTGGGCCAAGGTAGACCCTTTAATGGCAGGACAGAGAGAGGGTGGAGTGCTTAAAAAGTCAAAATTGGATAAATGCAGGGATCTCTGATGCTTGTTGGAGATTAAGGAGACAGGGAACGGCAAAGCCAATGAGGTTTCTGAATCTAAGGATAAGAGTTTTCAATTTGTGTGATGGCCTTATCAGAAGGCAATGTGAGTTAATGAATGGTGGGAGAAGATGACAGCACAGGCTAGTCTCAATGTAGCAGTGTATGGAATGTGAAGATGAGGAGACTGGCTGAGAGAGTATTGGAATTGTCTAGCCAGCAGATAACTAAGTTATCATTGAATGTTTCCCTCACGCATGAACTAAGACAGGGTCCCAAGTAGACTTAGTTTCAGTGGAGAGCTTTGGAGTGAGAAGCTGAATTCTTGAAAGCTGCAGGCTATCTGAATCAGCAGAGAGGGAACAGAGTGCGTAAACAGGGCCATTGACAATGACTTCAGTCTTTCTGGTGCAAATTAGAAGTTATTATTGCCTTTGGAGAATCATAGAGTTGTACAGCATGGATATGGATCCTTGAGTCCAACTCATCCATGCCTAACAGACACCTAAACTGACTAGCCCCATTTGCTAGCATTTGGCCCACATCCCTCTAAACCCTTCCTATTCATATACCCACCAAGATCCCTTTTTAATGTTGTATTAGATAGTGAATACTGCAGATGCTGGAGAGTCAGAGTCAATAAAGTGTGGCGCTAGAAAAGACACAGCAGGTCAGGCGGCATCTGAGGAGCAAGAGAGTCAACATTTCAGACATAACCCTTCATCAGGACTGTTGTAATATAATTGTACCAACCTCCACCACTTCCTCAGGCAGCTCATTCCATACATATACCATCCTCAATGTGTAAAAGTTGCTTCTTAGGTCCCTTTTATATCTTTCCCCTCTTATCCTAAACCTATGGCCTTATGAAGAAAGGTTGAAAAAGCTTGGACATTTCTCTCTGGAGAGGAGGAAGAGAGGTGACCTGACCGAGATATACAAGGTAATGAGAGGAATAGATAGAGACTTTTCCCCAGGGCAGGATTGACTGGTATGAGGGGTCATTATTTTAAGATATTAGGAGGAAGGTATAGAGGGGACATCAGAGGTAGGTTCTTTACGCAGAGAGTTGTGAATGCATGGAATGCAGTGTCAGCGGTGGTGGTGGAAGCAGAGTTATTGGGGACATTTAAGTGACTGCTGGACAGACACATGGAGAGCAGTGAGTTGAGGGGTACGTAGGTTGTTATTATATTTTACATTTAAACCTCAGCACATCATTGTGGGCCAAAGGGCCTGTTCTGTGCTGTACTTTTCTAAGTTCTATGTTCTAGTTTTGGACTTGCTCCTGAAGAAGGGCTTATGCCCAAAACGTCGATTCTCCTGCTCCTCGGATGCTGCTTGGCCTGCTGTGCTTTTCCAGCACCACATTTTTCAACACTTGCCTTATCCATGCCCCTCATGATTTTATAAACCTCTATAAAGTCACCCATCAGCCTCTGATGTTCCAGGAAAAACAGCCCCAGCCTGTTCAGCCTCTCCCTCTAGTTCAAACTGTCCAACCCTGGCAACATCCTTGTAAGTCTTTTCTGAACCCTTTCAAGTTTAACAACATCTTTCCTATTACAGAGAGACCAGAATTCAATGTGGTATTCCAAAAGTGGCCTAACCAATGTACTGTAACAGCTGAAACATGACTTGCCAACCCCCATACTCAATGGACTGACTAATGAAGGCAAGCATACCAAATGCCACCTTCACTACTCTATCTACCTGTGACTCCATTTTCAAGGAAGTATGAACCTACACTCCAAGGGCTCTTTGATCAGCAACACTCCCCAGAGCCTTACCATTGAGTGTATGAATCCTGACCTAGCTTCCAAAATACAGCACCTCGCGTTTAGCTAAATTACACTGCATCTCCCTGCCCATTGGTCAATCTGATCAAGGTCCAGTTGTCGGAGCAAATTACTGCAGAGACTGGAATCGGAACTGAAAACAAATGCTGGTGATTACAGTGGGTCAGACAGCATCAATGGAGAGACAGCAAGCTAACATTTTCAATTCAGATGACTCTTCATCAGTCCTGTTGTACTCTGAGATAACCTACTTCACTGTCCACTACAGGGGTTCCCACATTCTCCCTGTGTCAGTGTGGATTTCCTCGGGGTGCTCCGGTTTCCTCCCACAGTCCAGGGATATGCAGGTTAGGGTGGATTGGCCATGGGAAATGTAGGGTTCCAGAGATAAGGTGGGATGCTCTTCAGAGGGTCGGTGCAGACTCAATGGGCCGAATGATCTCTTCGTTCATTGTGTTGTTCCCTGAAAGCAAATGATGCACGGCCCAGTGCAGATCTCCCGGAGCTAATGCCCCATGTTTAACCCAGCTACCCCTCTACAGGGACCTGCTGCAGAACTGGGACGGGTGCCACCTCATGTTGCTCCATCTCAGATTGACGAATGTTGGGGGAATTACCCGGTGAATGGTTTTGGGCTGGAGCGGTTTCACTATAACAGCTCCTCCTCCTTGTGCAGCGCGTCAGGGAGCGCCGCGTTATAATTCAGCTTTGAGGCAGCAGCTCAGGTGGGGAGTGAGGGAGAGACTGGCCAAAGGGAAGCATCTCAATGCCGCTCAGCATGGGGATCAGCTGCATCAAACACAATCCCAGAGGTAAGAAACACCGCCAGTTGATCTCTCCTTTCAATGGCAAGAGAATGTGCACTAAATGTGGCGAATGGAGAAAAGAGAAAAATCTTTTGTTCCTTGCTGGGATTTGCTTGTCATTTCTACTGACATTGAAAGGGGATGTTTCATTTCGATGTGAAATCACATTTTTGGCTTGTCGTTTGCAAATGACTCCATTTTCAGCTCAATTGCCAGACTCTTTTTTTAAGAAAGGACTTCAATAGGTTAATCATAAGGAATTAAACAAATGTAACGTTGGATATGTAATTGCGCAAAGCTTTTTAAATCGGTGTTTTTTTTTAGTTTATCCATACTAATCCCGAGATTTGATCGGTTTTGCCGCTCCTCTGGATTCTGCAGAATTCCCAAACAAGCCAATACTCAGGTTCAAGCAGGAGTGGGCTGGTGGAATGATCTTACAGCGACATCCCAAACAGGGAATCCCTCCAGACTTTCAGCTGATGCTCGTCAATGGCCTTTCATTAACCCCTGTCATTCTCTTAATGTTTGAGGAAATGATCATGAAAACTGCTTTGTTCTGGGAAAGTGCTGACGTTATTGAGTATTGTTGCAGCTGTAACCACCTCGGCCAATGGAGAATATTCCAAAGGCTTAGAGGAGTCAAGACCTGAGACACTAGATAATACCTAGTGTCAACCTAGCTCCTGACCTGCTGTGGTAGCCACAGCATCATTAGCTGTCCCTTCAGATCAGTGGTGATCCTCGGGTCATTGTCCATGCCTTAGACAGATGCAGATCAGACCGGCTTGACATCTTAATGTTGTGCAAATACTAGCAAACGCATTTGGAGGAATTGCTGAGTCCAGTAGCAAGATGGTGTAGAGTATTATCAGTAAAAGCAAAATCCTAACCATGGGTCTACAGTCTGACCAATGCAATACAGTCCAAATATTTCCGACCCCACAATATTCACATTTCAAACCCAGTTTTAGTTTGAAGAAACATGCAGAGTCTGAACAGTCTTTGACAGGGATTACGATGACCCTCTCCCATGTGTCTGGTTTAACTTTGTTTGAGACTCAGAGCAATGTCCTCGTGCATTATTCAGGCTCCATTTGCTTGGTTGCCACAGTCTTAGTGCAAACAGAAACCACTTCACAACAATGCTACATTGTGTGAATGTTTCTTTGGTAATTCATACAAACTTGTTGGCTCCGATGTTATCAGTGCTTGCTGTTAAAACAGAACAAACCAAATACAGAAGGAATACACAGAAATACATAAATCGACATTAGGATTCTCCATGAACACCTCATATTCGAGAAAGCAATGATGGCCATCTCTGTCCACAAAGAACCAAATGGAAATTTTCCTCTTTGAAGTGAGATTGTATGTTTAAAACCCAAAGTCATAATTTGGGCCATTTTAAAGATCATATTTTGGTTTATTAACAAAAGCTTCAACAATTATACACTCAATTTTTTGGAGTGGTGACATTGTTCTTTTGCAACAAGATCCTTTGCAACCTGCAACAAACCACAGGTTGAGAGAAACATCTTTAACATGAACTCCTGACAGTGGCATTCCCTTTCCCAATGGAGTTCCTATTTCATCTACAATATTTAATAGGCTTTCTTTAAACAAGTGAAAAATCACACAACACGAGCTTATAGTCCAGCAGGTTTATTTGGAAGCACTAGCTTTCATCTGGTGTTGTATGATTTTTAACTTTTTACACTCCAGTCCAACACCGGCACCTCCAAATCATTCTTTCAACAAGCAGGTGTTATTATAAGATATTTCTAATACGTTTTGGAAATCCCTAACTGCCAGAGCTCATTTTACCACAACTGAATGAGATCATATTGGTTAAGCTGAGGCAGAGGTGAAACCTCCACAATCTGATATCCCTCAGTTTTTGCAACAATAGAAAACTCAAATGAAACAAATACATTTTATTTAGAATCTGTTATTCTCAGAAAGTTCCTGTTGCTAATATTTCTCATAATACTGGCCCATAGTAAGTCATCCTCTTTAAAAACCAGAATACATAGTAAGATTATTTTCTTTTAAAAATGGCTCTGATGGTCAAACTCACTAAACCCTAAAGGAGGGAGTTGGAAGATAGTGATGAAGATACAGATATGGAGACAGAAGTAAAGATTGGGTTGCCCAATGGATAAACCAATGGTATTAAAGATTATGAACTCATTTATTTTCTTAAGGTCAGTTGTTGAAATTGTTCATTTTAACCTGTTCAACAGTGAGGTTGAATTGCATAAAAATGGATACACTTAATGATTGACTTTGGCGGAAACACAGAATAGACAAGAAAGAATTGACAGTCTGTTTCACACACCAACCAATCTTCTGTACTGAAGTCTGTATAACTGTTGTGATTGGAATGAAGCACGTCATATATAAGAGAAACAAATAGATAATTAGAGATGCAAATGTAGATATTTGATGTGTGGGGGTTCTGGACTTGGTGAACCTCTGCTCAAGTGCCTAGAACGTTGGAGCCTTAAAGTGTTAACATATAGATTGGTTTTAAAATTCACTAAACACCTATTTGTGCAAGTTTGGCAAATGCTATCTCGGTCTGCAATGATAGATTGTTACCGTTTATTTATCTATTGCATATCCTGTTGTTTGATAGCAAGTTTTAAAACACAGGGACATTGTAAATCACTATCTCTTGTGCACTTTTATTATTGCCTATCAGTAAATACTTTATTTCCAGGAAATTGAAAAGCCTTGATAACTGCAGCCATGGTAGCTGTGTCTCGTTGAGTAGCAACAAACTGAAACTTGAGCTGCTTCAGTGACCACTTGCCACCTGCCAGCATTAAACATTAACAGCCAGTCAGTACTGCACCTGTATTTATCTCTTGTTTATTTCTACAGTATAGGGCCAGCTACACTGACACCCCACTCCCCTTACTTTCTGCTACCAGTAAGACAAGTAAAACACTCTTTTTTTCAAATAATACCAAGGCATAAAGAGCTTAAATATTTTCTGAATTTTTTTTAAAATTTTTCTTTTATTTTGTGTGGGTTTTGTGCTCATCATAGGGCACATGTTATTGCTAGGGAATTAATCGTGTCTTAGGAAGGATATACCAAGGTTAGACAGGGGTCCCTCTGTCATATTCCCACAATGTAGCTTCACTCCTATCTGAGACTCGAACTCTGGGCTGCATCAGGATGATTATTTATCCCATTTCCCATGCCAACCATCCAGTGACCTCTGAGTGAAATTGTCTTGAAGTGGGGGTGAGTTTGTGATAGAATAAAAAGACTGAGAGGGCATAACTCAATCCACAGATGACCCTTCCAGTCAGTGAGCAGAAAACCCTTTCATCCCATGATAGTTTAAAGAACATTTCACCCACTGTACTGTAGTTAATGCTGAGTTTGGAGGGGTGGACAAAGTGGACAGCAGTTTCCAGTCCCAGAGGTTTATTTGGAGGCCCTCGGTTTCGAAGCACTGCTTCTTCATCAGGTTTAGTTTTCATGAATGTTTATCAGGAGAGTATAAACTGGTAGTCTTTTCACTGCTTTCAGATATGTTCCTGAAAATGTTACATATGCTGTCATAAAATATAGGCTTACAGTACTATGCTAAATGTAACATTATTTTAAAAATATTAAATGGAATGAATCATGGGATGTTCAGTGTCAACCTCAAAAAGCCACACGGGCAATGTTTAGTGATTTCTTTTCTGCTATTGATGTGTTTCCACTGTCTGTCTGAGGGCTGTTGTGGCATGGTGGTAGTGTCCCTACCTCTGTGCCAGAAGATCTGGGTTTAAATCCCACCAGCTCCAGAGGAGTGTCACTAAATCTCTCTGAATGCATTAACTCAGAAATATCCAGTATCAGTCAGTCATGGGCTTGTTCTATGCAGAGTGGGTTTTTTTTAATTCAAGACATTTGATAATAAATATTTAGGAAAAACATGCCAGAGCATGTCACAGTCCGTGAAGTAGTTTCAAAATGCAATCACTGTTGTGGTTAGGAAACAAAGGAGCATATTTGTACACAGCAAGGACCCACATGCAGAAGTTATACCGATGACCAAGTTGTAGCTGTTGCTTGTGTGTTAAGTGTTGGTCTGAACATCAGGAGCCTTCCCAGCTGTTTTTCAACAGTGTGCAGGATTCTTTACATCCACTGAGACAGAAGTCAAGGCCTAAGTTTATTGGGCGAAAGTGAGGACTGCAGATGCTAGAGATTAGAATCGAGAGTGTGGTGCTGGAAAAGCACAGCAGGTCAGGCAGCATCCGAGAAGCAGGACAATCAATGTTTTGGACAAAAGCCCTTCATCCGAGAATTCTGTGGGAAGCTAGAGAAATGATTGCTGGGCCTCTTGCTGAGACATTTGTATCATCGATAGTCTCAGGTGAGGTGCTGGAAGACTGGAGGTTGGCAAACGTGGTGCCACTATTTAAGAAGGGCGGTAAAGACAAGCCAGGGAACTATAGACCAGTGGGCAAGTTGTTGGAGGGAATCCTGAGGGACAGGATGTTCATGTATTTGGAAAGGCATGGACTGATTAGGGATAGTCAACATGGCTTTGTGCGTGGGAAATCATGTCTCACAAACTTGATTGAGATTTTTGAAGAAGTAACAAAGAAGATTGATGAGGGCAGAGCAGTAGATGTGATCTATATGGACTTCAGTAAAGCATTCGACAAGGTTCCCCATGGGAGACTGGTTAGCAAGGTTAGATCTCACGGAATACAGGGAGAACTAGCCATTTGTATACAGAATTAGCTCAAAGGTAGAAGACAGAGGGTGGTGGTGGAGGGTTGTTTTTCAGACTGGAGGCCTGTGAGCAGTGGAGTGCCACAAGGATCGGTGCTGGGTCCTCTACTTTTTGTCATTTACATAAATGATTTGGATGCGAGCATAAGAGGTACAGTTAGTAAGTTTGCAGATGACCCCAAAATTGGAGGTGTAGTGGACAGCGAAGAGGGTTACCTCAGACTACAACAGGATCTGGACCAGATGGGCTAATGGGCTGAGAACTGGCAGATGGAGTTTAATTCAGAAAAATGCGAGGTGCTGCATTTTGGGAAAGCAAATCTTAGCAGGACTTATACGCTTAATGGTAAGGTCCGAGCAAGTGTTGCTGAACAAAGAGACCTTGGAGTGCAGGTTCATAGCTCCTTGAAAGTGGAGTCGCAGGTAGATAGGATAGTGAAGAAGGCGATTGGTATGCTTTCCTTTATTGGTCAGAGTATTGAGTACAGGAGTTGGGAGGTCATGTTGCAGCTGTACAGGACATTGGTATATTGTGTGCAATTCTGGTCTCCTTCCTATCAGAAAGATGTTGTGAAACTTGAAAGGGTTCAGAAAAGATTTACAAGGATGTTGCTAGGGTTGGAGGATTTGAGCTATAGGGAGAGGCTGATAGGCTGGGGCTGTTTTCCCTGGAGCGTTGGAGGCTGAGGGGTGACCTTATAGATGTTTACAAAATTATAAGGGGCATGGATAGGATAAATAGACAAAGTCTTTTCTCTGGGGGCATAGGTTTAGGGTGAGAGAGGAAAGATATAAAAGAGACCTAAGGGGCAACTTTTTCACGCAGAGGGTGGTATGTGTATGGAATGAGCTGGTACAATTGCAACATTTAAGAGCCACTTGGATGGTTATATGAATAGGAAGGGTTTGGAGGGATATGGGCTGGGTGCTGGCAGGTGGGACTAGATTGGGTTGGGATATCTGGTCGGCATGGACGGGTTGGACTGAAGGGTCTGTTTCCATGCTGTACATCCCTATGACTCTATGACTCTGTCAGGAATTGGTCTACCTGAAAGACGGTGTATCCAACATGGGAGCTCTACAATATTGCAATGGAGATTTTACTAGTTTTCATGGCCAAACCTTTCGAATGAGGCTTGAATCACAACCTTCTAAGTGAGCTCCCGAGAGGGCAGACATAACATTCTCACTGAAGAGCCAGGAGGATCACTTTTTTTGTAAAATTTTCACAATATCCTACACTTTAGGCATATCAGAGATTCTAAATACAGTATCAATTGTATAATCAACTCTAACATCACCAGGTGAAACTGAGAGAACAGAGAAATATTTATTTGTGTACATTTTCGACATATTATAGCTCCTGTGGAATGGGTATGTCTAAAGGATATTTTGTTCAAAGATGTTTGTGTTGCTTTGAGCCAGGCAAAGACAGGAGAATCAGTGCTCAGTCTAGTTTGAAAATATTATTACTAATAGTGTCACTACAATGAGTATTCCCAGCATCAATGGGAGAGTCAGGTGAGAGGGGACACTGAGTTTCAATTTTGTTTTCAGATTAGTTAATGATTTCCTTCATTTCATGCTTTTATCTGAATGATATATTTACTCTATGGAATTTCCCTGGCATGGATTTTGATAGTTGCAGTCACACAGGAACACACAGAAAAGTTAAAGATGTGACTGTTGCCACTGCATTGGAATGTAACTGTTGAGCAGGTGGAAATTTAATGTAACAAAGTGTCTGTCTGCAAAGTCCTGTTTCAAAACTAACCAATGGCATTTACAGTGTGGGAGAGTCAGTGCAACTTACTCAGTGAGGTGCTCACATTAGCTACCTGTGCTTTCAGAAATCTTGTTGCCACATGACCCACTATTTCTTTTCTCTCTCACCAAGGAATGGCAGAAAGAGTCTTTGAACACAATTTACGGCATCTAAGCTGTAAGAAATCTTGCTGACGAAGTCTTATGTGAACACAGTATTTCACTTTAACTGGACAGCTGTCAGATGCTGCCTACCCATTTTCACTTCTCCCCATTCACAATACATCATGAGTACGTGGTTGACCTTCCTGATGTCATAACGTCATCACGCAGAATCAATTGTGGGACCCCGAGTCAATTCCTGTTTGTGAATCTGGCTAGTCAGGTACACATGGTCGGTGTCGGGTGAGACCTGGCACCTCCAGCCTAGACGCCAATATGGCAGCAAAAGAGTACACCAAAACCAACAAAAAGAAGGACCTGTACATTTCATGGCTGAAACATTTCCCATGTGTAAGTAAAGACAGCAGAATCAGAAGCTGTTTTGGTATTAAAAAGTTTTTTTTGGACGTGGTGTTATATTTAACTTGTGTAAAAATGTGACTGGGATAATGTGATGATCTGGACCTGCACTAGAACAGGAGTACTGTCCTTGAGAGCAATATGAGGTTGTGCTCCAGGCAATGGTTTCCAAGGCACCAGATTGTTTTTATATTATGAAGCTTGGATTTGTTTTGACCTAAAATGAGGGGGCAGTGGATAGACGGTAAATCCTGAGACTTCTGAACAACGTTTTGGTATCCTGGCCTGTTGACACGATGAATTAGGAGTTATTTTCATGTTTGTTCTGTAAAAGAGCATGGTTATTTGAGGTGGACTTGATATTGGTGAGCATGTAGCAACCTGTGTTGGAGTTGGTGTTTTTGAGAGTGTTCCTAGCAACCCTCTGAGCACATCAAGAATGAGGTGCACCAACTGGAGTTTCGATTTGCCTCACTCACTAAATGAAAGAGCAAAAACAGGCTGATCCAGTTTCCTGCTGGGTGTGTGAACAGTCAGAGACAGTTTGATATTTTCCAATTGTGTTTCTATTAATAGCTGTAACTACCAGAGGATTTAATGTGGTTATAAAATAACGTCAGAAGGTATACCTTCAGAACATTCTGTCCTCCTACATACTGATCCCAACCCTGATTTATAACTTCAGGGCTGGGTGGCAGAAGCTTTGGATAACCTGAACAATCATTCTGCCTCGTGCAATTTTATTTCAGTTTTGAAACCAGTGTCCATCCAGCCAAGGGACTTGAGTTGATTTGGAGTTTCCTGGGACAGTAGGATGCTGAGCGGGGACCTTATAGACGTTTATAAAATCATGAGGGCTGTGGATAAGGTGAATAGCCAAGGTCTTTTCCCTGGGGGAGGGGAGTCCAAAACTAGAGGACACATGTTTAAGGTGACAGGGGGAAGATTTAAAAGAGACCTGAGGGGCAACTTTTTTTTTCCACAGAGAAGGTGGTTTGTATGTGGAGTAAACTGCCAGAGGAAGTTGTAGATGCAGGTGAAGTTACAGCATTTAAAGCATTTGGACCGATACATCAAGAGGAAAGGTTTAGAGGGACACGGGCTAAATGCAGGCAAATGGGACTAGTTTAGTTTGGGAAATCTGGTCGGCATGGACGAGTTGGGCTGAAGGGTCTGTTTCCGTGCTGTATGACCCTGGTAGCCTGGGGTGTGATTTGTACTGAATTAAACAGAAAATTCCTGATCCAATCTCTGGCTGAAAAACAAATTCAGGACAAGTCCCAACAGTTACAGTGACACATTCCGTCAGGAGCATACAAAGCAAAAGCCACACAGTAACTATTAAAAGAGCCCAAGGAATGTACACCTTACATCAGGAAAACAAGTCTGAGGAGTATTTCATCATAATCCCAGTTCACCATTTAATCCCAAATATGATGGCATGCTGTGCCTGATTACCAAGCATTCAGGATTGACCAGGAATCTTCAGGAATTTATGATTCATCTCCTCAACTCTGCTGTTGCCTAGAGAGAGGCTGTTTGACAGCTGGCCAGATTGGGAGCATGTTTTTTAAAAATTCATTCTCAGGACATGGGTGTCCCTAGCTAGGCCAGCATTTGTTGCCCATCCATCAGTACCCTTGAAAAGACGGTCCTTAAAGCCTCCAGCACAACATTCACCCAGAATAAACAACCCAAATGCTCCTTTTAAACTAACTTGATGATCAACTATATGAAATAGTTTATCATCCTGACCAAATGGAGTTGAATCTTTGCAATTGAGTGGTTGAATCTGGGATGTCCTTAGAGTGTAGGGCTTGGTATGACACAGTATGAGGGGTTCCTTAATGGGATAGACATGGCCAGTAGGATTGATGGCTGACAGGAAGATCTGCAATATTCTACTTGTCCAACAGGACTGTGCATGATCAGGCTTTGTCTGAAATATTTTGCCATTGCTGGTAGTTAATGACAGCACAGCACAGTAGAGGATGGTCATGGTGTAGAATGAATACGGATTTCTCCCTGTTGTATCCCAGTGTCATATTGTGGAGCCCAGTTTTGGCACCACCTCTGGGACAGCTGTTGAGAGAGGTTATTGTCCTAGTGTGAGCAAAGAAAGAACCAGTGAGCCCTGTTATGAACTAGGCCAGACCACTCAAAACATTCTTAAGCAGGCAGCCCAGACCATAACTTTGTAATTTGTTTCGGTTTAAGTGTACAGTGAAAGTTACCCGGAGTAAGTTAGCGAGGTTGACTTCCAGGTTTTAAAACAAACAAAAATGTATTCAAAATTACAGAATGAAACACAGAGAACAGAATGAAGAACACCCACAGAACTCAGACTATCCTAAACAAGACTTACATATGCTGTTCCAAATATACAAAACAGTCCAAATAAACAAACCCCTTAAACACAGGAAAAATGAAGCAGAGTCCTACAGGTTGAAGTTAGAAGGGCAGAAGGAGAGAGAGTGTAGCAGCCTGTTTCCACACAGCCCACTGCTGCACTGACTCAATCAAGACTTCAGTTTCTCCCTTTCATTATACATGTTACATCTAAAACATAAGCTTTGGCCTAAAGTCTCATTTGCTATGTGTAATCATAAAGGCCTTTCATCCTTGTACCAAACCAGTCAATTCGGAACCTGAGTGGTTTCTGATCCCTCTGAAAAAAATTCCGAGGACTCAGTATCTTTTGAGGAAAGGAAGAACTTTTAGAAAACAGATGTGCTTTGTGACAGCCCTCAGTGATCTCCAGCTGCCGAGCTAAGAGTGTGTAACTCTTTCAAATTTGCCTTCTGTATCCATGGAATAATGAGTGGTTTTAGAAGGGCAAAACCTCAAAATATTGGGGGTGGATATGCAATGAAGGAAATGTGCCATAGCTAAAGAATCTCTGGACTAGATACATTTTGACTGGATTACAATTGGACCTCACTCTGTGGGGCTTCCTGAGCTAAAGCTGATACCCATCTGTCTACCTGTAGAATCTAAACACACTCCATAATGTTTTCTGAGGTTGACAAAATCTGTTAGTATTTGCAATAATCCCCTAACCTGGGAAGATGTGCAGCATATGCAGAGGGAGGAAGGGTAATTGACTAATTCGATAGTTGCATTAAAGATCCAGTGTAGGCATGATGGGCCAAGTGGCCTTCTCCTGTCCCGAATGATTTGATGAGCCATTAATACTGACTTTGACTAACTTGTTTTGGTCGAATTCTTCCAATTGTTATTTGAACAATCTGTTGCAAATAGTAAGGGATGATGTTTTTCCTTCCTGGGTTCTGAGCCAACAACAAAAATCTGAACAAGTCCTTACCATGTCAGTACCACTGTGAGGACAGGCCATTTATAACTAGTTGCCTGATCTTCCCAAAAAACGGTGACTCATGCTGCAATGTATGAATATCTGACTGACCAATAGCGCATTCATTCTTTAAATAACCTGGTTATTCAACGTGCAAGCAGATACAATACAAACACAAGCGATAAGACACAATCCTCCACCTGGTTCTCAAACAAGTTCCACAAAGATATTATTGTTGGTGAATTCACATGGGTCCAGAAAGCTTAAGTAATTCTCTGCATCGCCAAGTATTCCACCAGCCTTTACTCCCTCAGGTAGCTGAACAAAATACAGCATTAACATTTGAAAGATTTGAATGTGAAAGATCTTTGCAGCTGATCAATTTCACTGTCATAAACCTAATCAGTAACAATATTGTTCATGCCTATATAGTGGCTCAGTGGTTAGCACTGCTGCCTCACAGCAGCAGAGACCTGGGTTCAATTCCAGCCTCGGGCAACTGTCTGTGTGGAGTTTGCACATTCTCCCTGTGTCTGTGTGGGTTTCCTCTGGGTGCTCCGGTTTCCTCCCACAATCCAAAGATGTGCAGGTTAGGGTGGGATGGCCATGGGAAATGCAGGGTTGTTGTGATAGAGTGGGTCTGGAAGATTTGAGAGACAGGTTGGGCTGAATGGCCTCTATCTGCACTGTAAGGATTAAGTGATTTCTGCCATCAATACCTTTGCCACTTGATGAGAATAGCTGGCTACAGTTTCTGAACTTTAAAAAATAAAGTTTCTCTTATACATACTAGTGAAAAGTAGTGGCGTCCAGGCCATGAAGCTGTTACTGATTGTTCTAAGACCCTCATGTGGAAGCAAGCCTGCTCTCCTTATCCTTAGCTCGTCTGATTTGTATGTGACTCCAGGCCCACGTCAATGTGGGTGATTCTTAAATAGCCAAACATTCCGCTCTGGTCAAGAACATTAGGGAGAGCCAAGAAATGTTGGCCTTGCCAGTGATATCCACATCCTCTGAAAACTGAAGAAATGATGAGGGTATGTTATATCAACTAGGCCTTTGACCATGGAGACTCTGGGATTAAGTCCCCAAGGTACTGAAGACTATAAATAGATTGGACAGGGTCAAAATACATTGGAGCTGGGCCACCTGTCGCAAAGTTCAGGAAAAGCATCTTTACACAATGACTTTCTCTTCCTCTGAACAATTTGATTTTTTTTATGTGAGACTAAAACCTGGTAGATTTTATAAGGAATATTGAAGTGTGGAATGAAGTGTGAATTGGAGTCGATTGGCATTTCCACTCAATCAGCCATTTTCTAACTGAGTGATGGAACAGGCTTGATGGGTTGAATGGCCCACCACTGTGAAAATGTTTGATTCACTTCTTCCAGCCCTGTCCCCCCTCCATTGTTTGTCTTTGAGTCGCAATGTTAGTGGTTCAACAGAAATGGAATGTGGAAACATAACAGTTTCTACAAAATGCTTCAAATGCAAATATTTAGTACGAACAAGGAAGCAATATTGTCAGGTCTGTGGCTATGGAACCTACTCCCTGGTAATTGTTCTCGTAGATAGTTCACTCTGCCTCTCAGTTAGAGCTGTGTTAAATGTACATGGATGATGCAAAGTGTAAGTAATTATCTGGTATTGGATGATTTCTTAAACATACGGTGGGTAGTAAAACAGAATAATGCTCAGCTGTTTGTACCAAACTCTTTGTAACCCTGTCCTGTGCACACCAGTGTAACACTAAGCCCCTTTCTATGTCATGTATTTGCAGAATATGAACAAAGAAATAAGCCACGGTCAGCGAATGGAAAAAAGCCAAATCATCTTCAAACCCAAGCTCCCTCACTCAGTCCCCTTTTCTTCCATCCGTACACCAAAGGGTCACAAATAAAGATGGACTCGTCCCATCACTGTGCAGGGAGGAAGTCAGGCTTCTGTAATGGGATCACCTTTACCAACCGTCCAGTTCTCATCCAGGAGAAAGTGAGGTTGAAGATCACGAAGACAGAGGAGTCGTGGCAAGGAGGAATGCGACTAGGCTGCACAATTTTCGACCCCTCCCTGATGCACCCCGATGCCCTTCCCAAGTTTGTGTGCCCAGATCTGGAGGAAGCGCATGGCTTCTGGGTCAGTGCATTACCCCAGCAGTGCATTCAGGAGGGAAGTGTCATCTCATTCTGGGTGAACAGCCAAGGACACTTCCTGTACTCTGTAAACGAAGGAAGGGAATATCTCCTCATGAAAGGATTGCTGGTGTCTTGGCCACTGTGGGTCATCATCGATGTATATGGAACAACACAAGAAGTCCAGCTTCTAGGTGAGGATACTTTTGAAAGATGTGATAGAACATTTCATTACATCATACTCTGTCATTTCCTGTGCAGTCTGGCTTAGATTAGGCCATTCCTGTACTGATAGCCCTGTGGGTAAACACACCATGGGATATGCTATTGAGTCACAGAGGACAGAGAGGCCAAGTATGGTCACTGCTCTGTGACACGTTAGCTCATTCCAGACAGTGCAGCTTGAAGCACTGCCGTTGACCTTAGTGCTCCAAATGAGGAAGAGAAAATTAGCTGGGATTCTGGTGAGTCAGTGATATGTGCCCCGCACGCGTGTAGATGTGTCAGGGCAGATTTAGTTTCTGTTGTGAAGCCTGATGCAGGTGAATAGCCCCCACAGCTCTGGATCTATGATTCCCGCAGCTGTGTTCACTTGACTTGAATGAGCTTCTTGGGAGCCCCAGGATTGCAGCCCAATGAGAATCAGAAGCATTGAGAGCGTGGGTGAAATTGGCAAAATTGAAAATCCGTCAGTTCAAAGCGATGTTAAAAGTTAAACACTAAAGCGGAGAGGATTCCATTTGCACTAAGTTCCACCCAAAGTGGCAGCATAGAGAGACACCCACGTCTACCCTCCCAACCACATTTATTCAATTATTAAATGTGGTAGTTTTAATTTGGACTCATCCAAATTTAAGTCACATGTTTCAATAACTAAAGGCTGCAGCTCACTATAATATCAACATGAGGATTGATAACACTCAATGCCTGAAGCACTTGAGTGGCAATTGCCTGGATGAGGTGGTGGTAATGATAATGAAGCTGTCAGTATTTGCTTGGGATTTCACCGTTGGAACTGACAGCAATATTTGAGATTCCACAACTGGAAAGTGTTACACAGAAATCTCAAAGTTGCTGTCGGTGATTATACAATGCTCCAGAGGATATACTCTCAAGGTCACCCAGAGAGAAGTTGCGAAGCAATGAATTGACAAAAACTCTCACTTTGAAACTGCTCGCTTTACTGCAAAAACATTCTTTAAAAAGCTGCACCTTTTGGAATGGGTGTAATTATGTTTTTGCCAGTGTACAAGTTTATAATTATTGATAGCTTCAAGTTTCCTGATTTAAGCTGTCCTTTGATTTGTGGAATGTCAAATTTCCCCATTGTGAAAAGAATCCCAAACATTATTATATTAATGTTGGTCAAATTTAATTTACGTTTCTGCTCCAGTCTTAATCCAGTCATAACCATTTATTCAACCATCCGTAAACTTCAACTAATAGGTTGAGATGCTTTTAACTTTAGCTTTCTGTCTGTGAGATTAATTCAATGTGATTGACTCCTTGTCCTGGTCACTGATATCACTCCTGGATTTGTCACAGATTTATCCTGCTGTTGGGAAAGGGGAAGTCTCTCCCATCGGGATCATTAGGTCTTTGTGGACAGCAGCAAGCAAAGTTGTTTCACATCTGTTATGCCTTTAGAGGGTTATTATTTCATAGATTGAGTTAATATAATCCAATCTAGGACGAGTGATAATGACACTACACTCGTTCAAATCTCAGAGCCTGGGTTCTCTCGGGGAAGCTCCTACAAGCTGACAGTTGCCTCCCTCAGTTTACAGCTTAAATAGTTGGTTAGATAGATCACGTGACACATCCAGTTCCTTTAATTTTGCCCTCGGTGTCACATCCAGTGCATTCATCTCTTAAAGCTGGTAAATCAGGATCTCCAGGTCACCACTGGTTGTACACTTGAAGATGTACTTCATGTGTATAATAGGACATTGTACACATAGTTAATGAACCTAGGCATGGACAGATTGTTACTAATGAATTAGATGAAACTACGAATTACAGAATGTGATTGTTTCAGATTAACAGTGCTTCATTTCCTAGTCTGTATTGCTATGCTCAATCTGCTAAACTAAATACTTGTGTTTTTACCTCTTTAGATCCCTCCATGACTTGCGTCTCCCAGAACAAATCAGCACCGCAGCCGTCCCTCCCTGTTAGAGTGAACAAACCCCAAACATCCAGTTCTTGTACGTCAACTTCTTGTACACCACCACCCAAAGGTGAGAGCAATTAGCAACACCCAGGCGCCCTATTATTAGTTCCTAAGAACAATTAAATTTCAGAAAGGTTGAGAAGCATTGAGGAGGGAAAGTGATTTGAACTCAGCTCAGCCTTTTGGTCTTTTCTCAACCAGGTGATCCAAAATTAAATGATTTAAGAAATCTTCTACCCAGATTTTTTTTTAAAAGTTAATAACTGTCTGAATCTGGCACAGCTTTTACGTGCTGGTGTCTGGGAAGAGGCTGGTATCTTTGTGAAATGAACTCCCTTGATTGATCTCAGTGAGAGCACTGGGTGGAGACCATGCTGCTCAGCGTTGCCAGTTGAACCCTTGTGGTTCTTACCATCCATTATTGATAATTGTTCTGAACACTTTCTCTGTAACATGATCTCGGCAACACCAACTCTGCAACATTATCAAACCTGTAAGTGTGAATTGCAAAATCAAGTCCATAACTTAACTGATGCTACAATTATATTACAGAACCAAGTTATAAAGAGCAAAGTTGCAGGCTGAATTGGTAGCTGTTTTCAGTGCTGTAATCTGTAGCCAGCATGGAGAATAAATAGCTTTAACCCTTTATTTTTAGTTGATCTGAAACGAAGATCCTCACTCTGAAAGATAGTATCTGATCTATACTACACCCTTTAAGCCAATCAGGAAAAGAACCTGTTGCAAATTCTGTTGAGTGGACTAACACATAATTCACCGTATCATAAGATTAGGCAGCATGCTGGCTCAATGGCACTACTGCCTCACAGTGCAAGGAACCCGGGTTTGGTTCCTGCCTCAGGTGACTGTGCTAACCCCACACAGGCGTTGTCCCTGTGTTTACATGGGTTTCCTCCCACAAGCCAGCAATGAGCAGGTTAGGTGGATTGACAGTGGGCAATGCAGGTTTACAGGCCCAGAGTAGGGGGGGAATGCCTGCGTGGCATGCTCTTTGGAGGGTCGAATGGTTTGATTCCACATTTTAGGGGTTCTATGATAAAATGCGAGGGGACTACTGCCAAAAGGTGATCCTGCCTAAGGACCATCTGCTTTCTGTTATCAAATCAGTTCAGCTGCATAATTCAGGAGCCTCCACTTTCCCTCAAAGCCTTCTGAAACTCAAAAGCTTAATTATAGAATCATAGAGATGTACAGCACGGAAACAGACCCTTCAGTCCAACCTGTCTATGCTGCTCAGATATCCCAACCCAATCTAGTCCCACCTACCAGCACCCAGCCCATATCCCTCCAAACCCATCCAAATGCCTCTTTAAATGTTGCAATTGTACCAGCCTCCACCACATCCTCTGGCAGCTCATTCCATACATGTACCACCCTCTGCGTGAAAAAGTTGCCCCTTAGGTCTCTTTTATGTCTTTCCCCTCTCACCCTAAACCTATGCCCTCTAGTTCTGGACCCTCCGACCCCAGGGAAAAGACTTTGTCTATTTATCCTATCCATGCCCCTCATAATTTTGTAAACCTCTATAAGGTCACCCCTCAGCCTCTGACGCTCCAGGGAAAACAGCCCCAGCCTGTTCAGCCTCTCCCCGTAACTCAAATCCTCCACCCTGGCAACATCCTTGTAAATCTTTTCTGAACCCTTTCAAGTTTCACAACATCCTTCCAATAGGAAGGAGACTAGAATTGCACACAATATTCCAACAGTGGCCTAACCAATGTTATAGCCGCAACATGACCTCCCAACTCCTGTACTCAATACTCTAACCAATAAAGGAAAGCATACCAAACACCTTCTTCACTATCCTATCTACCGGTGACTCCACTTTCAAGGAGCTATGAAGCTGCACTCCAAGGTCTCTTTGTTCAGCAACACGCCCTAGGACCTTACCATTCAGTGTATAAGTCCTGCGAAGATTTGCTTTCCCAAAATGCAGCACCTCGCATTTATCTGAATTAAACTCCATCTGCCAGTTCTCAGCCCATTGGCCCATCTGGTCCAGATCCTGTTGTAATCTGAGGTAACCCTCTTCGCTGTCCACTACACCTCCAATTTTGGTGTCATCTGCAAACTTACCGACTGTACCTCTTACACTCACATCCAAATCATTTATGTAAATGACAAAATGTAGAGGGCCCAGCACCGATCCTTTTGGCACTCCACTGCTCACAGGCCTCCAGTCTGAAAAACAACCCTCCACCACCACCCTCTGTCTTCTACCTTTGAGCCAGTTCTGTATCCAAATGGCTAGTTCTCCCTGTATTCCATGAGATCTAACCTTGCTAATCAATCTCCCATGGGGATCCTTGTCGAACGCCTTATTGAAGTCTATATAGATCACATTTACTGCTCTGCCATCATCAATCTTCTTTGTTACTTCTTCAAAAAACACAATCAAGTTTGTGAGACATGATTTCCCATGCACAAAGTCATGTTGACTATCCCTAATCAGTCCTTGCCTTTCCAAATACATGTACATCCTGTCCCTCAGGATTACCTCCAACAACCTGCCCACTACCGAGGTCAGGCTCACTGGTCTATAGTTCCCTGGCTTGTCTTTACCACCCTTCTTAAACAGTGGCACCACATTTGCCAACCTCCAGTCTTCCGGCATCTCACCTGTGACTATCGATGATACAAATATCTCAGCAAGAGGTCCAGCAATCACTTTTCTAGCTTCCCACAGAGTTCTCGGGTACACCTGATCAGGTCCTGGGGATTTATCCACCTTTAACCGTTTCAAGACATCCAGCACTTCCTCCTCTGTAATCTGGACATTTTGCAAGGTGTCACCATCTATTTCCGTACAGTCTATATCTTCCATATCCTTTTCCACAGTAAACACTGATGCAAAATATTTATTTAGTATCTCCCCCATTTTCTGCGGCTCCACACAAAGGCCGCCTTGCTGATCTTTGAGGGGCCCTATTCTCTCCCTAGTTACCCTTTTGTCCTTAATATATTTGTAATCTCTGGATTCTCCTCAATCCTATTTGCCAAAGCTATCTCATGTCCCCGTTTTGCCCTCCTGATTTCCCCCTTAAGTATACTCCTACTCCCTTTATACTCTTTTAAGGATTCAGTTACCACCTCGTGAAATTCCAGTGTACTACAAAGAAATTAACCTATCCTTTCCCAAAATGACTTGTATTCTGAATGTTTTAAAATAAAACTTCTAATATTTATAAGTTATTTTCTAATGTCTTTAAAGCATTTCTCTTGCAGCAACAGTAAATAATTGAAAATTTGGAATATTTCATGTGTTTACTAATCCAGCAATACAGGTCAAATAAGAATATTAACCAATCCTTGATAATTTAGTGTAGATTTGTCTCTGTCAAAGAAAAACATCTTTAGCTAATATACTAACCATCTAAACCTTTTATTTTCAGACACTTCTGGTTCCAGTTCTTCTGTTCCTAAAGTATCATCAACTACTCCACCCCAGGGTCCTGCATCTGTGGATGAAGAATGTATTGTTTGCTGTTCTTGCCGGGTTGACTCAGTGTTATACAGATGTGGACACATGTGCGTGTGCTACAGCTGTGGCCAGAAGCTCCTCAGCAAGAATTCTAAATGCCCAATCTGCAGACAACCCATCAAAGAGATCATCAAAACTTACCGCAGTTAATACCTCCAGATTTACACATGAACTGACTTGGTCTAAGTCTTAGAGTGACATTTCTTTCAGTGTCAGCAGCTTGGCTCACTGTCTTATGAATCATATGTTCTGCAGCACTTGACATGGTCCAGTGGAAGGTAATACATGTGTGACCACGAGGTAGTTAATCCAATGGGAAATGCAGGGAGAATATTGAAATGCCGGACAGGCAAGAGAAGGCTGACATGGGGTTGACAAGGATATAAAGAAATGGACGTGCAGTTTGTGTAGGAGAACAAGATGCTATTAAAGGCACTAATGAAAGAAAGTTAGGATGGGTAGCAGCAGAAAAAGTTCCACAATGTGACTTCAGTTAGGGAAGTAAGGATTGAACCAGAAAGAGGAAGTAGCCCCAGTTGTTGAAGGCATAAGAGAACTCGGGCAAACAGCTAAAAATGGGAATGAGGTTCCAAACAAAGGGAATTGGAGGGGTTTTTTAGTGAGTCAACTGGGAGAGGTGAAGCATAATTGAAGGGGACACACAATAACAATCTACAAACCTCTTGGGTCAATATTATCTAAGCTTTTGGATATTACCTATTCATTGTCCATAGATCCCCAATACTTCAGAAACGGCATGTCAGCCTCTATCCAATGATTAAGCAGCTGACGTGGGATAAGTTTAACATAAAAAACAACCACCTCAACCTTTTTTGGATTTGCTAAACTATTTTCTTATTTCTTTTCCTCGGAAATGTCAAGGTGTATGGGGTAGATTTCTGGGATTCACACTGTCATCCTGTGAGAGGTAAACCTGAAATGATAGGCAGACATCACTCTGACACTCACTTTAACATGTTGATTCTGTGCTGCAGATTTATATTGTGCTCTTGCCATTGATTCAGTGAAATTAAATGTTAATGTTTGATCAGAGCCTAACAATCAGAATGAAGGTCTTGTGCTTATATAGATGTTATCATTTCCAGCTGTGTCAGCTTCTGGGACCTCTGAGCTCCCTCCAACATTTCTCATTTTCCTGATTTTTAATTGCTGCACAATTAATGAATGTTGCTTGTTACCTAGGCTCTAACTTTTCTAAGTCCCCTCCTTAAACCTGTCCCTTTTAAGGCGCTCCTTAACTCAATCCCCTTGGCCAATCTTTCTTTCCTCTGTTCTGTTAGCTCCTTAAGTATCTCAATGTCCCAACAATGATCCTATGAAATGCTTTGCCCAATTTTCCTGTGTTTATAAGTGTTGTTTATAAGTGCAAGTTCCTGTGTTAGGATGTTTCAACTTGTACATTCTTTGTAATGATTGAACTCATGGTTTTATAATGTACATAAATGATTTATATTTTTTATAAAATGATGGTCTTGTTTTTATTAAATATTAGTTTCTAGATTGCAAGGAAGCACTTACTGTGTGTTGTTAGAAATAATATTGTTAGACAGCGTCCACCCTATCATCCAATATATCTTCACCAAGTTGAGAGAAAGACCATATGGAGTGATGAGCTTTCATGGCTGTTTGTGACTCATTTTCACTGTCGAAACTGAAGCCAAACTTCCTGCTTGTCCAATGGCTCAAGACAGATGGAACCATAGTCATCAGAAGGTTGTAACTTTGAATAATGAACTCAAGTCAGGCCATTAGCAAACTCGATGCTCTGGGCTACAGAGATTTAACAAGTCTGTCAAGGACCCCAGGCCTTGCTGTGATTTAGTTATACCTACTGGAAAATACCGACATAGGAACATTTGGTGGGAAGACCATTGGGTTTACATCTGCCAAAGTTGTCTAGGCACAACAGCCAATTGGATAAGATCTGATCTGAGACCCCACACTCAAAACAAATGATCAGTATTGGAAGAAATTGTAAAAAATACAAAAATGTCATTCTTCTAGTTGTGTCATTTGTCCAACCAGTAGCTTAAGAATGCAGTTTGGAAAGATTCTAGTATTAGTCTATTAATTCAGTGTTACATATTCTCTATTCTAAGCAGTAGTGTTAGGTATTGTTCTTGACATTGGGACCAACTTTAAAACAGCGAACCTTGCAGCTTGTCCAACCTCAGTGTGGAGTTCAGCAGCTGTAGCTACACTCAATGCTCACTCCACTGATCCCATTCCTGAAGGTCATCTCAGAATTATCCAACCAGCTGGCATTATTTATGATGAGTAGCTCTCTGTTATTGGACTTACTGTAGGATAGATGTTGATGCTATTGCAACATTTGCTGACTGGTTGTTAACTCTGGAAGCAGAAAAAATCCTCAGATGATGCAAGATGCTATTTCTGTTTAATGTCTTCCTTATTTTTGTTTCCATTCCTGTTCTGTCATTGCACTATCTTCCTCCCCTGACATCAGTGATTGAGAAATCTGGCTGTTTATGTTTAAGAATGGGAGTTAATGATACCACCTTGCACACAACAGAGAATTTGAACACCACCCAGTCGTACCCTTTAAACAGGAATTGAAACAGGGGAACAATGTTGACAAAGAGCTTGCAGAACTAGGTGAGCTATAAGAAAAAGACCAATTGGTAACTTGGAGATGTGTGGCATTCAGAGTCTTCCAATCAATTAGAAACTCCAGAAAGGTGACCCGTATTTGACTGAATATATACTTGGTCTTTTCCTGCCTTTTTGTGCTTGTTCATATTAACACCAACTCTGGGACAAATGGACATGGATACAAACATAAGACAGACCTTTAACGTGGAACAATCTACCAGAGACCATGGAAACCAAGGTGATTGCACTATTTAAGGGTGTGTTGGGTAGATTTTGGCAGGATATTATTTGGGTTCATTGACCGAATCGGGAGGAATTGTTTTGTCTGTTGCCTCAGCTTTTTATGTTAATTTCTTTTGATACTAGTTACAAAGGGCTGCATATTTAAAGGCGCACTATCATTTAAAATGAAAGCGCTTCATTTTCAGTTTAATCAGACACACTAAATTAATTTAAAATTAGATTTTGGGGGCAGCACGATGGGTTTCAGTCCGGCAGGTACCCTTTGGTTTTTAGATGGTTTGGTGTGATCCCAGTCCAGGGTCACTGGCCGTTAGCAATGCCATAGAAGAGATGGATTGTCTTGCTGAGATATTGCCTTGGCTTGTGAATGGCTCTTGATCCAGGAATAGAGGCAATCTTTTCCAGCTGATCTTTATCATTTCACAGTGACCATTGGCTATACCCTCTGGGGATTTAATAATCTAACCTCCTGCTAATAAATGATAATACAGAGGCTGCTGACAATCTCTGTTTATCACTTTGGAGAATGTAACCCTGCAGTTGTGATTTAAGTGTTTCCTGTTGGTCATTTGGCAAGCTTTCATGCAAAGGCAATCTGACCAGGAACCTTCTGTTTTTAAGACACTGAGACAATAGGAAGGATATGATTAAGCTGGAGAGGGTTCAGAAGAGACTTACCGGGATGTTGCTGGGTATGGAAGGTTTGAGTTATAAAGAAAGGCTGGATAGGCTGGGACTTTGTTTCACTGGAGGGGAGGTGGTTGAGAGGCCTCCTGATCTGATAGAAGTTTATAAAATAATGAGGGGTATAGATAGGGTTACTGGTTGTCTCTTCCATAGGATGGGGGATTTCAAGACTAGGGGGCATATTTTTAAGGTGAGAGGGGAAAGATTTAAAAAAAAGACATGGGCAATGTTTTTGCACAGATGGTGGTTTGTGTGTGGAATGAACTTCCTGAGGAAGTGGTGGATGTGGGTAGAATTACAATGTTATGTCAACTGGCAACATCAAGGCAACATGCAAAGAGCAGAGTGATTTAACTTGGTGGATAAACTGGGGCTGGAATTCAGAATATAGAAAGTTGTTCTATGTTCTATCTCTATGACTCTAAGTGGGCTATATAAATGATCTTGACAAAGTTTGTTGGATTTCTGACAAAAGAAGTAATGGTAAAATAAAACAAGGGGGTTACCCATATGGGACTGCCCCACAGTTTAAGGGCAAGGTTTGGTGGGGGTTCTAAACTGTATCATTCTAAATCTCACAGTTGCTTTATCAGTTTAAAAGCCTTTAATGCTTGAATAATTATCAACTTCTGTCAAACAGAATAATTATCAATTGTTCTGATATTTCAATGAGAGTCCCCTCACTATGATCATTGTGCTTGTGTTAGCAGCAGTGTATTGACAATTCCCAGGGCTTCAATCACAAATCTTCGCTTAGAATAGCTCTGTTTACCACAAACAATAAATCTCCTTTCCCAAGGCTGGTTTTATAAACAACATAAGAATGTGAGAAGGAGAAGATTAGATTCTCCAGGAAAATATTCCATTGCTGCCGAATGAGAATGAGTTCCAGGAAATTAATATTAAAGTGTGGGGACACCACGGAACACATCCCTGTCCTCCTCCTCCTCTTCATTCAACATTCAACTCCGATACCTTGGTACTCTCCTTTTCCTTTCCTTTTTCCATGAGGTGGACCTTGTCCCTCCTGCCTCCTCAACATCCAAGGCCCCACAACATTCCCTGAGTGACCCAAACAGCAATATGTTTAACAGCGATAGTTCACCTCTACATTAGAAACAAAAGATTCAACGTTCATTTTCTGTTCTGTCTCCATTCATGACCCTGGGTTTCCAATCACTCTGCCTCATCCTCCTGGTATTCCACTGGGACAATGCAAATCCAGAAGGAACAGCAGTATTTCATTTCTCAGTCAGGCACTTGATAGGGTTTTGTAATTTCGGACACAGTTTTGCTTCTGTTTTCTTTGTTGGTTTTTCTTTTACTTCCACTTTTTCTGTGCTCTACGTCTCTGCCATTCACACTTCCTCTAGCCACATCTGTCTACCCTCTTTCCCCTTACAGCATACTTGGAGTTTACAGCAGAATTCAGTGTTTGATCACCTGCTTTTTACCTTATCGCTGACCTTTCCTTTCCACACTGCCCTTTCACATGACCAACTCCATCATACATTTCTAACATCCCCCAGTGTAGCTGAAAACACCAAGCTGAAATGTTAATTCTATTTGGGGTGACTCGGTGTTGTGCGGCAACAGTGCTAACCACTAAGGACCCTGGTTCAATTCCGCCCTTAGACAACTGCCTGTGTACAGTTTGTACATTCTCTGTGTGTCTGCGTGGGTTTCCTCCCACAGTCCAAAGATGTGCAGGTTAGGTGGATTAGCCATGGGAAATTGCCCTATTGTGTTCAAGGATTTACAGGTTCAGTGGATTAGCCATGGAGGATGCAAGGTTACAGGGACAGAGTAGGGGGCAAGAGTCTGGGTGGGATGCTCTGCGGAGGGTCAGTGTGGACTCAATGGGCCAAATGCCCTGCCTCCACACTACAGGGATGTTATGTTTCTCTCAACAACGTGCTGCCTGACCTGAATATTTTCACCATACTCCCACAAGGAGGTTGAACAGTTCATCCATTTTACTAACATCTTCCACCCCGACATCAAAATTACCTGGACCGTCTCAGACTCCCCTTCCTAGACCTCTCCATTTCTATCTTGGGCGACCGACTCAACACGGACATTTACTATAAACCGACCTACTCCCACAGCTACCTAGATTACACCTCCTCCCACCCTGCCCCCTGTAAAAATGCCATCCCATATTCCCAATTCCTTCGCCTCCACCGCATCTGCTCCCAGGAGGACCAATTCCAATACCGAACAACCCAGATGGCCTCCTTCTTCAAAGACCGCAATTTCCCTTCTCACATGGTTAAAGATGCCCTCCAACCCATCTTGTCCACATCCCGCACCTCCGCCCTCAGACCCCACCCCTCCAACCGTAACAAGGACAGAACGCCCCTGGTGCTCACCTTCCACCCTACCAACTTTCGCATAAACCAAATCATCCACCGGCATTTCCACCACCTCCAAAAAGGACCCCACCACCAGGGATATATTTCCCCACCTATTTCTGCCTTCCGCGAAGACCGTTCCCTCCGTGACTACCTGGCCAGGTCCACGCCTGCCCCCCCAAACAACCCACCTTCCCATCCTGGCACCTTCCCCTGCCACCGCAGGAATTGCAAAACCTGTGCCCACACCTCCTCCCTCACCTCCATTCAAGGCCCCAAAGGAGCCGTCCACATCCATCAAAGTTTCACTTGCACATCCACCAATATCATTTATTGTATCCGTTGCTCCCGATGCGGTCTCCTCTACATTGGGGAGACTGCTCCTAGTAGAGCACTTTAGGGAATATCTCTGGGACACCTGCACCAACCAACCTCACCGCCCTGTGGCCCAACATTTCAACTCCCCCTCCCACTCTGCCGAGGACATGGAGGTCCTGGGCCTCCTTCACCGCCGCTCCCTCACGCCTGGAGGAAGAACGCCTCAGAACACTTCAACCCCACGGCATCAATGTGGACTTCACTAGTTTCCTCATTTCCCTTCCCCCCACCTCACCCCAGCTCCAACCTTCCAGCTCAGCACTGTCCCCATGACTTGTCTTACCTGCCTATCCTCCTTCCCACCTATCCACTCCACCCTCCCTGACCTCACATTCATCCCAACCTCATCCACCCATTGTACTCTTTGCTACCTACCCCCCCACCCTCCTCCCTGACCTATCACCTCCATTTACCCATTGTACTCTATGCTACTTTCTCCCCACCCCCACCCTCCTCATTTATCTCTCCACCCTGCAGGCTCTCTGCCTGTATTCCTGATGAAGGGCTTTTGCCTGAAACATCGATTCTCCTGCTCCTCGGATGCTGCCTGACCTGCTGTGCTTTTCCAGCACCACTCTAATCCACAATCAGAGACTATAGTTCTTCACCTTTCACTTTAGTTTTTATTCGAGCTTTCACACCTCAGAAAACGTAACTTGATGAACGGTTTTCTGAAGTTCAGGATGGGTAATCCTTTACAGTCATCCTCAACATTCAGAGACACAAGTTATCACGGAGACATCAACACAATCTCCATCCAGGATAGAGCCACAAAGCACACGTGTGAATTCGTTGTGCATTTCCTTTTTAATATCGTAGGTGCAAAACAGGAAACAATCTCATTCACAAAAGCATTTCAACATATTTATTAAACATCTTTACTCTGAAATAACATAATAGTTATTTGTAATATAATTTAAAAGTCATGTAACAGTCTAAAATTGGATCAGTGTTGAACCCTCCAAACTGCTGATTGCCAGGTGTTCCATGACCTTCGCAATGTCCTGGCCTTGAAAGAGGATAGTTGACAAGCAAGCTCAGAATTTTAACAACTTCTGGAACAGAGCAAAGCTCCTAAATTCTCACACTGTCCAAACTAAAACCAGAACAGAAAGGATTGGGAAACCATCATCTTTGTGACCGTAACAATTCAGAAACATTTGCACTCTCCTCTCTCCCCTAGGAAGAATCGAAGGCCAGTTTTGAAGCTATCACACCCACCTTTTGCACAGTGTGTTATCAGAAACAGCTACTGTTTGCGGTTGGTGAAAAGCACCATCTTTATCTAATGTCATGCTTTGTTTGCAGAACATCTACATTCAACCCATTGCAGGTAAATTTGGGCTCGACAATGCATCTGTCATTACTGACTTGGACAGCTAAAATTACAATATTTTAATAAACTTTCAGTGCCTCTAATTACTTCTTGCAATGGTACAAGAATACATTGTGTAGGTGAAACCTCCAATGCAATATCTGCTACTTGGTTTTACCAAAACACAAATTTCTACTTCTGCAGTTTCACCGTGAAACAACAAATGTGAACCAGTTTTGTTTTTGCAAATGGAAGGACATTACTTTGGATGAAGTCTATTGACCAAGCCATTGTTTTCTTCATCTTCCTGGTGACTTTGGCAGGTGTGCAGCACTGGGAGAAGGTGGGAGGGAAGGAACAAGAAATCCAAATGTAACCCCCTGCACCTTCCAAGAGGCACCAAGTGGGCCACAAGAGAGCACACAGCTTACAGTGTGGGCAGCACAGACTGACAGACACAGAGTACATTCTGCTCCACCCTCAGTACTTTGAAGCTGGGAGAGGCTTTAATCTGGTCTGAATTGGAGCTGAACCAATGCCTGAGCTTGATGGAATTTGCCAGATTGAACCAGATTACTTTTACACATTCTACAGAACCATGAAGTGATCTATTGCCCAGTTGTCTGGGACTTAACACTCGCTTCATTAACACAGCTCAAGGTGGCTACTTTTAGCTATAAGCAGTTTATAATTAAGCAATGACAGGCTCTTTAGAAAGAACAAAAAAGGTCACCACTGGGCCGCCAGTTTTGTTTTAATTGACAGAATTTAGTTGTGTGTCCACCTCCAACCACACAACCTGCAGCTAGTGGGAGGTCACGGCTGACATGTTACTGTCACCAAATTGATGCTAGTGCAAGAGGCAATTACAGTGATGTGTCACAGAAAACAAAACCCATCTGAAAAGGCACAATTACAGGGTTATATTAAATAAACAGAGTACAGAATATGTTCAAAAACAATAAAGTACAACTTGCAATTATAAATAAAAAAGGTCAATGTTTAAAATGTTGAGTTCTGATGAATATTGACTTGGCACCACAACATGACTAACTCTACTCCCTCCCATTGGCTCTGGGCTCAAGATCAACACAATCAACCCCTCTTTCAAAACCCAGCCAATCCCAGACAAAAGTCCAAATAATCAACAGTACATGTTCTTGCTTCATTGCATGTTGAGTGAATGATAGATTGGGCTGCTACAGAAACATCAAGTTGATTTTCTCATTTGATTTGCAAAGTTTGAATCAAGAACATTGGTGACTGAAGCAAAACATCTCACCCCTTCTTAACACCTTCTGACAGCACGGACACTGAAGCAAGGGACTGTCTCACAGATATTGACTACTCTCTGATACCATGCTCAGAGTGAGGCCAGGTAAATGAGATTTACAAGACTATCAACTACAGAGGGTACCCTCATCGCTGTGCTGTTCAACACATGCATAACGTTTTAATAGAGATCAGTGGATAAAGAGCAAATTGACTAAATGATTTCCTCCTTTTTCCCAGCTCAAGTACACAGTAGTACTCCATCTCGTGTTCTGGCTAAGACCAGGTACTTAGCAGCAACAACTCCTATATTCTGGGGTTTACTGTACAATTCAATAGCACTCCATCCATCCTGACATGTTGACTGCCATTATTACAATTAAATCAATCTTTTAAAAAATAAGTTTCATTGTCGGACTTTAGACTCGAAGATTAAATCAGGATTTGTTGAGGGAGAAGCTTAATTTCGCAGTCCATAAAGGACTAAAAAGGTACTGATGTATATGATCGGAGACCATCTGTAAAAGAATCTCACTGATACAGTTATTCAGTTGCTCTCTTCCCTGCCCTTGGTACCCCATTTCAGGGAAATGTAAACCACACTGTTCCATTCCCCACTCGGAGCTCAACCCCTACCTTCAGGCAAACACCATCAAAGAGCCTTTGAATCTACAAACCTCATTGAAATGCCAATGAGTGACAGTGCATTGCATCGCTCCCAGAACGGGGAAAAGTCGAACAGAAATCTGTCAGCCATTCTCAAATGGCAACAATTAAAATCTTACTCATCAAAAATACACACCATTCAACTCTGCAATGGTAAACTGTGTCAGTGTAGGCACAGACAACTAGCGAAGACACTGGAGTTCCTCTGGTATATTGTGGAATGACTCCTCAACACAGGGATCAAAACATGGGCTGCTACATCAAGTGACAGCAAACCTGTTCTGCAATTGTCAGTAAACTACTGGTTACAGGCTTTACTTTTTGTGTGCGTGTGTGGGGACAAGGAGGAGGGAAAGGGGGAATGAGGGCGGGGTGGGGGAGCGTTGTTAGATAGGAGTTCATGACTAACCCTGGTTCCATATTAGTGCAAACAAAGTGCAGGTCTTACAACAGCTGGTAGGGATTGGTGGGGGGGGGGGTTGGAAAACAGAAGAGGATTGTGTGGACGTGGGAGGGATGGAGGGAAACTATCCAAAAAGCACCCGCCAAGCCCACATCAGCGCAGTCCAGGGCAAAATCACACTCACAGCATTTACTTGCTGAGACTGCTCACAATAAGACAGTACTAACCCAGACACACCCTAATACAGCCCATCGCCAACAAGAGGCACAATATCCACTGGGCACAAAGCCAGTCTTCAAAAATAGATCCGTTTGGCATCTGCAGGAGCTTGTTCCATTGGACAATAGGGGCACTTTAACCTGCACAAAGGAGAAACGTGGATAAGAAATGATACATCAACAGATCACACATGGCTGAAAGTCTTTTGCGTTTACTAGTATAACTTTCCTGACTGGTAGGTTGGCGAGTTAGCTGTTCCCTAACCAATACCATTCTGCTAATCCATTCACAGGAGGGGAGCTAACTCCCTTTGTTAACTGAGTGATCCTCTGCTGCCTGAGGTTGGGAGTGGTGTGTGGTGATGAAGTTTCTGCCTATCGCTCAGGGACAGCACCCATCGGGCTGTCAGTGAATTGGAGCGGAGGAATCAGATTGTTCATTAGTTAGAACAATACGGTGCAGGGGGGGGGGGTCCATTCAGGGGAAACACCCATTGGCATTTTCCAAGACACATATGATCTGAGACACAACCCCTCATGCTTTAAATGCTGGATGCTGACAGTAGATGGAGGCAAGAAACCAAGCTCAGAGACTAAGCAGCTATAAGGCGTTGCATGGTGGCTAGTGGATAACACTACTGCCTCACAGCACCAAGGACCTGGGTTCGATTCCACCCTTGGGCAACTTGTCTGCGTGGACTTCACACATTCTCCCAGTGACTGTGGGGTCCCCTCTGGGTGCTCCTGGTTTCCTCCCACAGTCAAAAGACCTGCAGGTCAGGGTGGATTGACCATGCTAAATTGCCCCTTGGTGTCAAGGGATGCACAGGCTGGGTGGGTTAGCCATGGGGAAATGCAGGGTTACAGGGACAGAGTAGAGGGGTGGATTGGTTTGGGATGCACTTTGGATGCTTGGTGTGGACTCCATGGGCCAAATGCCCTACTTCTACGCTACAAAAATGCTGAGTCTATGAAGACATTATCGAGGTATCATCACATTAGAAGGTTTAGAATCAGAATATTAAAACTCTCTCAGCTCAAATGTAAATTTAAAAAAGTATCATGGAGGAAGATACTTTGGTTTAGACTGGTGTTAGGGATGGCTAATATCTTTTCCACTGTATAATTTCCCCCTTTCCTTAATCCCAGTTACATCTACAATCATTCCCAGAGATCTCTAACAACAAAGAACACAATGTACCCCAGCTCAGTCAGCCATGAGCACATCACCTGGTAACAGCTGGTCAGCGTGTCCACATGCTACTCACTTTCCACCATTGATCAGTTTGTTTAGTGCGTCTCTGGAGATGACATGTCCACAGATCAGCTTCATGGGAGGATTGGATTCAGTCGCTTGCTGTCGAAGGATGGGGCAGGCAAAGACTGAGTGGTACCAGCATTTCTTCCCCAGCTCGATCTCAATCTGAAAGAGAAGGAACGGTCAGCTTCACACTAACTGGCTATTGTTGTGGGGAGGCAGGGCAAGGCACGATAACACGGCCCTCATGTTCAACCCCTGGGTGTGCAACAGGCGGCAAGAACAAAACAGTAGGCACAGAGCAGGCACAGAGCAGTGCTGCTCCCGAGGAGATGGATATGAGAGAGAGACTCAGACACAGAGAGAGAGGGAGAGAGAGAGAGAGGGAGGGCGGGCACGGGCGCGAGACAGGGAGGGGGTGGGTGTGTGACCGCGCGCGCGCGCACGCGTGACAGAGTGAGAGAGCCAGACTGAGATAGGTGAGCGTGTGAAAATGTACATGTCCAGTATCAACTCTAATTCCCTTCATAATTATAATCATACGAACACAATATCTACGGTCACACACGTTCCTTTAAACTTTCTAAATGGACAGTTATTGTTTCTATTTCTACAAAAGCCAATGAGGAGCTGCAATCATTCGGAAAAAATAAAACAAGTTAGGACAAAGGAAAAAATAAAGAGTAGGTTTTACTCGAAGAAACTTGGTGCATCTGGTCTGCTACTGTTTATTGCTGCAGGTTTTGTTATGTTTCAATTTGTTGTGGAACTTCCCCAACTAATTGATGGTCCAAAGCTATTTTTAGGATGTAGTAGTGGTCAGAAACATTGTAAAACATCAATTCATTTAATATTTTCCTTTAAAAAAACCCAAGGTGATTTACAAAGGGAAAATATTGAGAATGGGCAGAGACCAAACTGCAAGACTGAGTAGAGAAAGATTGATGAAGGAGACGTGATCATAAATCAATCTGAAAGTAAAAGCTAGCATCAATAATGCTGAGCATAAATTATCTTAAAACCCATCTAGCGTCCTTTCGGGAAGGAAATCTCTACCCTGGATGTGCCCAATGGGTGACTTGGCAACATGGTCTCCATCAGAAACGGCTTAGTGAGCGACTGCATTCAGGACACAGTTATGGAGGAACGATAAATGGTGGCATCACCCAGAAATGCCCAGATCTCAAGAAGAAATTTTTTTAAAAAGCTGAAATATCTCCATCATCCCAGTGAGGCCACGTGGAAACTTGTTGCGATTAAAACTAACCTTTAGGGCAACAAGGAGATAACAGGCACTAAACATAACCAAATCAAAAAAAGGGGGAAGAGAAACCATATCGGCCACATGATTGAGGATGATCTTGCCGTGCAGGAAGGCAGGCGAGACAAGACCTAAATGGCTGCATGACTTTACAGCGAATACAGAAAATGTAATATTGATACATTCACACGCAAGTTGTATTTTAGGGTCAAGCACATTGAACAATGATTCATTCAAGGGGTTTTACAAAAGCCAAAACACTGCACTGTGGCAGCATATAAACATTTGCAAATGTGCAAGACTGAACCTAGTCTTGTTTAAGTATGAGAGATGTCTACTGAGGTAGAGTCAGAGATGTACAGCATGGAAAGAGACCCTTCGGTCCAACTCGTCCATGCTGACCAGATATCCCAACCCAATCTAGTCCCACCTGACAGCACCCGGCCCATATCCCTGTAAAAAGGAGGAGAAAGTGAGGACTGCAGATGCTGGAGATTGCAGTCAAGTGTGTGGTGTGGGAAAAACACAGCTGTTCAGGCAGCATCCGAGGAGCAGGAGAATCAACATTTTGGGCATAAGCTCTTGATCAGGAATGTCGATTCCCCTGCTCCTCAGATGCTGCCTGACCAGTGCGCGTTTCCAGCACCACACTCAACCTCCAAACCCTTCCTATTCATAGACCCATCCAGACGCCTTTTAAGTGTTGTAATTAGACCAGCCTCCACCACTTCCTCTGGCAGCTCATTCCACATATGCACCACCCTCTGCGTGAAAAAGTTGCCTCTTGCATCCTTTTTAAATCTTTCCCCTCTCACCTTAAACCTATGACATCTAGTTCCAAACTCCCCCGCCCTGGGGCAAAGACCTTGTCTCTTTACCCTACCCACACCCCTCATGATTTTTCAACCTCTATAAGGTCACCCCTCAGCTTCCAACAACTTGAAACTTTAACTCTTGATTTCTCTCCAGAGATGCTGCCAGACCTGCTGAGTTTTTCCAGCAACTTCTGTTTATGTTCCTGATTTACAGCATCCGCAGTTCCTTCAGTTTTTACTTAAGAGACATCTTTGGTTTGTTTGGATAGAGTCTAACTCCAATGTTTATTCGTTTCCTTGACATGTTACTGTACAGAATCAAACTGTGCAAAGATATTTTTTTTAAACAAATAAAGGATATTTTGAAGTCATGAAAAAAATCCTGGATCCATCCAGTCACAACAGATTTAAAGATACCGACCAGAACACCACCTGATGAAGGGGCAGCGCTCTGAAAGCTTGAGATTTCAAATAAACCTGTTGGACTATAACCTAGCGTCACGTGACTGCTGACTCAGTTCACCCCAGTCCAACACTGGCACCTCCACATCACGGATTTCAGGAGGTGGTTGGTGTGGGACATAAGAGGTCACCACAATCAAATCGAGTCACATGAGTTTGCAAATGACAATTTATTAAGAATAATACTGAAAGGCAGCAATACTTACTGGAAGCTCATCCTTCTGGCTCCATATCTCTGTACACTGCTGCTGCTCGATCACAGCTTTAATATTCAGCAGAACAGGCAATGCCAAGCAACCAGCGGAAAAACTGGGTGTGGGAAAAAAAAGCAAGAGTCGATTCAATACACACATACCAGCACTTGCTTCATGAAATCATTGTACAGGGACCCGGAGAAATGCAAGGGAATGATGCATGGCAGGAATGTCTATCACAAGAGGGCATCATTTTAAAGGTGATTGGAGGAAGGTTTAGGGGAGATGTCAGAGGTAGGTTCTTTACACAGAGTGGTGGGTGCGTGGAATGCACTGCCAGCGGTGGTAGTAGAGTCAGATACATTAGGGACATTTAAGTGGCTCTTGGATAGGCACATGGAAGTTAGTACAATGAAGGATATGTAAGTTAGTCTGATCTTAGAGTAGAATAAAAGGTTGTTACAACATTGAGGGCCAAAGGGCCTGTACTGCTGTATAGTATGTTCTATGGTCAGCAAAACCGATCTGGAAATGTTCACTCAGCTGCTTCTCCATCCACAGATGTTGCAGGACCGACTGAGTAATCTCATTTTGACAGACAGTTGAATGATTTTTTTTTTCTTAAAATAGCAAGAATACACATATTTCCCATCCAGTGAAAACAAGAAGTATAATAGTTTAATGGTGTTTCCCATCAACGGAAGCAGAGCAGCTAGAAATATTGACTTTTTTTTTATTAACTGAGAAGCATTCACAGGAAGAACAAGCTTAAAATAAATCTTGGGAGTTTTATTTCAAGGTGCGTGCTGTGGCATGTTGTCTACACAGTTGAAGGTTAGAGTCTGAAATCCTAAGCCTGTTTGATCATTGGTTTCACCTCTCCCATGACGCCTTACAGTTATCGGCTTCCCTTCCAGTGGCTCACTATCACCCTCTATGGACTGACCATCTCTCTAGTTAATCACTGAATCTCAACAGTGTGGAAGCAGGCCATTTTACCCATCAAATCCATACCAGCCCACTGAGTAGCATCCCACTCAGCCCCAGCCGTCCCCACCCCTGAAACATTGCATTTCCCATGGCTAACCCATCCAGCCTGCACCTCCCTGGACACTATAGGCAACTTAGCATGGCCAATCCACCCTAAGCTGCACATTTTTGGAGTGTGGAAGGAAACCCACGCAGACACGGGGAGAATGTGCGAAGTCCACACAGACAGTTACCTAAGGGTGGAATCGAACCTTGGTCCCTGGGTGCTGTGACACAGCAGTGCTAACCACTGAGCCACTGTATATTCTAAAGAATTTCTCCTCCAACAGTGCAGTGTCAGCAATCAGCTCTTGAGCTCAGTAACAGCACGAGCGAGAGTCCAATATTCTCCTTGCATGTTCAATCTTACAGCATGAAGAGGACATCAGCCTTTTACATGCATGTGTGTACTTTGAAAGAGTTATCCGGTTAAACGCTCTGCAGATCCCTGAAAAAAAAAACCGTACTCCTTTTCCAAGTTATTTATTTACTTAGCTAGCTCCCTTTGGAAAGGGAGTACGGAATCTGCTCCCACAGCCCTTTCAAACAACACGTTTCAGATTACTGTGGAAGAATACTTCTCATTTTCTCTCTGGTTCTTTGGTCAATCATCTCGAATCTCCATTCGTGTTGGAGGCCATTTGGCCCATTCTGTCTATGTTGGCTGTTAAAGAGCCATCTTAAATAGCAGAGATGGAAGAAGCACATAGCATCTTCCCTCAAGTCTCAAAGCTCCAACATAAACCTGCTATAGTGGCTCAATGGCTAGCACTGCTGCCTTACAGTACCAGGAACCTGGGTTCGATTCCAGCCTCAGGTGGCTGTCTGTGTGGAGTTTGCACATTCTCCCCGTGTCTGTGTGGGTTTCCTCCCACAATCCAAAGGTGTGTAGGTTAGGTGGATTGGCTATGCTAAATTGCCCATATTGTGCAGGCTAGGTGGATTGGCCATGGGAAGTGGGAGGTTTGGGTCTGGATGGAATGCTCTTCAGAGCATAGGTGTGACTTGATGGGCCAAATGGCCTACTTCCACAATGTAGTGATTTGTGGGCGGCACGGTGGCACAGTGGTTAGCACTGCTGCCTCACAGCACCAGGGACCTGGGTTCAATTCCTGCCTCAGGTGACTCTCTGTGTGGAGTTTGCACATTCTCCCCATGTCTGCGTGGGTTTCCTCCGGGTGCTCCGGTTTCCTCCCACAGTCCAAAGATGTGCAGGTCAGGTGAATTGGCCATGCTAAATTGCCTGTAGTGTTAGGTAAGGGGTAGATGTAGGGGTATGGGTGGGTTGCGCTTCGGCGGGGCGGTGTGGACTTGTTGGGCTGAAGGGCCTGTTTCCACACTAAGTAATCTAATCTAAAAACCTGTGCATTTTACCAAGTTAACAGTACAGCAAATTAAATATTTCATCACAGCCAGAGCTTGTACTGAAGAATCTGTACTGAGGTACCTTAGTACTCAAGGTAGTGCTGTGAGTGGCAACTTGTAAACTTCTCACCGTACTCTTGTGACAGTAAAGCTGACTGTAATTCCTGTTCCCAATAAAACAAGCCCCTGCTCATCCAATCTTTTCCCATCATTGAAACTATCCTTTCCAGGCAATGTCTCCCATGTACCTGTCCCAGCATGGCTACATCTTTTCAGCAAGGTCAAAAATCACAACACCAGGTTATAGTTGGTTAAAAATCTTACAACACCAGGTTATATTCCAACAGGTTTATTTAGAAAGCACCAGCTTTCAGAGTGCTGCTCCTTCACCAGGTAGTTGTGGAGTAGAACATCCCAAGACATACAATTTATAGCAAACGTTTACAGTGTGATGTGACTGGAATTATATATTGAAAAAGACCTGGATTGTTTGTGGGGAGTCTCATCTTTTAAAATGGCCTTGTTGGCTTCAGTCCATCTCAGTCCAACACAAGCACCTCCTAATCAAGTTATAGTTAGTTTTTCAAAACCAGTGGCTTTTGGAGCGCTACTCCTTCATCAGGTGCTCGCGAGAGAAAGTGCTCTGAAAGTTAGTGTTTTCAATTAAACCCGTTGGACTATAACCTGGTGTCATGTGATTTCTGACCTTGTCCAAACCAATCCAACACCAGCACCGCCACATCCTTCTTGTAATGCAGTGATCAAAACCGTGTGCAATTTCCAGTTTGGGGCGGCATGGTGGCACAGTGGTTAGCACTGCTGCCTCACAGCGCCAGAGACCTGGGTTCAATCCCCGCCTCAGGCGACTGACTGTGTGGAGTTTGCACGTTCTCCCCGTGTCTGCGTGGGTTTCCTCCGGGTGCTCCGGTTTCCTCCCACAGTCCAAAGATGTGCAGGTCAGGTGAATTGGCCATGCTAAATTGCCCGTAGTGTTAGGTAAGGGGTAAATGTAGGGGTATGGGTGGGTTGCGCTTCGGCGGGGCGGTGTGGACTTGTTGGGCCGAAGGGCCTGTTTGTTTCCACACTAAGTAATCTAATTATGTCCTAACTAGCATTTTACATAGCTCGAGCATGACCTTCCTGTGGCTAAATTGCAGCTCTCGGCCAATATTTTTTTGAAAAAGATGCTGTGTATCCTCATAACCACATCTACCAACCTCGCCAGCTTCTGGGAGATGAAGCACGCTTGCTAAGGTGCTCTATTCGTCTAATTTTTAAATTGATCGTCTTGTTTTCCCTTCTGCCAATGAGATCATATCCATCAAACTTCCTCCTGATCTTCCTCTGCTCAGAGGCAAATAATATCAAATATATTGATTGTTAAAGGTGATTCACAACCCCAAATCATCTCAGACTTACACAGGTTTCCCCTCTCCTGTCAAAATGAAGGAACTTTAAAAAAAATAGATCCAAGAACTCAAAGTCCAAGTCAACTACACTTTACAGTCAAACTTCAATACAACCCAAACTCTGGATACTTACTAAATCAGCCTTCAGCTTAAAAAATCTCACCAAATGTGGATTCTGATCAAAACAACCAATTTAACAAAATTATAATTTTATGCTTGGAAAGTGTTGAAAGTAGTATACATACTGCATGCAACTCTAATTACAAATAAGTGATGCTTTTAAACTGTTATTAATTTTTTTAAAAATCCAAAGATGTTAAGTGGATTGCTCATGCTCATTTGCTCAGTGTTCAGTGATGTGTAGATTAGGTGCATTAGTCAAGGGTAAGTGTAGAGTAACAGGGTGGGGATGGGTCTGGGTGGGTTATCCTTTGGAGGGTCGGTGTGGACTTGTTGGGCCAAAGGGCCTATTTCCACACTGTATGGATTCTATGATTGTGTTAAAATTGTGTGGTCCCTTCATGGTGGATTCAAGAGCAGCTTTCAAACAAGTCACTGTTGCAGACAGAGGTTTTTAACCTGATATTAATAATTGGCACCCCACTCCCCTCAGCCCAGATAAACATCGTACCTTCATTCAAAACACACACGTTTCAAGGGGGAACAGTGACTGAGCTGCAGCTGATGTTGCTGTCCATCCCAAACTGAATTTACACAATTCAGGTCCCATTCAAACAGATCAGCAGAAAGCACCATTTGACATAAAACATAGGACTAGATCTGGATGGCTCATCAGACTACTGAATAGTTTATTCAGCAATTCAGTCATCAAGGGGCTGAGGATTGAGTACCCAAACATTAGCTCAGATCGGATTGTAGGGTAGACAGAAATATTGGGTCAAAATATGAAACATAACAATTCTACTAACTCAGTACATCAGTCTGCAACCCACAGAATTGGAGAGAGTTTATAAAAACTAAGTATTGCTGTGCAAAGGTTGGCTGTGGAACAGTTAGAGAGATTATCAAAGTCCTGGTGATGAAGGGACACAACATGGCTCCTGAGGATTCAGATAAGTGAAGATGTAAGAAGCAAAACTATACTGTACAGTGCCTAAGGATCTGGATGTAGGTTTGCCCGCTGAGCTGAAAGGTTCATTTCGTCACTCTACTGGGTAACATCTTCAGTGGGCCTCAGGTGAAGCACTGCTGACAATTACTGCCTTCTATGTAGTATTTGTTACAATCCTTGCATGGTATTTTGTAAGTGAAATTAGTTTTGTTGTCGTCTGTATGGGGTCTTTCAAGTTCATTAGCTGCTGTTTTAGTGTGTTGGTGGGTTTGTGGGCTACCATGATGCCAAGGGGTCTGAGTAGTCTGGCAGTCATTTCTGAGATGTATTTGATGTAGGGGGAAGTGGCTAAGGTTTCTGGACGTGTTTTGTCTGCTTGTTTGGGTTTGTTGCTGAGAAATCGGCAGACTGTATTCATTGGGTACCCAATCTTTTTGAATACACTGTACCGGTGATTTTCCTCTGCTCTGCATAGCTCCTCTGAGCTGCAGTGTGTGGTGGCTCGTTGAAATAATGTTCTAATGCAGCATAGTTTGTGGGTGTTGGGGCGATTACTTCACACAAACCCACCAACAGCAGCTAATGAACTTGAAAGACCCTATACAGACAACAAAACTAATGTCATTTACAAAATACCGTGCAAGAACTGTAACAAACACTACATTGGACAAACAGGCAGAAAACTAGCCACCAGGATACATGAACACCAACTAGCCACAGAACGACATGACCCTCTCTCACTAGTATCCTTACATAGAGATAAGGAAGGACACCACTTCGACTGGGACAACACATCCATCCTAGGATGAGCCAAAACAGAGACACGCACGAGAATTCCTAGAAGCATGGCATTCTAACCGGAACTCTCAACAAACACATCGAGTTAGACCCCATCTACCATCCCTGAGAAAAAGAACAGGAAAGGACATCACCACAGGAAATGACATCACCAACCCAAAGAAACCCAAACATAAATAGAAGGGAGAAATCATGTACACTGCTTCGCCTGAGGCCCACTGAAGATGTTACCTAGTTTGGTGACGAAACATCTGGAAATGAACCTTCCAGCTCAGCGAGCAAACCTACATCCAGAACCTCAACCTGAGCTACAAAATCTTCTCAAAACTTGTTACTCTTCTCAATTAAATCTCTGCAGTGACATAAAAATGAAGTCATTCTCTCTTTCTCATACCAGCACAGACAGGCACACACTCGCTCTCACTTTCACCAACAAGTAAATTTAACACTATTGAAAATAATAAATACTAGAGATCAAGGTAGGTCAGACAGCATCCATGGAGACACAGTTCGGAGTCTGGGTGAGTCATTTGGACTCTAAATGTTAGCTTGCCCTCTCTCCTTGGATGCTGCCTGACGTGCTGTGACCTCCAGTATCTGTTGTTTCCAGTCCATATTTCAGCCTCCACAGTAATATGCTCCTACATTTAACACTAATCACTACAATGTGGAAAAGGAGTGTGTAATCACTCCAAATTAGCCAAACGTAAGGAAAAATATAAGCAATTATTCAACACTGAGTGGGAAATAAAAGAGTCTTAATATCAACAAACTAGGTCAAACAACTTTATTCTTAAAAAAAACACAATCATTTAAACACTAGATGCTGATAGACTCATTGGGAGAATGGCATGTGGAAGAGACAAGGGCAGCAGTAAGAGGTAGCTACATTAAACCTGATAAGAGTTAATACCAATCCTGTCAGTTACCCTGGGATTCTAAGTTCACTGCACTGACCCAGTTACTTATTTTGCTTTTAAAACTTTATCTGAAAATGCAGCAATGAGAGTCTTATTCCTGCAGCACTGTCCAAGTATTGTTCAGTCATGTTAACATTGCTTCTGGGCCAAAACCACACATTCAAAAGTACTGGGTTTCCGGTAGGTCCCCATTACTAGAACTGGGACAGCCTCAATGAGATTTAACCCATCAGCTCAGTGGGAGCTCTCACCTCTGGATGAATTTAAAGCCAATTGTATGTCAGGATTTTAACGTAGAGCTGGCTGCATCTCCCAGGTAACTGAGTCAATCCCATGATCCTATTTGACTGACATCACCACTCTGTTTACTTGACAGAGAAATGGTTTCATTCCCAACTGAAACAAAAGCACGGTGGCTCAGTGGTTAGCATTGCAACCTCACAGCACCAGGATCCCAGGTTCGATTCCAGCCTTGGGTGACTGTGTGGAGTTTGCATGTTCTCCCAGTGTCTGTGTGGGTTTCCTCCGGGTGCTCCGGTTTCCTCCCACAGTCCAAAAATGTACAAGTCAGGTGAAATGGCCACGCTAAATTGCCCATAGTGCTAGGTGCATTAGTCAGACGGAAATGGGTCTGGTTGGGTTACTCTTCAGAGGGTTGATGTGGACTGGTTGGGCCGAAGGGCCTGTTTCCATACTGTCGGGAATCTAAGCCAATTTTTAAAAAAAAGCCCTCAGGGTAAATGAAGCAGCAGCTTGTAGGAGTGCAAGCTTTCTCTATAGCACAGGGATGAGAAAGTCCCATTACAAGAACTCACTGTTTAAACAATAAAAAGTAGAAGCAAGCAAAACAGGTTTGTTATTCAACAATTGACTGACTTAGAAAGACGGCAGAAAAGCAGACAGAGCACACAATGGAAAACTCTCCGAATCTCTATCACGTGGAGCATACCTGACGCTGAGAGGTGATTCGACTGACAGACCAAGGAGGGTACAGGCATCTCGGGTGAATATGTCACAGATGTCTGCCCATTGGTTGGAGTCCAGCAAGTGGAGGTACGGAGAGTTTGCAACGCCATGTCGCAGGTAAACCAGGCTCCCCATCAACACCTGGATGTCTGCAACAAGAATGTCATCTCCTCAGCAATTTACATTAGAAGAAAATCTAAACGCTAAAGTTTCAAGCACGAAAACTGGTCCCTACCCCAAGGCAACCCACTGAGAAACCAGAGGAATAAGAGCGGCTAGGTCCCCCCTGAAACTCAAAGAAAACAAAGTGAAACTGTTACAGAAGACTTAGGACGCCAGGTTATAGTCCAACTGGAGTCCAGAGCACTGCCCATTCCTCAGCTGCTTCCCTCCACCACCTCTGGAAGGAGCAGTGCTCTGAAAGCTTAATGATGTTAAATAAATCTGTTGGACTATAACCTGGTATCGTGTGACTTCTGACTTTGTCCACCCCAGCTCAACACCAGCACCTCCACGTGATAGAAGGCTCTGCCCCAGAAGGCTGTGGAAGTCAAATCTCTGGATACTTTCAAGAAAAGCTCTGGATAGAGCTTTTAAGGATAGTGGAATCAAGGGTTATGGCGATAAGGCAGGAACAGGATACTGATTGTGGATGATCAGCCATGATCATAATGAATGGTGGTGCTGGCTCGAAGGGCAGAATGGCCTACTCCTGCACCTATTGTCGATTGACAGCGCAGGTATTGATATACACAGAGAAGACACACATACACAAAAATAAATAGCACCAGCCACAAGCATTTACAGGTAAAGCTAGTGAGAAACCAGTTTGTTCCAAAAAACACCTTAGAATCGCGATGAAACAAGTGTAGCTTTGTTACTACATTCCAAACTGAACCTGACCCATAACTAAACAGACAAAAGATGCTGCATCAGGAAAGCGCTGCAGCAATAAGTAAACGTTGTATTGTCAACAGGAACCAGACGAGCAACTGGGAATGGAATTCTTAACATCAATGGTTTTTTTAATAGATCACGTGTTCAGCATGTTGAGTTTCAATAGCGAGGAAATAAAAGTATGAAATTAACTTTGCAATTTTTTCTGCATTTTGAAGTGAATATTTGGATGATTCACCTGTAGTTTACATATTAAAAAATAAATCTGTATTCCATACTAAAAAATATCAGACTGGGGACAACAACCTAAAACTCACTTGCGATTTTTGTTCTGGTATATTTAACATGGCTCTTGTTATTCTACTGATCCCCCAACCTCTTATAAAAGGAACCTCAAACTGTCCATGGAATAAGATGAAAGCCCTTACCAAGCAAGGCTGGGAACTTGGACAGTGTGCCCAATCCCCAGCAGGCCATACTCAGGAGTCAGTGATAGAGTGGGAGCTGGGAGGTGGTAATGCAGTGCATCTGCTTCACAGGCACAGGAGAATGGGCAAGCTGGGATAGAAACACATGCTGAGGGTTTCTGAACGTGCAAAGGAGCTCAGTGGGTTGCCTTGGGGTAGGGACCAGTAGGAGCTGCTACCTCGATTCCCAAGGCTGGTGAGGGTAACCAAGCCTTATTCAAGACAAATTATTTTACAAACAATATTCAGGCACTCCACGTGCTTAAACCCAAAATGATATAAAATACAAGTTTTCCCAGCTCACCATATTCCTAAATGACCAGGAGCTGGGTGAATCAGTGACTGTACTTAAAGAGAGATCCTTCAGCCAAAGGAAAAAACATTGAGAATTATCATCTCCGAGCTGTGGTAAAAGGCTTGATATTGACATTTAATAAATCAAGTCTCACTGAATGCTCAGGGTAAGTACATAATGGAATAGGAGGTGCAGTCCAATGGTTTAGTGAATGTAACCAGTCATTAACTAAGCCATAAAAATCAAGCAGTTCTAGCCACCCTGCTAGAGGAAGGGTGTTATTAAGTTGGTGAGGGTTCAGAAAAGATTGACCAAGATGTTGCCAGGAATGGAAGGCTAATCGATCGATCGATCGATTGATTGATTGATTTCCTGTCACGTGTACCTAATTACAGTGAAAAGCTTTGTTTGTGAGCAATACAGGCAGATCAAAGCAAGCAAGGACATACAGATCATAAAGTGAAAAAGAAACACTTGCATAGAGCAAAGTATTCAGGTTACACCACACAGAGCACGCACTCGGCAAGATCAGCATTAACATGATCAGCATTAACACGATCAACATTATTTGAAGTTAGAGAGTGCATTCATCAGTCTAATGACAACAGAAACAAAGCTGTTCTTGAACTTGCTGGCACGTGTGTTCAGGTTTCTGTATCTTCTGCCTGCTGGAAGAGTTTGTATGAGAGCATTACCGGGGTGGGAGGGATCTTTATTGATGTTGGCAGCCTTTCTGCGGCAGTGTGCTGTGTAACTGGACTCCATGGATGGGAGGTTGGGTTTCATGATGGTCTGGGCTGTGCACACAACCTTCTGTAGTTTCTTACATTCCTGTGCAGAGCAGATACTGTACCAGGCCATTATGCCCCCAGACAGTATGCTTTCAATGGTGCATCTGTAGAAGTTGGTGAGGGTCCTTATGGATATTCCCAATTTCCTGAACTGCCTGAGGGATAGGAGGCGATGTTGTGCCTTCCTGACCATTGCATCTACTTGGGAAATCCAGGGCAGGTTGTCGATTATCATCACTCTTGAGGAACTTGGTGCTTTCAACCCCTCTCAACCTCCACTCCATTGATATAGATGTTCCCCTCCTTCCTTTCTGAAGTCAGTGATCAGTTCTTTAGTTTTGCCAACATCAAGAGAGAGATTATTACCATTGTACCACATCCCCAAGCCCTCTATCTCCTTCCTGTATTCGGACTCATCGTTGTTGATATCCATACTACCAAAGTGGTGTTGCCTGCAAATGGCATTTGTTCAGAATCCAGCAACATAACCGTGAGTGTACAGGGAGTACAGTCGGGAGCTGAGAATGTATCCTTGGGGGATCCAGTGTTGAGTGTTATCATGGAGGAGGAGCTGTTGTCTATCTTCACTGATTGCGATCTGTGGGTAAGGAAGCGGAGGATCCAGCTGCAGAGGGTGGAGCGGATACCTAGTCTTGGAGTTCTGAGATCAGTCTGAAGGAGATAAATGGTGTTGAAGGCGGAGCTGTAGTTGATGAGCAGGACTCTAATGTAGTGTCCAGATGTTCCAGGGATGAGAGCAGGGCTAGGGAAATGGCGTCCATTGTGGATCTGTTTTGTTGGTAGGCAAGCTGCAGGGGATCGAGGCAGGCTGGGAGACTGGAGCTGATGTGGGCCCTGACCAGCCTCTCGAAGCACTTCAAAATTATGGAGGTCAGAGTTACTGGGCAGTAATCATTAAGGCATGATGCATGTGCTTTGTTAAGTACTGGGATGATGATGGTCTTCTTGAAGCAGGTGGGGCTTTGGGTTGTAGGAGGGAGAGATTGAAGATGTCAGTGTTTATCTCCACCAACTGGTCCACACAGGATCGGAGAGCACAACTGGGGGCTCCATCCAGGCCTCTCACTTCCCTTGGGTTATAAAGATAGGCTGGAGCTGTTTCCCTTGGAGACCTGGAGGCTGGGTCGTGACCTTCTAGAGGTTTACGACAAGGTGAGGGGCATGGAGAAAGTGAATTGCAAAGTCTTTTCCCTGGGGTAGGGGAGTTCAAAACTAGAGGGAATAGGTTTAAGGTGAGAGGGGAAAGATTTAAAAAGGACCTGAGGGGCAACGTTTTTCACACAGAGGGTGGTTCATATATGGAATGAACAGCCAGAGGAAATGATAGATGCAGGTATAGTTACAACATTTGAAAGACATTTGGACAGGTACATGAATAAGAAAAGGTTTAGAGGGATATTGGCTAAATACAGGTAGCTAGGACTAGTTTAGATTGGGAACATGGTCAGCATGGCTCGACCAAAGGGTTTTAGATTAGATTGATTCCCTACAGTGCGGAAACAGGCCCTTTGGCCCAACCAGTCCACACTGACCCTCTGAAGAGTAACCCACCCAGACCAATTTTCCTCTGACCAATGCACCTAACACTACGGGCAATTTAGCATCATTAATCCAGCTGACCTGCACATCTTTGAATTGTGGGAGGAAACCAGAGTACCCGAAGGAAACCTACGCAGACACAGGGAGAAGGTGCAAGTCCACACAGACAGTCATCAGAGGGTGGAATCAAACCCAGGTCCCTGGTGCTATGAAACTGCAGTGTTAACCACTAAGCCACCATGCTGCATGACTAACTCTAGGCTGGTCCTGAACCTGTCTGCGTTATTAGCCGATCACAGCCAAGTGACACGGACAGATAAATATAAAAATATTGGGTCACTCAGGCAGCGGAGGAAATCTGGCATGACAGCAAATACCCTTGCCAACGTTTATAGGTGTGCCAGAGGGCATTCTGCCTGGATGTATCACTACCTGGTATGGCTACTGTACCATTTAATATCGGAGATGGTTACAGAGAGTGGTGAACTCGGCCCGGACAATCACAAATGCCAACCTCCCATCTAGAGAATCCATCTACCAGGCCCAATGTCAAGGAAAGGCCGCCAGCATTCTCAAAGATCCATCCCACCCTGGCAATGGTTTTTCTACAACCTCTACCATCAGGGACAAGGTACAGAAACCTGAACACACACACTAGCCGGATTCGAAACAGTTTCGACCCTACTGTTAGAATCCTGAATGGACTCTCGAACTCTTAACATTCGCCTGTACCTGTGTTTTTGTTTTTGCCGCTGTTTACCTATTATTTACTATCTATGCTACTTAACTCTGATCTGTCTGTATTGCTCGCAAGACAAAGCCTTTCAATGTGTCTTGGCATAAGTAACAATAATTTCAATTCAATTCAAACGAGACTGCCTTTAGTGCTTGACATGGGGAGGGAAGAAATCACAGAATTTCCAAGCCTGTACCATGTGTCTGTGTAGACAGCAGAGAGTATGAGAGGCACCTGCAGGGAAATTAGCCGAGAGGGTTCATACCTTCGCTACAAAGATACTGGGGCTTCCCTCGCATTTAGGAGTCTACAGCTAATAGCAATGCTTTGCATTTATACAGCACCTTTAATGCGCGCCAAGACATTTTATATTATTAGATTCCAGCAATGTCAACGCTTTGGGGACAGGAGAAGGGAAACAGGAGTAAGAAGAATGAACAAAACTGATGACGTTATAAAAGGAGGGCTATCTGATTGAAGAGTGCGTTAAACCAGACTGCCATTCTGCAGCTCCTGTTATAATCCCACTGTCTGATTCAATTCTAAACTGTACAGGCTAAAATTCAAACCCTGCTTTTGAACAATGGTCTGAGAGAGAAAGACTGACCTCCTTGATGTTGCTGGGCGAACGGTTGGAAGTTCTTGGCGTACTCCAGGGCTTCAATCTGGTTGATGACCCCCCCGGTCAGGAGGCTAATGAAATACAATCGGTGCAACTTGAACTCCAGCGTGCTGTTCAAAGCCAAAAGCTTCTCCCGTTTGGCCATAGCCCACCTGAAAGGGAGAAGCACAGCCGTAAGAAAAGGCTCACAGTAAACACACATTGCTCACTCAATGTTCAGTCAAACTCAGAGCTGAAGGCAATACGTCACACAGACAGACATTCAACACAGGAAGGAGCTGCAGTCTACATGATCATTGACATCTCCCTCCAGGAGACAGACAGAGAGAGAGAGAGAGAGAGAGAGAGAGAGACAGACAGACAGATTGTCACACATGGTGCCACCTTCGGTACAAAGTACTGACGTATAAATCTTAGAATCAAAACAGGAAAAAAGAAAAAATATACTATAAATAACTGTAAGGCAATATATTATTCGTTAGAAAACAAAAAAATAAAGTGGAGGTAAACTTTTCAGTCTTTCTGTAAAGAGCCTGCAGTAGATCAAATCACGTGGGGCTTCCACATGTGGGTCAGACAGAGCACACAAGGCACTGACCACCCACTCCGGATCCAAGTCTGACAAACATCCCCGCTCCAACCCCAACCCAATGGAGGTTATGTATGGCTTGAGGGTAATCATTCCAGAAACATGGACCAAGATGAAGAGACATAGAAAACTAGAAGACAGGAGGTGGCCATTTGGCCTTGAGTTGCCCTACCATTCATCACCTGATCCTCCAACCCAATAGCCTAATCCGACTTCCTCCCCATAACCTTTGACCCCATTCACCCCAAGAGCGGTGTCTAGCTGCTCCTTGAATACATTCAATGCTTTGGCATCAATTCCTTCCTGTGGTAATGAACTCCCCAGGCTCACCACTGTTTGGGTGAAGAAATGTCTCCTCATCTCCATCCTAAAAGGGTCCACGCTGAATCCTCAGACCGTGACCCCTGGTTCTGGGCACACCCACCATCAGGAACATCCTCCCCGCATTTCCCCGTCTAGTCCCGTTAGAATTTTATACTTCTGAGATTCTTCCCCCTCCCCTACCATCACTCATCTGAACTCCAGCAAAAACAATCCTAACCAAGTCCACAGTTCCTCATTCGTCAGTCCCACCATTCCCAGAATCAGCCTGGTACTTCTACACATTTCACAGTTGCTTTTGGGTTTGAACCCACACAATTGAGTTTTCTGCTAAATAAAGACAAACTATTTAGCTCACTGAGTGAACCAACCACAATCCCCATGCACACTAGTACAACCAGATTTAATACCAGGGCAACTGGACATGGCATGAATCAAGACAGAAGCAGTGTATAAACAGGTGAATATCTGCTTTGCAATGGGTTGACACTAACAACTCAGGTTCACATAGTGTCTTTATCCCAGAAAAACAGCCAGAGTTGCTGCAGAGAAGGATAATCAATTAAAAATGGAATCTCAGCCAAAGGAGGAACTATTAGGACATAACAATCATTGATCACAGGAGATGAGATTTGTGGGGGAAATCTTAAAGTAAGTTTTTTTTTAAAACATGGAGGAGAAAGATATATAGAGGGCATTTCAGAGAGATGGGCTTTAGTTATAGAAGGAGCCTGTGATGGGGGAGAAGAGTTAAAAGGCTAGAATCAGGTCCAGGGACAGACAGGGATGAAAACAAGAAAGGGTTTTACAAGAAAAGAAAAAGGAAGGAGTTGTATGAACTGGAGACTGCGTTCAAGGACAGAATGCTAAGGATGACAACCATTTGGTTAAACAAACTCTGACAAGGGGGTGAATTAAATTGCATTGAAGGCAATGGGTTTGTCCCTTCAATGTTTAACTGGGGACAAAAAAAAAAATGCAGCTCATCCAGGGTAGGGTGCCATCGAAACGGGATGAGTGGAGTCGAGAGTGGTGTTAGAAGTTCTGGATGTAAATTTGCTCGCTGAGCTGGAAGGTTTGTTTTCTGACGTTTTGTCATCATATCAAAACGTCAACTCTCCTGCTCCTCTGATGCTGCCTGAGCTGCTGTGCTTTTCCAGCATCACACTCTTGACTCTGACCTCCAGCACCTGCAGTCCTCACTTTCTCCTCTGGTGAAGCACCGCTGTTAGTGACCCCGCTTACTATTTATATGTTTAGAGGTTATAGGTCATCGGGATACAGGTGGAGGATAGGCCAGGATCCTGGATAACAGGGATAACACACGGATGTGGTAGCAGAGACTAATGCTCTGGGCACATGGGCTCGAATCCCATAATGGCAGCTAGTGGAACTTAAACTCAATTAATAAAAGCTGGTCTCTCATCAATCAGGATCAGGAAACCATTGTCGATCTGGTTCACTAATGCCATCTAGGGAAGGAAGCTGCCATCTTTACCTGGTCTGGGCCTATATGTGACTCCAGATCCATAGCAATTCTTCACGGTCCCCTGGGCAATTAGGGATGGGCAAAAAATACTGCCTGACCAGTGACACTCATGTCCCGTGGAAAATAAAGAAAAAAACCAGGACATGGGTAAAATAATGAGGGGTATAGATAGGGTTAATGGTAGGGGTCTTTTCCCTAGGATGGGGGATTTTAAGACTAGGAGGCATATTTTTAAAGGAGAGAGGGGAGAGGGACATTTTTTTTTAAACAGAGGAGAAAATGAGGACTGCAGGTGCTGGAGATCAGAGTCAAGAGTGTGGTGCTGGAAAAGCACAGCAGGTCAGGCAGCAGAGGAGCAGGAGAGTTGATGTTTCGAGCACAAGATTTTCATTTTTTTCCCCCACAGAGGGTGGACCATGTGTGAAATGAACTTCCCGAGGAAGTGGCAAATGTGGGCACAATTACAATGTTAAAAAGACATTTAGAGAAGGACGTGAATAGAACACAATAGCCTTTACTGTCACATGCACTCGAGCAAGGGCAGTGAAAAGTGTGTAATGTCGCCTCTCGGTGCCATTTTAGGTACAGGGTACTTAGCAACAGATACCTTAAGTGTTGTCACAGAATTGAAATAGTAGAGAAAAAAAAGACTAACGTGAGAATACAGAGTTTAAAAGTCCATAATGAGAATAAGAAGCATCTTTGAAAGTACTCGAGTTATAGTCCTTTCTCACAGAGTCCATGCCCGTCAGGTCGTAGAACATGAGGCCTCCCCTGTGTCCTGGAATCGCCTCTCCCTTGGCCAGCCCACGCTCTCTGCTCCCACTCCAGGCTCCAACCAGGACTCTGCTCCCAGCTCAGCCTGTTTGGAGGGCTACAGCCCAGGAGCAGGCATGTGGGACTAGTTTGGTTGGGATTATGATCAGCATGGTCTGGTTGGGCCGAAGAGTCTGTTTCTGTGTATATGAAGGAGGAAGTGAAGGAAGCCTACAATAGAAGTTTGGGAACTCCAGAGTGGACAGATGGGAAGAGGATGGAGACACACTGCCTGTGATTGCAGGTCTGAGTGGAAGCTACAACAGGCAATCCCATGGAGTCAGACACAGGAGGAGAAGCAAATTAGTGAGGTGTAATCGATTGTGTCAAAGACAACATGCAGAGAGCTCAGGGAGGACCAAGACGGATAGTTTGTCTGTACATGCAGATCCTATTCAATTTCCCGTTGTTACAAAACACTGTCAAGCTGTTTATATCAACAGTTAGCATTGAACACCGCCTACATAAACACTTAGAATGGAAATTTGCAAAGTCCCTTCCAATATACAGTTACAGGTGCTGGCCAGGGGGTGGTGATGTTGAGCAGGTTTATGAAGTCTCACTGAATCTATCACTATATTTGATCATTCGCTGAAACATTCATCAGCTCGGGGTGGGCAAAATACCAGCTTTAGAACTAAAACTAAAAGCAAAATCTATTCATTTCACTTACTCCAACAGCAGGCCAAAAAGTCAGGATGTGTGCAAATTCACACTATATATTTAAAGAGAAACGACTGAAACTACAGAACAACATCAAAGTAGGTGTAGACAACAGAGATTATTTAATGTCTGAATATTAAACAAAATTACTTTGTGGTGTTCTCAAGTCTTGTTTCTGAATGTAACAGCTCTTAGGTGATGATGGGGGGTTGCTAGTGCTGATGAAGGGTCAGCATGCAGAAAGCTTGTGATTTCAAACACATCTGTTGGATTATAACCTGGGAGAAAGTGGGTTGACAGAGTGATGTTGGAAAAGCACAGCAGGTCAGGCAGCATCTGAGGAGCAGGAGAATCAATGTTTTGGGCACAAGCCCGTCATCAGGATGAGGCTTGTGGGCAGGGGGGGGGGGGGGGGGGGGGGGGGGGGGGGGGGAGGCGCGGCGCTGAGAGATAAATGGGAGGATGTGATAGGTAGATCAGGGTGAGGGAGAAGGTGATTGGTTGGAGACGAGGGTGGAGCGGATTGGTGGGAAAGGTGATGACAGGTCAGGAGGGCAGTGCAGAGTTAGAAGCTTGGGACTGGGATAATATGGGGGGGGGGGGGGGGGGGGGGGAGGGGGGGGGGAGGGGGGGGGGGGGAGGGGGGAGGGGGAGGGGAGAAAGGTGGGGGGAAATGAGGAAGCGGTTGAAATCCACATTCATCCCGTGTTGGTTGCAGGTTCCCAAGGCAGAAGAGGAGGCGTTCCACCTCCAGGCGTTGGGTGGTCAGGGTTTGGCGGTGGAGGCAGCCCAGGACCTGCATGCCCTTGGTGGAGTGGGAGGGGGAGCTGAAGTGTTCAGCCACAGGGCAGTGGGGTTGGTTGGTGCAGGTGTCCCAGAGATGTTCTCTGAAACAATCCACAAGTCTCCCCCAATGTAGAGGAGACCACATCGGGTGCAACGGATACAGTAGATAACATTGGTGGAGGTACAGGCAAATTTCTGTCGGATGTAGAAGGATCTTTTGGGGCCTTGGACGGAAGTTTTGAGGCGGGGGGGGGTGCGGGGTACGGGGCGCGGGGGATGTGTGAACACAGGTTTTGCACTTCCTGTGGTGGCAGGGGAGGAGGGTGCCAGGAGTGGGGTGTATCATGTGACTTCTGACCTTGTCCACCCCAATCCAACCCCAGCATCTCCCCATCATGTTTAAATGCAGCAAACCTGTCCTAGTGGTAGGCTAATAATGGCAGGATTCTGAAACTGCAGTCACAACAGAGGGGGATCCCTGGAGCATTATTGCTGCACAGATCCCTCTGGGTGCAGCTCTGTCAGAATCAAAACCCAAACCGTGCCAATAAAACAGCTGACAGAGATGTATGGGACCATCACAAATCCTTGAATGAGGTGGAAATTGAGGGGAAGCAGAACTAATGTAAGGAAAACAGGTGCTTCAGGCTGTGTCAATACCAGTTTCACAGCATACTTCAGGCAATTCAGCAACCTTCCGGGTCATAACCCACCTCACACTCACACAGCTAGCTGAGAAAAGTGACACAGTCACACACAGATGTACAGCAAGGAAGCAGACCCTTCAGTTCAACTCATCCATGCTGACCAGATATCCTAAATTAATCTGGTCCCATTTGCCAGCACTTGGCCCATATCTCTCTAAACCCTTCCTATTCATATATCCATCCAGATGCCTTTTAAATGCTGTAATTGTACCAGCCTCCACCACTTCCTCTAGCAGCTCATTTCATACACGGACCACCCTCTGAGTGAAAAAGGTTGCCCCTTATGTCCCTTTTAAATCTTTCCCTTCTCATTTAGACCTATGCTTTCTAGTTCTGAACTGCCCCACCCTGGGGATAGACCTCAGCTTTTCATCCTACCCACACCCCTCATGATTTTATAAACCTCCATAATGTCACCCCTCAGCCTCTGACGCTCCAGGGAAAACAGCCCCAGCCTCTTCAACCTCTCCCTGTAGCTCAAATCCTCCAACTTTGGCAAAATCCTTGCAAATCTTTCCTGAACCCTTTCAAGTTTCACAACATCCTTTTTTTTAGCGGAGAGACCAGAACTGCACACAATATTCCAACAGTGGCCTAACCAATGTCCTGTACAGCTGCAACATGACCTCCCAACTTCTGTACTCGATGCTCTGACCAATGAAGGCAAATGTGCACAATGCCTTCTTCACTATCCTGCCTACTGGTGACCCTACTCTTTTTAAAGCCAGCATCAATGAATGAAGTTTAGATCAAAATCCACACGTGATTGGGAGTAAGTGGGGTATCGCCAATAAATCAAAATGCTCAGAGAATCAGTGAGAAGGGTTGGAGTTATACAACACTGTGGGTAGTGTCAGGGTCTCAGTAGACCTGGTCACCCTACCAAAGTGGGGTCAGGCAGAGGAAGGGATAAAAGGAGGAAATTGGAATCGAGGAAGTGACTCACTCCAATGCTGGCCTTAAGTCTCGCATTCGTAGTGCCTCTAGAATCCTGTTCAATTCCAGAAAGGGCTCCTTCTGACTGAGATCAATACATATTCCAGATTCCTAGAGGGAAAAATAGGATGTATCACGATGTGTTCAGCACTCACAAATAACTAACATTCTACCAGAATTTATAGCAACTGTTGTAATCCAGGCAGCGACAGGTCCTGTTCCAAGGCAGACAATGTGGCTTTAATCTCCCATTCCAGAGACTTATACCCAGGCTGATACTCTATGCAATACTGAGGGGGTGCTGCACTGGTGGAGAGCCAGCTGTCCCCTCAGGGACGATGCAAAGAGATCACCTGACACTCTTGAAGGAGATTCCCTGGTGTCCCAGCCAATCAGACAATCTGCTCATTACCTCATTGCTATCCAATGATAGGCAATAGAGGTGAAGCTGGAAGAGCACAGCAGGTCAGACAGCATCCAAGAGACAGGAATGTGAACGTTCTGGGCCAAAACCCTTTGTCAAAACTGGTGTGAGAACAGCGACAATATTTACCCTGAAGGGTTTTGATCTGAAATGCTGGCTTTCCTGCCCCTCGGATGCTGTCTGACCTGCTGTATTTTTCAGCTGCACATCTATTGGCTCTGACTTCCAGCTCCTACAGTCCTTACTGTCTCCAAGCTCTTCAGTGGAACCTTGCTCCATGCAAATTAATTCCTGCCTTTCTTACTTTGTAGCAGTAACTACACTTCAGAACTACCTAACTGAATGGATTGGAATGATTTGGAGATGCCGGTGTTGGACTGGGGTGTACAAGGTTAAAAATCACCCAACACCAGGTTATAGTCCAACAGGTTTAATTGGAAGCACTAGCTTTTGGAGCGCTGCTCCTTCATCAGGTGGTCTAGACAAGTCAACACATTCACTTTGTAATTCAAAACCACACCTCTCCCATTCACCAAAAGGAGATGACCTCAATCACAGAAGGAGTTGGCTGTCGTGTCGTGCTGCCCCTTGAAGGGGAGTTTTTGAATTAGCCCCACACCTCACGCCCCTTCCCCACAACTTTCTCTTTCAACTAGTCTGATGTCATAGAGATGTACAGCATGGAAACAGACCCTTTGGTCCAACCTGTCCATGCCAACCAGATATCCCAACCCAATCTAGTCCCACCTGGCAGCACTTGGCCCATATCCCTCCAAACCCTTCCTATTCATATACCCATCCAAATGCCTCTTAGATGTTGCAATTGTACCACCCCCCCACCACATCCTCTGGCAGCTCATTCCATACACATACCATCCTCTGCATGAAAAAGTTGCCCCTTACGTCTCTTTTATCTTTCCCCTCTCACCCTAAACCTATGCCGTCTAGTTCTGGACTCCCCGACCCCAGGGAAAAGACTGTCTATTTATCCTATCCTATGATGGGCTGAATGGCCTCACTCTCTGTTGTAACCGCCCTTTATGATTCCAGAAGGACTGACCAATTCCCTTATGAAAGTTACAATTAGATTTTCCACCATCCTTCCAGCAGCATTTCAGATTGTGGAGCAAATCAGAGCTCCACGTTCTCTTAATTTCCCTCCTCGTTTCCTGATTGTCTTCGATCGGAGTCCCATACCCTGGTAACTGAACCAGAAGCTGCTGGGAATAGGAATACAGCCCCATAGCATGGTTCGTCTAGTCATTTCATTCATGTAATGTCTGTAGAAATCAGGCCTGTCACTTGGACTGTTACCACAGAATCAAACCCATCACCAGAAGATCCAGACTGTCCCTATCATTCCTGATGGAGACATCTGGAGCCCCAGATCTACTTTTGTACAGCTCAAAGATAAAAAAAAAAGAGAGTTGCTTGAGTCACAACAGCACATTTCCTCATCCCAGCACTTATAATCAGAATCTGAAAGGCATGTAGATGCTATACGTTTCCCAATGACGATATTTGTCAACAGAGGCACGGGTGAGGCACCATATGTAGATAACTTTTTTAAAAAAAAGAAATAAAGAAATCATTCTTGGAACGTGGGTGCCACTAACAACATTCCCAATAGGAAAGGAGAGACACCCTCTAAAACTGCTGCAGTATGGAAACACACACAGTGCTGTTTCTGAGGGAGTTTTTGGAGTCTGGAACAATATAATTCCAAGCTAGGAAGATGCAGACTTGGAAGGTAACTTGTAGTGGGCGAGGTCCTTGTCCTTCTTTATGGGAGGACATTGGGATTGGATTGTTGGTGTGTGTAGTACTCATGGGAGGAAGTGAACATTTAACCACCATAGACAGACCATAGTCTCAGCCACTGCACTTGCGACAGCCATTCTTACCTGTACACACACACACACACACACACACACACACACACACACTTACCTGGCACAGTTCTTCAGCAACATTCAACAACCCCTGTTGGTACAAATGTTCGACTACAGCTTCACTCAAGGACTGCTGCTTCTCACTGGAATCCCAGACACCGTCTACACCCACAGCACTCACATCAGTGTCGAAATTCTACATAACACAACAAAAGAGTCAGCAGACAGAATCTCCATTTAGGTGCAAATTCACTGAGAAACCCACGTGCTTTTTTTAAACAAAGGTTAGATTCCCTATAGTTTGGAAACAGGCCCTTCGGCCCAACAAGTCCACACCTACCCTCCGAAAAGTAACCCACCCAGACGAATTTCCCTCCGACTAATGCACCCAACACCATGGGCAATTTTAGCATGGCCAATTCACCTAACCTGCACATTTTTGGACTTTGGGAGGAAACCCGCACAGACACGGGAAGAATGTGCACATTCAGAATGGCAGAATCTGCACAGGCAATCGCCCAACACTGGAATCGAACCTGGGTCCCTAGTGCTGCGAGGCAGCAGTGCTAACCACTGGAAAAAAAAGACTCACCAATCCTGTTGGTACAACATGGGACTCTGACACAGACATCAATGTTCTATAGGAGCAGAGATTACAGAATAGACCAGACAGTAGTTACATTCTGCAAGGACAGGCTTGAGGGTTTAAACCATCTCTGTCTGTTCCATCAACAATCAATTCATTTTTATTTATCCTGTACTTACTCTTCATTGGATTTCAATGTTCCTATTTTTCCCCTTTCCAGAATCATAAAAGCATAGAATCCCTATAGCGTGGAAACAGGCCATCCAGCCCACACAGACGCTCCGAAGAGCATCCTACCCAGACCCAGCCCCCTCACCCCTGTAACCCTGCATTTTCTATGGCCGATCCACCGAACCGATACATCCCTGAACACTGTGGGGCAATTTAGCGTGGCCGAACCACCTAATCTACAGGTCTTTGGGAGGAAACCGAAGCATCCAGAGGAAACCCACGTAGATGCAGGGAGAACATGCAAATTCCATACAGACAAGTACCAGAGGCTGGAATCGAACCTGGGTCCTTGGCACTGTGAGGCAGCAGTGCTAACCACTGAGCTACCGTGTCACTCTTGCCTTTTTATTCCCTTCTTTGTTATTTCAAGTCTCCTGTGCACACCCAGGAAATATTCAGAACCCTTGGGTGACCTGTCTCTAGTGCAGCATCAGTTAAAGAACAACAACACCTGAGCAGCCACTGGATGGTAAAGAAGAACTGCTTGCTGAAGATTCGCCATCTGATCCTCCTTCCATTCACAAACAGAGATAACTGTCTCTGCTCAGATTGCTTTGGAGGAACCGGTGTTGGACTGGGGTGGACAAAGTTAAAACCCACACAACACCAGGTTATAGTCCAACACTTATTTGGATGCACTAGCTTTCAGACCACTGGCCCACAACCACCTGGCGAATGAGCTAGTGCTTCCAATTAAACCTGTTGGACTATAATCTGGTGTTGTGTGATTGTTTTCTGAAACAATAGAATTACTGGTCTGACTGAAGAGAAAACATAACCAAGTGTCCCTTTAAATCAGTGTTTATATGCTTTACTGCTTCAAATTTCTGGCCCATGACATCACAGAATCTTTTGTTATTCAATCTGTATCAGACACTACCTGTTCTCCCATAAAGCAAAATAATGCAAGGAAGGCCAACAGAATTGTGTGATCAAGAATCCCAATGTTAGTATGACCAGGTACCTTATTAGTAAGCCGACACAGCAGTGCAGTGGTAACTGAAATAACTCCGCAGAGGCTGGTATCTGTCAACAGGTCAGCTTTTATTTACAGGTACACAGTACAGAGCTGGCTCAGGAGAAAGGACAGTGCCTCTGACACTCTGTTTACATCTGGAGAAAGTGAAGACTGCAGATGCTGGAGAATGTATAATTCCTTCTTGATGAAGGGCTTACGCCCGAAATGTCGATTCTCCTGTTCCTTGGATGCTGCCTGACCATGCTGCGCTTTTCCAGCACCACAATCTCGACTGCTGTTTATAAATTTTTTAAAAAATAACTTCCCTGGAAAGGAGGGGGGTGGGTGGGGGGGAGAGAAAAGGAAACTCTCGTCCTCCTCCAAAACAGACCAGCAGCAGGAACACACTGACTGTTGAGGAGATTCTAAATCTCCTGATTATTTCGTTTTAATTTTCCCCCACACTACCAACTAACTGGTAGTGCTTATATTTTTAGACTCCTGTTTATATCTGTCAACCAGGGCTCCCTGATTGGACCAGATTAACAGCCCCAAACAGGGAACTCCGATTCTATGAGGTCCACCTGGCTGACCTCATTACAATCACTACAGTAATGTCACTGGACCAATAGTCCAGAATCCCAGAATAATGCTTACATTGAAATGGGTTCAAATCCCAGAGCAGATGGCAGCTTCAAATTCAATTAATAAAAAGAGAGGAGAAAAAACAATGTCAATATGATGAACTTGTCTCAACAACGTCAACTACAAACTATTATTGATTATCGGAAGAACCATTCATTAACATTCTTTTAGAAATCTGCTATTCTTACCTGGTCTCACCAAGTCAGTCATTCAGTGTCAGAGCAATGGACATACCAGACTGGCCTTGCCAGTCATGCCTAACGTTATGACAGGATAAAACAAAAAAACCTGAAATCATTCACCAACAGATTCTGTTTTGAGGAAGCCATGTCCCAAAAGGAGTTTGAAAAAAAAAGACATAACGTATCTAAAATTTCAAAAGCATTTGAGAGCTCTCAGAATGGTTTGAGCATTATGACCCCCCATTGGGTATTTAGGAGTAACACACAGGTACCTGCTCAGGGATTTCAGTCAGCTCAAGGACCAGAAACAGATACAGCGTCAGTTCCTTTTTAATTCATTCATGGAATGAATGGGTGCGCCATTCCTAATGCCCTTGAGAAAGTGGGGGTGAGCTGCCATATTGAAATATGGATGTGCGTGTGGTGTAGGCAGACCCATGATGCTGTTAGGGAGGACGTTCCCGCTCCAGTAACACTGAGGAAGTGGCAATATACTTCCAGGTCAGAACTACCAGCAGCTTGGAGGGGATTTTGCAAGTTATGATATTCCCAAGTAACTGCTGCCCTGGTCCTTCCAGAAGGGAGTGCTCAAGTTTGGAAGCTGCTCTCTAAGGACCATTGATGAGTTGTTGTATTAAATCTTATAGATGTCAGTGGTTGTGGTGGTGGGGGAGGGTGGATGTGTGTGGATGCACTGCCAATCATGTGGGCTGCTTCCCATCACTTTACCGATGATCAAGAGGCGACCAATTGGGTGGTAACTGGACGGGATGGGTTTGTCCTGCGTTTTCTGTACAGGGCATATCTGGGCAATTTCCCACATTGATGGATCAATGCAGCAACTGTACTGGAACAGCTTGGCTAGAGGAGCGGCAAGTTCTGGAGCTCAAGTCTTCAGTACTATTACAGGAATGTTGTCAGGGCCCAAAGACTTTGCAGTATCCCAGGGCCTCTAACCGTTTTTGGACAATACATGAAGTGAATCAAATTGGCTGAAGACTGGTATCTGTGATGCTGGGAAGCACTCAACAATTTTGGCTGATTGTTACAAACACATCAGCCTTACCTTTGGCACTTAGCTGCTGTGCTCCCTCATTGTGGATGGGAATATTTGGGGAGCCAACTCCTCCAGCAGGTTGTTTAATCATCACCAGCAGGAGGACTCCTTTCCCACGTTTGACCTGACACCATAAGACTTCCTGGGGAGTTAACACTGAGGACACCCCCAGGATAACTCCTTCCAGACTGTAAGCCACTGCATCGTCACTATGCTGGAGTTGTCCCACAGCACAGTGATGGCAGTATACAGGACATCATCCAGGAGGTTTGATTCTCTCAGTGTGACTACGTCAGGCTGTTGCTTATCTCGGCTGTGAGGCAGCTCTCCCTATTTTGGCACTGGCCCCCAAATTTGATGATGAGAATTTTGCAGAGTTGACACCACTGTGCTTGCCAATACCTAGGTCAATGCCAGATGATCTGTCTGGTCTCAATCCTTTCCTTTTCTGTTTAAGGCTATTGACAACAGAGTGGCTTGCTAGGCCATTCCCCAGGTCTCTGAGTTACTAAAGTCATCAAGTAATAACATGCTACACCAATATGGATAGCAATATTTTACAAATTCAAAAGCAGATATATAGTTTCATATTGCCAAGACAACAATAAAGTTACTTTATAAATATGATAATGCAATAATGCTCCTAAGAAGGTCTTGTGCTAATTTATCAAACAATTTGACAAAGGTTGGAGGAGATATTAGGACAGGGCGAAAGGTTGTTTTTAAAAAGAATGTCTCAAAGAGGATTTTGGGAAGCTATTCCAGAGTTTGAGCTTAGCAGATGAACATAAGGCTGCCAAAAATGGAGCAAGACAGGGAGGAGCAGAGAGATCTCACAGGGCTGTAGGACAACAGGAAGTCGATGATTAATATGGTCACAGCCAACAGTAAAGTTGGGAGAGAGACAGAGAGAAATTGGAAAGGTCTTACAGTGTGGCACATACCCTGTCGATAGCTTTTCCCACTTTGGAGACACTGCCGTGAATATCTTTGTGATCGGAGGCCAGTTTCTGGACTGTGTCCTTTATCTTCTTACAGCACTGGGACATGACCAGCAACAGTGTTGCTGACAACTGGGCATCAAGGCAGCCTGCAAAACAAAAACACAACAGAAACTTATCACCCCTGAGCCACCAAACTCACCTGCTGAGCACAATACCTTTCTATTCAGTACTCACCTGCAGTAACCTGTTTGCAAATAACAAGCCCTGCTAAACGTACAATGGCTCTTAGGGAGCAACGGACATGAATTTAGCTGGTGAAGACATTATTTGACTCAACTTTTACATTTAAAGGTCACTGTTCAACTTTCTTATACCTAAATAGGACAATTTAGGTCAATTAATAGTTTTAAATTCGCAAGGTTAATTAAAGGGCTTTGCTAGTAAACGTTTTATTGCAGGTCAGGAACAGCTCGACTTGATTTTGGTTTTAAAAAAGATTGCTTTCCATCTATAAATATGTCATTTTGCAGTACAACAGATGTGCTGTAGGTCGTTTGAGTGATGAGTTTATTAGAATGACAGGTGAAAACACAGGGTCTATCTCTTTACAGTTAGGGTGGATCCACATCCCTTTAAGGACACGCTATCCACTTATTGCTGTGTACACACTTGGGAGCTCATTTCTCACTCTGGACACACGAAAATTCGGGAGATTTGTGTACACCCTGCCCTGGGCTGGAATAATGGATGCAACAGCTTCCTTTCCATGTCTTTGTCCATTTGACATTTTGAGATGTGGCGTTGTTTGAAAGTGAAAGGACGCACAGTGGCTCAGTGGTTAGCACTGCTGCCTCACAGTGCCAGAGACCTGGGTTCAATTCCTGCCTCAGGCGACTGACTGTGTGGAGTTTGCACATTCTCCCCGTGTCTGCGTGGGTTTCCTCCGGGTGCTCCGGTTTCCTCCCACAATCCAAAAAGCGTGCAGGTTAGGTGAATTGGCCACGCTTAATTGCCTGTAGTGTTAGGTGAAAGAGTAAATGTAGGGGAATGGGACTGGGTGGGTTGCTCTTCGAAGGGTAGGTGTGGGCTTGTTGGACTGAAAGGCCTGTTTCCACACTGATAAGTAATCTAATCTAGTTCGACACTCATGAGAGATGGCACATTTGGACTGACAATCTCTTCCCCCATCACAACCAGAACTCTTCAGTGTTTTCCATCATTTGTATCGTGAAATATCATAGATGACAATCCCCATTTTGAGAGCAACCACAGAACATTCAACATCCTACTGATACAGGGGCTTAGAAAAGAGTAGATTCTGGGGATCCCACTCCTGGATTTCCCTACCCAGAGGGACCAAGTGGAATGGGACCTATCCATTGTGACAGAGGAGGGATTTATGGATAAAGGGACCACAATGACAGGTTCCAAGGTTTAGCAGAGCATGGATTCAGGAGTGCAGCAACTACAGAGATGAAGAGGATACCTGGGAACGTTCTGGCCCAGTGGGTCCATGGGGCTGCAGTGAGGTGAGCTTTCCCGAGGGGGAGGGGGAAAAGGGACAACCTCTCCAGCCGAGCGGATGCAGAGGGCAGCAGGATGTTGTGCCCTCCACCTGTACAAAGGACCACGGGGCGGGAGGATGCTGGTGGGAAAAGCCATGCTCGGAGCTGTTCAGCAGTGACCTGCAGAACACACTTCAGGTTAGTACACCTTCTAACTCCACTCTATCACAGCTCCATCCATCCAAACAGTCATTACACAGTCAGCCTCAGCCTCAGCCCCAGTATGGGTCCATCTCTGACCAGGGTCCCCAGCCACCACCCCCGCCCCCCTCCCCATTGCGTACTGTCACCTTCCCTCTGTGCACATCTATCTCGCTCCCTGGTCCAACTCATCCATGCTGACCAGATATCCTAACCCAATCTAGTCCCACCTGCCAGCACCCAGACCATATCCCTCATGTATGCATCCAGATGACTTCTAAATGCTGTAATTGTACCAGCCTCCACCACTTTCTCTGGCAGTTCATTCCATACACACACCACTCTGCCTGAAAACATTGTCCCTTAGGTCCCTTTTAAACCTTTCCCCTGTCACCTTAAACCTATACCCTCAAGTTCTGGATTCCCCCACCCCAGAATAGAGATGTCAGCTTTTCAACCTATCCATGCCACTCATGATTTTATAAACCTCTGCAAAAGGTCATCCCTTCGCCTCTAACACTCTGGGAAACAGCCCCAGCCTATTGAGCCTCTCCCTATAGCTCAAACTTTCCAAATCCAGGAACATCCTTGTTCAGTCTTTGTTCAATAACACTCCCCAGGGCCCAATCATTAACTGTACAAGTCCTATCTTGGTTTGCCTTACCAAAATGCTACACCTTACAGTTATCGGAAATAAACTCCATTTGCCAATCCTCAGCCCATTGGCCCATCCGATCAAGGCCGCATTGTTCTGAGGTAACCTTTGCTGACCACTACACCTCCTATGTTGGTGTCATCTGCAAACTTACTAACCATACTTCCTACATTCACATCCAAACCATTTATATAAATGAAGAAAAGTAGTGGACCCAGCACTGATCCTTGTGGCACTCCACTGGTCACAGGCCTCCAGTCTGAAAAACAACCCTCCACCACCACCCTCTGTCTTCTACCTTTGAGCCAGTTCTGTATCCAAATGGCTAGTTCTCCATGTATTCCGTGAAATCTAACCTTACTAATCAGTTTTCCCATGGGGAACCTTGTTGATCGCCTTACTGAAGCCCATCTAGACAGTGTCAACATGGTAAAGACAGAGCAGTAGACAAAGTCAAACATCTCACAACACCAGGTTATAGTCCAAGGTGACAGTACGCAATGGGGAGGGGGGCTGGGGTGGTGGCTGGGGACTATAACCTGGTGTTGAGAGATTTTTAAACTTTGTCCACTCCAGTCTAACACAGGCTCCTCCACATCATATTGATCATGTTGAGGGAGACCATGTAGCCAGCCCTTGGCCAAGCTGTGAGAGCTGGTCCTTTGGCTGGCTGGAGATTCTCACCTTCCTCACAGCGGAATCGGACTGGATCAGCCCCTCTGCCCTTACAGGGCTGGGGAGCAGGTTGTATGGCTCGAAGGGCCAAATGGCCTCCTCCCAATCTTCTATTATAGCTACCCCTGGTCTGTTAGCTTCACTGAGTACCCACCATGGTGACCCAGGCAAGTTTCTGACAGCTCAGGGAGTAGCTACACTTTGAATCCAGGGTTAGATAAACTCTCAAATTGTTTTATCAATTAACATTACAGCAAACAGTTTTATTATTGCAGCATCTAAGGGAAACAGCAGTGTGCAGGTTGATCAAGACTTCTGGATAATCAAGAGGTACGAATAACCATAGCAAACCCTGACCTAGCAACATTTCAGGATATTCCTATAAAAATCTATGTAAAAACAGTGACATACTTCCTAAACATCAACATAAAAGCACACACTAATTAATAGAAGTGTAGTGCAGAGGTTTATACCTACACCATAAACACGGGGACATTACAGTGTTTGAGTTAGACAGTTGTTGCAGATTTATCCAGAATGCTGGTTAAAACAGAAGCTTGCTCTAAGTGGTTTCCTGCCAGATCCAATGGATTCACTGCAGGCTTCAGAACCCGCCCTGGGGAAATGGGAGGGGGTAGGTGGAGCTTGGGACTCAACCCAACATCAGTTACAGGGGGTTTGGGGAACCTCGCATGCAGGCTACCCCACCTCCTGTTGGCCAAGAACATGTTATTACTATGAAATTACTTTTCCTTCCTCCCAGACGTTGACAGAGCTTTGAGATTTAAAGGTGGATATCAAATCAGCAGCTAAGCTAAAAACTGCAGAAGCCAGTGGAGAATGGTTTTATGATGTTTTTGAACCACTCACACACCCAAAAAAATATAGATGGGGCCATCCTAGTAAAAGTCTATATAATACACATGCAACACGCCAGAGGGGACTGGGCCAAACAATCATGGGAAAAATTGTGGAATTTCTGAAACTGGACTTTTAACCCACTGATCATACAATACAGGAATTCAAAATTCCCAACAGTTAATAATGGAGCTTAGCAAAGCCAAAAGTGAGGACTGCAGATGCTGGAGATAAGAGTCTAGATTAGTGTGGTGCTGGAAAAGGCAGCATCCGAGGAGCAGATTGATTCACCACGCAGCATCTTAAGGCACTCCACAATACTCTCCCCTCAGGGGTCTTGTGCCACAGTGGTAACATCCCGACCTCTGGGTCAGGGGTTCTGACTTCATGTCCCATCTACTCCAGAGTTTTGTCATAACACGTCCGGACAGGTTGATGAAAAATATTGACACTCTCCTTTGAGCAGTGCTGTGCCCTGTCTTGGAAATGTGATAAACAGTGACTTGTTTCCTGATATCATTCACTCTGTGGTTCAGCTGAACAAACAGTGGACAGTCATTCACCTAAAATCTAAAACTTCACAACCTGGTTCAAAAGCCAGCTGGGAACTTTGTATGTTTCAATGATTAAACAATTTGGTTTAATTTCAGCAGAACACCATGTGTCCCTGTGATGTGACACATGGGATATAACATACATTATTAGGTAATTTCATTACCAAACGGATTGCAAATGTTTCTAAGTATAAGTATTTCCCTCACCACATGTACCACCCAGAGTCACAGATCTCCAAAATACCCTTCCTCCCCTAATGTAAAGTGCAGCCACCAAACAAGTAGAAACAATGTCCTTAATGTGCATTTTAAAAAAAATTATGAGCACCGACTCATTGCATTAATTAAACTCAGTGCTTCAGTGTAATGCTGTTGTGGATTCACAGTCCCCAGAAACAAGAGGAGATTAAGTCTCAGAGTGGATGAGCCCACCATCTGTAGTGCCTGCAGACCTGATTGTTAATTATTTTGGGAACAGTTCCCAAAACAATCTATTTTTCTTTTTGTTTGGCAAGAGGGTTTGAAGTAAGTTTTAAAAATTTAAAATCACAGAACTGGAGACTGGAGACAAAGAACATAAACAGATGATTGTTTGTTTATATTCATCTGTTGGAATCAGGAACGTGGAGAGCACACAGGAACCTGTCTGACTGCAGCGTGTAGGTCTGGAAACATCATTTCCAACAACAATATGTGGGAGCAAGCTACTGCAGATGCTGGAATCTGTACTGAAAACAAAAAATGCTGGAGATCACAGTGGGTCAGGCAACATTCATGGAGAGGGGGCAAGCTAACCTTTCAAGTCTAGATGACCCTTCATCAGAGCCAATATGCATCCACAATTCCTCAATTTTGGCCAATTCTCCCTGATTTTCCAAGTTTAAATTAGTATTTTTAAATACCAAGGATCTCAATCAGAATAGGGGCCTATTATTAAAAGAAAAAAAAAACCAAGTAAAAGAAATATCTCTACTCCCAAATAGGAGTGCAACGGCTGTATGAGGAGGTGACCATGCTGGACTTTGATGGCCTCATTAGTTGAATAGCTGAAAGGCAATCAACGTTAGGCTCAACCTGGAGGCTGTTCCATTACAGCAAGGATGTGGGGTGGCACTGACTGGTAGCCCTGCACAATAGCACTGCAGATATTCAACATTTCAGGGTCAGGAGAAGAGGATTACATGTTATCTTGTTTAGCATAACACTCAATGAACAGATTTTCAATAGAACTGTGTTCCAAAACAAGAACAGATTTTTTTTTTAAAAAAAGGAAAGGATCAAAATACAATGTTTGACATTATAAAGTAACAACACAGCAACACTAAATATCCCACCTACTTAAAACTCCAATCAAAACAACTAGTGGGATATTCTCAACACCACACAAATTCCTCATCTCTTTCTTTCTTCCCCACAGGTTGCTGATTCTTATAGGGTATACAGGCAGGAGGCTGGGGGAAACACTGCAAGGCAGGCAGCAGGAGGTGGAGAAGTCAACGTTTCAGGTGTAACCCTTCTTCAGAGCCCTTCTTGCAGGGGCATGATTCCAGATGGTCTGGTGGTCACTCCATATGAAAACCAAAATAGTGGCCAGTTGTCAGACTGGTAACTGTGTCACAATTTTAAAGCAGAATTTCTTGATTACACAGTTAACACCCTTCACAATTACCTATCTACACAAGTACCATACCTGCACTGGATAACTCCTGTCGGAGGCTGCTGACATATTGTACCAGTTCCTCCAAGCTGCGGTCGCAGTGCTGGCCATACATTAGGAACTTGTGCAGCACTTTCTCCAGCTCTCGTTCCACGCAGACACACTGGTCCATGAGGCAGAGACACAGAGGGACAGACACACACAGACAGGGCTGGGGTAACTTAGAGTCAGCCAGCAGGACCTACACAGGTAAACCCACTCTAGGTACAGGACACACACTAAACACAAGCACCTGGGAGGGGGCCCAGGGGCCCTTGTAGCTAAACCAACTGCATCAGGGACTGGCTGAGACAAAGCATTAAATCCACAACATCAGGCACAGGATGGTAGAATGAGAGAGCAGAACTTAAGACAAAAGGACAGCCCCTAATGTGGGCATAGTCAGAGCCAGGCTAGAGCTTGGCTGGGAAACTCAGTGCTGAAAGTTTAGCATCAGTCATAGACCCTGGCACTCTAGAGACACAGGGGCTGGTCTGGAGGATGCCTTACAGAAAGTGAGCCCCTGAGTTTACACACAGACAGTCAGAAACACAGCAACACACACCAGAAACATCGTGGCAGTGCCCGGGACAAACCCCACTCAGAGTGCCAGCAGTAGGCTGCAATCCTTACACAATGACAGCAGAAAGAGCACACATTAGGATTAGTGAAGCTGTAACAGCAGCAGCTCCTGACAATCCTCTCCCAACAACTGTCACTGCTGCAAAAAAAACTGCTACATACACTGCGGCTCCTGCCACTCCTCCCACAGGAGGGAGGGGGGTCAGGGTGGCTCTGCTTCATCCAGCCTCCCAATTCCCTCAGCACTTCAGCCCAGCCTTGCAGCATGCTATTAAAGCATATTCTAATTACAAACTCCGTGCCTTGCAGTCACTTCTATGCCTCATTCCTGACGCTTGTGACAACACACCAAGTCAGCTCCAACCCTCCCACTCCCGTAAAGTTAATGGGACAGTCCATCAGGAAGTAACTGTAGACAGGAGCGAATGGGATGTACCATTTACTGGGAGGGATGAAGGATTATAAAGAGCTCCTCCTGAAGTCCTTTTGTTTTGATTGTAAATGTGATTTGTATTAAATACAGGAGAAAAATTAATTTAATTTTTGCTTTCCGGTTAATGTCGTCTTTATTTCTTTAAAATACACTAATTGTGCGTAATTATAGATGACTATCCTCCCTGTGTGTCAACAGTGGAACAGACTGTTAGAAGGCTCTATCAGAACCTGCTGGGGTTTCAGGGTCAAAAGTCAGAGATCACCAGGTTAACTTTTGTGCATTGTGAACTCACTGAGATGTGGGTGACCTAACCCTTCCTTGTGAGAGCCGTTTGACAAGTCCTCAGTAAGTGTCACAATCAGGTTTTGGAGTGTGGCTCACAGATGCTGGAACTTGTAAACAAGTAGTCAACTTCCAGGGACTGTTCTGGGAATGGACTCTGGATTTCTCACAAGCTAGGTCTCCTGTTTAGCTCAGTACATGCTTGGCCTTTCCATGTTCCACTACCCTCTTCAAGCTTGCGACTTATGTTGTGTGCTGTGGAGTTAAGTGACAGTTTGTAGTGAGAGAGTGCAAAGAATATCATCAAGTTATTTGCCTTTTACAAAGTAGACAAACAGGAGGCTGGAAGAACACAGCAAGCCAGGCAGCTGGATGTGACACATCTGAGCCACACTCAAGCCACAACCAAGGAGTAATTGTAGGCTATTCAGCCTCTACATCCTGCTCTAGCATTCAATACTACGGTCAGAGGTCACACGATACCAGGTTACAGTCCAACAGGTTTATTTGAAATCACAAGCTTTCAGAGCACTGCCCCTTTGTCAGGTGGTGGGATTTATTAATACCATAACTGATCTGGTTGTAACCTCAAATCCACATTCCTGCCCACCCGTGATAACTTTTCATCCCTTTGCTGAACAGGAATCGGTCCACCTCTGCTTTTAAACATGCAAGGGCGTTTTTGTCACTGACATGTCGGTTACTTGAGGGTTGACCTTAAAGACATTCATAAGATCATGAGGGAGTATAGATAAAGTGAATGGCAGGTGTCCTTTCCCTTGGGTGGGGTATTTCAAATCTAGGGAGCATGTTAATGAGGTGAGAGAAGAAAGGTTTTAAAAAGACAAGCTTTTTACAGTTCGTGTACAGAATAAACTTCCAGAGGAAATGGTGGGTATAGGTACAGTTACAACATTTAAAAGACATTTGGATAAGTTCATGAATAGAAAAGGTTTAGAAGGATATGAGCCAAATGCAGTCAAATGGGACTAGTTTAGTATGGGATTATAGTCAGCATGGACTGATTGAACCAAAGGCCTGTTTCTGTGCTGTGTGACTCTGCTTCCATCTTTTCTGGAAAACAGTTCCAAAGAACTATGACCCCTTTGAGAAAAAAATAAATTGTCTAAATCCGAACAGTGACACTTAGATTCTTCCATAAAAGGAAATACCCTCTTTACATCTACCCTGTTAAGATCCCTCGGGATATTGTATTTTTCAAATTGGTTGCCTTTTATTCTTATAAACTCCATTGGATATAACTTGAGCCTTGTCCTAACATTTATTCACCATCCACAAATCAGTCATTGAAGAATACCCAAAGTGGCTGATACTCCTTTCGCTATCCCAGGGATACTAAGTGTTATGATCCTCTTACCCATTATAGCTGAGGTGAACCAACTCTGTACAGACTGCTATCCAACTGGGACTGTCTGACTAAACAATGGACTGTGCACTTAGTATCTTAGTCATCAAGGAAGCACCTCAAAGGGCAGTATTACTCTTTTAAATTACTGTTTTATGATGAGACAACATAACAAAAGATTAGAATGTTAATGAAAAGTTACAAAACAACTACACAACATATCAAAATTAAAATGCCATCTCTGGATTTAATGGTGGGCATCACATGATGAAAAATCTTCGAGGAGAAAGTGAGGACTGCAGATGCTGGAGATCAGAGCTGAAAATGTGTTGCTGGAAAAGTGCAGCAGGTCAGGCAGCATCCAAGGAACAGGAGAATCGACATTTCGGGCATAAGCCCTTCTTCAGGAAAGGGCTTATTCCTGAAGAAGGGCTTATGCGCTTTTCCGTAACACATTTTCATGCATCCATGAAGCCCATTTACATTTCTCGATGATGTTGAAAGGTTGCCAACATCATCAAAGACCCCTCACACTCCAGTAATGCTCTCCTACAACCTCTTTCATCAGACTGAAGATACAGAAACTTGAACACATGCACCAATAGGTTCAGGAACAGATTCTTCCTTGCTGTTTTTACACTGATGAATGGACTATCTAACCTTCAAATAATGTTGATCTTGCTTTGTGCACCTTCTGTCCGGTGTAACCTGTATGTCTCACTCTGTCTAAGCACCCCATGATCTGCCTGTACTGCTTGCAAAACAAAGCTTTTCACTGTACTTAGATACACATAACTACAATAAATCAAATGAAAGAAAAACACTGATAAATTTATCTGAATTTTTTCAGGATGTAATTAGAAAGAAAGATAAAGGTGAATCAACAAATGCCATATATTCAGATTTTCAAAAGGCTAATAAACAAGATAAGGGTTCATGGAGTTGATGGTGATATATTAGCATGAATAGAGGGCTGGTTGACAGACAGGAAGCAGAGAGTAGGAATAGACACAGCATTTTCAGGCTGAGAGTCCTGGTGTGTCACAAAGATCAGTGTCAGGGCTTCAGCTATTTCCAATCTGTATTAATGACTGAGATGAAAATACAAAGAACAACACAAACAGGCTGCAACAAGATATTGATGGACAACAATCTAGCAGGTGCAGGATATTATGGGGAAGTGTGAGGTCATTCACTTTGGATGTAAAAATAGAAAAGCAGATTATTTTCTGAAAGGTGTCAAGCTTGTAAATGTTGATGTGCTGAAAGAATTGGGTGTTCTTGTCCAAGAAACACAAAAAGCTAGCAAGCAGGTACAGCAAACAATTAGGAAAGCAAATGGCATGTTGTGATTTATTACAAAGGGATTGGAGTACAAGAATAAAGAAGTGTTGCTACAATTATATAGGAATTTGGAGACCACACCTAGAATATTGTGTGCAATTTTGGTTTCCATAGTTGCAAAAAGATATACTTTCCTTGGTCCCTATGCAATGGTTATCCTATAATAAGACGCTGAAAAATTTAGATCTTCATTTCTCCAGAGTTTGGAAAAGTGAGAGATGATCTCAATGCAACATTCAACAGTGTGAAGCAGTTTGCCAGAGTATAGTCGCAGATGTTGCTTCCCCGTTCTGGGGCATTTAGAAAACTGAAGCACAGTGTCAGGATAAAGGGCTGATCGTTCAGGAATGAGATGAGGAGAAATGGCTTCAATCAAAAGTTTTGAATGTTTGGAATTCTCTACACTGGAGAAATGTGATGTGCCATCAATGAAGATATTTAAGGCTGAAATAGATACATTTTCAGTCTCTGGGAGTGTCCATTGGGATGTCTAATTACGCTAAAGGTGCTAGTTAGTGGCAGCTAGTTACATTTGTTGATCACTGACACCCATTGAATCTTATTGTTCTGATGAGTCAGAGGGTTTTCAATAAAAGGGAGGAGCGAGGAAATTAACACGACAATACTAAATGATGTCATTTATAAATGTGTTTTAGTTTCGAGGTTGGTTCCACACTAATGTTATTGGTCACATAGGCTGTAATTGAATTTTGTATTATGAATAGGATGAGGCCTCCACTGTATGTATCAAAGGTTGGCACAAAATGAATAATTATTTGTTAGGGTTCAAGAAGAAACATTAGAATTGTGGTAAATGGATAGATTATACACAAAGAGATTTACTCACTAAATGGGTAATCTGTAACCTCTTGGGTTATATCAGGGTCATAATAGGTTATGCCCTTACGAAGTTGTGCCATGGTTAGCGAAACTCAACAGCAATGACTTGGTCAAACGGAAGGGGGCACTGCTGACAGCGTTATTGTGGAATCAGTGCTTACCTTCATTTCTGGCAGGTAATGGCCCAAGTCTTTTTATCTTCATCAGACATCAGTGTACAATCCAAAGATGTGGGTCAGGACAGCGTGGGATTCCTGGTGAGTGGACTTCCATGTACAGTTTGAACAGTACAAGCTGCCAGAGGATGTGCCAGAGAAGGCTGGTACAATTACAACATTGAAAAGGTGTCTAGATGGGTATATGAATAGGAAGGATATAGAGGGATATGGACAATATGCTGGCAAAATGGGACTAGGTCAGTTTGGGATGTCTGGTCAGAACGGATGATTTGGGCTGAAGGGTCTGTTTCTGTGCTTGGTGACTATTATTCCATCAGAGTTAAGAGTGTAGTGCTGGAAAAGCACAGCAGGTCAGTCAGCATCCAAGAAGCAGTAGAATCAATGTTTTGGGCATATGCCCTTCACCCCAATGAAGGGCTCATGCTTGAAACGTTGATTCTCCTGCTCCTTGGATGCTGCCTGACCTACTGTGCTTTTCCAGCACTACACTCTTGACTCTGATCTCCAGCATCTGCAGCCCTCATTTTCTCCTCCTCTATTATTCCATCAGACAGGCAATTACCCTGCTTCCACAATAGTCTTACCTCTGAATGAGAGATGGATACTTAGTTTTCTGGTGCATAGTTACCTACAGGATGTTGGTGTAGCTCAGTTAGCTGATTTGAGATGCAGAGAGATCTATAGAGTCCATACCAGGCCCACTGTCAAAGAAAAGCCACCAGCATTCTTAAAGATCCATCCCACCCTGGCAATGTTTTTCTACAACCTCTACCATTGGGGAGAATGTACAGAAGTCTGAACACAAGCACCAGCCGGTTTCGTAACAGTTTCTACTCTACTGTTGTTAACATGCTAAATGAACTCACAAACTCTTAACATTCGCCTGCACCTGTGTTTTTGTTTTTGCCGCTGTTTACCTATTATTTGCTATCTATGCTATTTAACTCTGTGATCTGCCTGTATTGCTTGCAAAACAAAGCTTTTCACTGTGCCTTGGTACACGTGACAATAAATTCAATTCAATTCAAATCAGAGAGATACCAACAATGTGAGTTCAATTCCTGCATCAGCTAAGGTTACCGTAAGGTCCCACCTTCTCAACCTTGACCCTAACCTGAGGCGTGTGACCCTCAGGTTAAACTCATCATCAGTTAATCTCTTTATAATGAGAGAGCAGTCCTATGGTCCTCTGGGACTGAAGCAACTTTACCTTACATAGTTATCCAGGACATGTTAGACGGCTTAAAGCCTAGTTTAATTCCAGAACTGATCCCCTGAATCACTCATAAAAGCCAACTACTGAGGATGCTGGAAATCAGAAATAAAAACAGAAAGTGCTGGAGAGAGTCAACAGGTCTGGCAGCATTTTGAGTCCACAAACACTGCCAGACCTACTGGGTTTCCCCAGTACATGCTGTTTTTAATTATCTCCCATCATTCTGATTGACTTCCTCTGCCTGTCCCTTAGACTGATGCCCCAATATGCCAACAATGCCCTGAACATCCCACCCAACCACATGCATCTCTGAACTGCTCCTTTCCCGATGGCCCATCTGACCCGACTGCCCCAACTCAATTACTACGGCCTCCACCTCACCCACTTCCCATTCCACCACATACACCTCATCCATTCACACAATAGTCACCTCATTCATTTACATTCACACTGGATTCTTAAATTTATCATTCAGCAGCTCAGGCCATAACTTGGGGGAGGTGAGGGGGGGGGAGACAGTATGTCCAAGCTCTTGCCTAACATTATAGCACTGTGATTGAACTCTTGCGGACCCTGCACTCTCCTCCTTTTATGGAGATGCCCAGCTCACACAGAAAGAAATGTGGAGCAGCGAGGGTCAGGGAACATTTTGAGACCTAGTGACAATCTGACAACAACTGCAGCAACATAGAAAATAAGAGCAGGCCATTCAGCCCTTTGTGCTTGCTCTGTTATTTAATATGATCATGGCTGAACACCCATCTCAGTCCCCTGCTCTCAGTTTCTCCCCATATCCTCTGATCCCTTTAGCTCTAAGACCTATATCTAATTCCTTCTTGAAAACATTCAATGTTTTAGCCTTAATCACTTCCTGTGACAGAGAATTGCACAGTCTCACCCACTCTCTGGATGAAAATATTTCCCTGCATCTCAGTTCTAAGTGGCCTCACCTAGCTATCCCTGGTCATCAGGAATAACCTTGCTGCATTTACTCTGTCCAGGCCAATAGAGGTCCATATAGGGCAGAAACAGACCCTTTGATCCAACTAGTCCATGGTGACCAAGTTTCCCCAAACTAAACTAATCCCACTTGCCTGCGTTTCGCCCATATCCCACTAAACCTTTTGTATTCATGTTCCTATCCATATGTCTTTAAAATGTTGTAACTGTACCTGCATTTACCCCCACTTCCTCTGGCAGCTCACTCCACACACAGACCACCCTCAGTGTGAAAACGTTGCCCCTCAGATCCCTTTAAAATTCTTCTCCTCTCACCTTAAAAATATGTATCTAGTTTTGAACTCTCCCACCGTAGAGTTGAAAACTGTTGTTATTAGCCTTATCTATGCCCCTCATGATTTTATAAACCTCTTTAAGGTCACCCCTCAACCTCTTACACTCCAGTGAAAAGAGTCTCAGCCAATTCAGCTTCTCTTTGTAACGCAAACCCTCCTGTCAGCAACATGATCATTTTATGTGAATAGCTCTTGGAAGTAGAGACTATAATCAGTCGGATTTACAAGGATGTTGCCAGGGTTGGAGGGTCTGAGCTGTACGAAGAGGCTGAATAGGCTGAGGCTATTTTCTGTGGAGCATCAGAGGCTGAGTGATGACCTTATAGAGGTTTATAAAATCATGAGGGGCATAAATAGGGTGACGATTTGGAGATGCCGGTGTTGGACTGGGGTACAAAGTTAAAATTCACACACCAGGTTATAGTCCAACAGATTTAATTAGAAGCACACTAGCTTTTGGAGCGACGCTCCTTCATCAGGTGATTGTGGAGTGAGTAGTAAAAGTCTTTTCCCTGGGGTCAGGGAGTCCAGAACTAGAGGGCATAGGTTTAGGGTGAGAGGGGAAAGATATAAAAGGGACCTAAGGGCAACGTTTTCACACAGAGTGTGGTGCGTGTATGGAATGAGCTGCCAGAGGAAGTGGTGGAGGCTGGTACAATTACAACATTTAAAAGGCATCAGGATCGGTATATGAATAGGAAGAGTTTAGAGGGATATGTGCCAAATGCTGGCGAATAGAACTAGATTAATTTAGGATATCTGGTCATCCTGGACAAGTTGGACCGAAGGGTCTGTTTCCGTGCTATATATCTCTATGACACTATAACTCTATCTGCCATAGACAGTAGTGGGAATGGGTTGCACATTTTAAACACAGATTTCAAACTCTCTGGCCTTCTACATGCAGAATATATCTGATTTTATTGACACTGGTAGTCCCTAGCAAATTTCATAAGTCATCTTTGTCCTTGAGTAATGGTAGCTCCAAAATTGAACAAATGGTTAAAATCAAGATTTATACCTTGGATATCTCAAATGATCTAACTAATTAAGGCAGTGTTTCTCCTCAGCTTGCCTTCAGGGAACCTGTGTATGAAATATGTTAGAGATTGCTCTCTTTCTTATGATGCTGCCGCCGCCTCCAATCTCCTCCAGCTGCTTCTGGAACATTCCCAGGCAGGACCCACTCACAGTCTCTGATTGCCAGGCATTCGATGGGCCCCACTCTCACCGCCAGCCTTCTCAGATGCTGGGCCTAGAGACAGCCATGGGCCACTAACAGATTCCCGCGCTGGGCTGAGAGGACGCCTTGCCGGGTCCGTGCTGAGACTAGGAGAAGAAAGGAGAAAAGAAACACAAAGTGAGAAAGAGAAGAGAAACAAAAGGGAAAAAGAACGGACAGAGTGAACAGACTGCAGCTGAAGAGTCCTACTCTGCCGCCATCTTGAAGTTGATGTAGTTTGTGAGCTGATTATTCCAGACTCCCACTAGCATCCTGAGAATGGTCAGTCTCTGTCGTGGGTCACATTAATAGCAGGGTAGGTGGGAATGGCTTGTCTGCTTCTGATCACCAGCCCTGCTGCATCCTTTTTTTTCTCATTTATTTCTATTTAACATCAAACTTCATCTGACCTTCTCTTCACCGTTCGGTGGAGGATGGATGTTTCAGGAGCTGCTGCAGTGGGGAAGATGGTGTAGTCTGTTTCTCATGGCCATTGTGGCTGCCTGCTGGGGTGGGTCCTGCGGAGTGATGGTCTGCTTCTGTGTCTTCAGCAGCATGGTGTGTCCAGCCTGGAATTCCAACAGCCTGGAATTTTAACTGTCCAGAATTCCAACATCCTCAAATTCCAACAGCCCGGGATTCCAACAAGCTGTGATTCCAACCACCCAGAATTCCAGCAGCCCAGGATTCCAACAGTCTGGAATTCCAACAGCCCGGGATTCCAACCGTCCACGATACCAACAGTCTGGAACTCTGACAGCTTGGAATTCCAACAGCTCGGAATTCCAACAGCACAGGATTCCAACCACCCAGAATTCCAACAACCTGGAATTCCAACAGCCTGGAATTCCAACAGCACGGGATTCCAACAGCCTGGGATTCCAACAGCACAGAATTCCAACAGCCCGGAATTCGAACAGCCTGGAATTCCAACAGCACAAAATTCCAACCGCCTGGAATTCCAACAACCCAGAATTCTGGCGGACCAGAATTCCAACAGCCTGGGATTCCAACAGCACAGATTTCCAACAGCCTGGAATTCCAACAGCACAGAATTCCAACTGCCTGGAATTCCAACAGCCCAGAATTCTGGCTGACCAGAATTCCAACAGCCTGGGATTCCAACAGCACAGAATTCCAACAGCACGGAATTCCAACAGCCTGGAATTCCAACAGCACAGAATTCCAACCGCCTGGAATTCCAACAGCCCAGAATTCTGGCAGACCGGAATTCCAACAGCCTGGGATTCCAACAGCCTGGAATTCCAACAGTCCAGATTTCTGGCAGACCAGAATTCTAACAGCCTGGGATTCCAACAGCACAGAATTCCAACCGCCTGGAATTCCAACAGCTCAGAATTCCAGCGGACCAGAATTCCAAAAGCCTGGGATTCCAACAGCCCAAGATTTGGTGGCTTCAATGTTGGCTTTCTGCAACAATGGAGGATGTGGGCCCTGTCTGTTCCTTGACCTTGGGAACCTAGGAGCCATGAGTAGAGCAGAGTGTAGAGTAGAGTCGCTTTTATTTGTCATTTCTACCATAATCAACTGTTACAGTAAAAACCAGACAGGGATCCTCCAGGACGAAGGGTGCTACATGGACAGCACAAAAGCACAATCATACAAAGGGCGGAATAAAGTGCATAAAAAGTGCAAAACATGCAAATTGCAGTGTAATGGAACAAAGATAAACTTTGTCTTAATTTTTTTATATATAGGATTTTTGTTATTAATATAGTTGCCAGAGTATGGTGGCTTAAACACTTTTCACTGTATTTCTGAAAAATGCAAGTGACAATAAATTACTATTCTATTCTGTTAATCAATTTACAATCCATGTGACTTATATTGAAAATTCGACAACCTTTAGTTCAGATTTATCCGACTTCACATTGATAATTCTAGCATAAACTGACATATGAGGAGAGATTGACTCGGTCAGGATTGTTTTCACTGGAGTTCAGACAACTGAGGTGGGCTGTCATAGAGGTGTATAAAATTCTAACAGGACTAGACAGGGCAGGTGCTGGGAGGATGTTCCTGATGGTGGGTGTGTCCAGAACCAGGGGGTCACAGTTTGATAATTCGGGGTGGACCATTTAGGATGGAGATGAGGGGACATTTCATCATCCAAAGAGTGGTGAGCCTGTGGAATTCATTATCACAGGAAGTAGTTGATGCCAAAACATTGAATGTATTCAAGGGGAAGCTAGATATAGCACTTGGAGCAGATGGGATCAAAGGTTATGGGGACAAAGCAGGACTAGGCTATTGGGTTGGTTGATCAGCCATGATGGTGATGAATGGCATAGCAGGTTAGAAGGGCCAAATGGACTCCTCCTGCTCCTATCTTCTACGTTTCTACGTTTCTATAAACTCTTCCTCCACATGTTCCAGGGTAGATGATGCCTGTATTGTGTTCATGTGGCACTAATTCACTGAGATAGGTTGAGAACAGCTTCAGTAAGAGGCTTCTACTTTTTTTTAAGGGTATCGTAATCCATATGTTTTGTTCTCCCCTTTGATTAATAATGGAGAGGTAGCAAAATGATTTCTGGTTGGTCCTCAGCATGTTGAACTGCATCTTGAATACCCGTTCTGTGGTCAGCCAATCCTGCTGGGGGATTTGAAACAAGAGCTTTAGACCCAGAGGTCACGAACCTAACCCTGCACCGCAAGGACCTCCTGCACAGCTCCTTAAGGTGGGCACATGAAAGGATTGGGAAAAGTGCGGGCTGCAGATGCTGGAAATCAGAGTCAAGAGTGTGGTGCTAGAAAAATACAGCAGCTCAGGCAGCATCTGAGGAGTAGGAGAATCGACATTTTGGGCATTAGCCCTTCATCAGGAATGACTGAGGATAGAATCATTTTTTATTGCAAAATTCCAGCGGTGTAATATCTTTGGAAGAGAAACTAACACAACTGGAAACAAAAGTAAAGTTTAGTGATACTTACAGAAAGAAGTGTGAGTCCCCAATGTAGGGATGAGATTCTTTATTTGGACCGGACCATTTAATAATGGTACTATGTTACCATTGACGGGGGAAGTGAAAATTAGACCAATTTCTAAACATATTATCCAGTGGACCCCTTACAGAGTGAGTCTGATTATTAAATAGAAATATAATCCCTCCCCATTGTGGCTGAACTGTGTGAGCAATTCGCTCTCCATATTTCATTGGACCAAGTTGACTGTCACCCATGAATCATAATAAGGAGGTGATCGTTTGGGACGGCAGAACTTCGGGCAAAAAAAGTTAATAAATAAATCAGCAGCTTCGCCCACTTCCCATTCTTAATAGGTTAACCAAATGGAGTCCAGCCAATGACTGAGTTCCAGCCACAGAGTCTGAACAAGTCTATTCAGGTGAATAAATAAAGCACTTTAAAAATTAATTCACAGGATGAGGGCATTGATGGGCTAGATCAGCATTTATTGCCTGGAAGGCAGTTTAAGAGTCAACCCCGATGCTGTGGGTCTTAAGTCACATGGAGGCCAGACAAGGAAAGGATACCAGTTTTCTTCCCTAAAGGGCATTTGTGAACCAGCTGGGGTTTCCCCACCAAAAAAAAATTCAACAATGGATTCATGGTCATCAGTCGACTCTTAATTCTAGATTTTTAGTGAACTCAAATTCCACCATCTGTTGTGGTGGGATTTGAACCCAGATTCTCAGAACATTATCTGCATCTTAACTTAATAGGCAAGCATTAATACCACATGGCCACTTTCTCCTAATTTTAGCTTTGCTGAGGCGTAGCTTCGTCTATGCACTTCCTAGCCTGCTGTAAATGTGTGTAGGTTTGGCTGATGATAAGGCTAGCTGCCATTGCCCTGTGTGACAGGAGCTAAATATTGATAAGTCACCACCTCCTATCCCACACCCACCCTTAACCTCAATCCACCAAGTGCAACAAAGATAACTTCTTCAGACTGGCAATAGCAACACAATCTGTGAACATTATGATAAATATAACCGAAGGGCGAGACTATGAAAGATATCAGGTCTGCTAACCAACAAATAGCTTTAAAATACATCTTCATGAACATGCATAGCATTGAGTCTATTATGTTATGCATTTCAACATTGAATTAGCTTGCCAAGGTCAAAGGTGACAGTGTGCCATGGGCCATCAACCTGCCTGCATTTCGCCCTTATCCCTCGAAACCTTTCCTGTTCACTCCTGTCCAAATATCTTTTAAATATTGTATATAGAGCCTGTTGAGGTTCATCCGGGCAGTTCTGTGACACAGGAATCCATGGTCTACAGGCAGTTCACACCAAGGCAGACATCAGCTGCTGCCTGGGACCATCAACTCCATTAAAGATGTTGCTGGAACTGTCCATCACCTGCTAATCTTCCAGTACAAAGAGCTGACTTTCATTGAGCATTAGTAACTAGCACATTTCAAAGTCCAGTGCTGATGAACAGCTACAATTTGAAGTCAGCCATCACAAAGACACTAAGAGGTAAGGCCACCATCAAACGTACGAACAGTTGTAGGCCATTCAGCTCCACTGTTCAAAGAGGTCACAGTGGTCTAATGATTCTCCACTCCTCTTTACTGTCTTTTCTACATAACCCTTGATTCCATTATTAATTAGAAATCTGTCTATCTCAGCCTTCAATATACTTAATGACCCAAAGTCCAATTTCCACAGAGTCACTGGTCTGTGAGAGAAGAAATTCCTTTTCATCTGTGCCTTCAATGGGTGACCCTTTACTGTGAGATTATGCCCTCTGATCCTTCACTCCCCACAAGGAGAGACAACCTCACAGCTTCAATCCTGCCATGGCCCTAAGAATCTTATGTGTTTCAATAGCATTATCTCTGATTCTTCTAAACTCCAAAGAGTACAGGCCCAACATACTCAACTTCTCGTCACAAAAAAAACTCTCCATAAATAGGATCCACTTATTGTACTTTCTCAGGATTCCCTTTGAAACAAAGGCCAACATTTCATTTGCTTCCCTGATTGTCTTGTATGCTACCGTTTTGTGAATCATGCATTAAGACTCCCAAATCTCTCTGTGTTGCAGATTTCTACAGTCTTTCTCTATTTAAATAATATTCACCACTTCTATTCTTCCTACCAAACTGCATTACTTCACATTTTGCCACATTATATTCCATCTGCCAAGTTTCTCCCCATTCACGTAATTTGTCTATAACCCTCTGCAGTCTCTCATTCTTCCCATGAATTTTTGTGTTATCCACAATCTTGGCAGTTGCACATTCACTTCCCTCCTTTAAGTAATTAATATACATTGTATTAATTAAGGCTGCCATCCTCAAAAAGCTCCCCCTTCTCCCAACTCTATCTTCTATTAATTAGCCAATCCTGTTGATAGATCTATCATATTAAATAGCCACATGTGTGGCAACTTGTCAAATAATTTTGGACTAGTCAGTCCAACCCTCAGTGGTGGGCAAGTTATTAAAAAAAAATTCTGATGGATGAATATTGTTGTGGTTTCGAGAAACAGGGATGGAATTGGGATAGACAGCATGAGTTTGTAAGAGGAAGATTGTGCATAACCCATTTGACTGTACCATTTGAGATGGTAACCAGGGGCATTGATGAAGGTAATGCATTAGATATGTCCCACATGGACTTCATAAGGAATTTGGTAAGATCCCTCAGGGTAGACTGGTCAAGAAAATAAAGAGCCAATAGGACGTAAGGTAGAGTGGAACACTGGATCCAAAATTGGCTGAGAGACAGGATGTAGAGAGTGATGGCACAGGGATAACTCTGGATGTCTGTTTCCAGTGGGGTTTCGCAGGGCTCCGTGCTGGGTTCCTGACTATTTGTGGTGTACATTGCTGATTTGGATTGAAACGTAGGAGGTATGATCAAGAAGTTCATGGATGACACAAAAATTGCTGTGGAGCAAACAGTGAGGAAGATAGCGATAGACTGCAGGAGGACATCAACAGACTAGTCAGCTTGGCAGTACAGTGACAAATAGAATTCAACCTGGAAAAGCATAAGGTAATGCACTGTGGGAGGTTTGTCAAAGCAAAGAATTATAGTCTGAATGGTAGGACCCTATAAAATCAGAGGGATCTTGGTGCGTTTATCCACAAATCACTGAAGGTAGCAGGGCAGGTAGATGTAGTGGTTCACAAGGCATGTGAGATACTTGCTTTTATTAGCTATGAAGCCATGGCTCAGTGGTTAGCACTGCTATCTCACAGTGCCAGGGACCTGGATTCAATTCCACCCTTGGGTGACTGTGTGGAATTTGTACATTCTCTCGAAGTTTGCTTTGATTTCTTCCCACAGTCTGAAGATGTGCAGGTTAGTGGATTGGCCATGGGAAATGCAATGGTATAGGGTGGGATGCTCTTTGGAGGGGTGGTGCAGTTTTGATGGGCAGAATGGCCTCTATTTGCACTGTAGGGGTTCTGTGGAGCATGGTATTAGTGTTGTCACATCTTTTCTGATTGCAGCAAATACAATGGGTTGAATGGCCTTCCTCTGTGCTGTCAAAGTCTGTGAGTCACCATCTAAGGCTATTCATCCATTACACACCAAGTGGAAACGGGGAAAACCCTCAGGCTGTACGTTTGACAAGTTTTCTTTCCATTCTTTCACAGGATGTGGGCCAGCATTTGTTGTTAAATTTCTAACTCCATTTAGGTGGTGGTGAGCCACATTTTTGAATGACTACAGTTCCATTTATGCAGTAATGTAATAAATGTTGAAAACATTAATAAACTATAAATGTAGACAGTAACATATGGCTTGGAAGATAGATTAGTTTTGCAGCTTATATAATGAACTTTGAACGGTTGCGTATAGTATTTTTATATATTTTATAAATAAAGTATATTTTTGGAAAAAGCTGACTATGTGTCTGTAAAAAAAGTTTATTATCCAGTAATTTCTGCTAGAAATCCATCTGGCTGAAACGTTGGGTTAGAACAGATTTGGGCACAATAGCATAACCTGTCACCCTTGGCAACGTAACAAGAACTAAGGCTTGGGTAAGTACCAGAAATTAGTCAGCACTCACACTACTTTGCAAAGAGCCACTGCATTTAGTGGGGGTGATGGGTGGGAGGTTGGTGGGTCTGTACAGTGGAATTTACAGCGAAATGTTGTGAATCACTTCACACATGCCGGAATTTCAGAATCTAATTACAGTGACAGCAACATAAAAGTGGTTGATAATTCTGCAGTCCATTCTGACAATTCAAATGCTAATGTGTTAAACCAGCGGAGTCCAGCCACAGAAGATTTCCCTTGTCTGAGCCTGTCGACAGGCCTGGACAAGCCTGTCGCCCTCCAGCAGAAAGGATCAAGTGACTGAATGGGCTAAGTGACTCAAAACACCCCCTCATCGGGAACCGTGGTGATCAAAGCAGGATGTTCCAAGCTTTCATTCCCAGTGAACACAGGCTGTAACATTGGGAAAAAGTAACTAGGATTCCCTCTCCTCCTGCACATCCTTAATCCAGTTGGAAAGTGTCTGTTGTTTTCATGGTCAAGTCATTGAAAGGATAAAGGTGGATCCAGAAAGTAGTGGGTTTTTAAAATAATATTTCAAAAGTATTCCTTATTCATTAAAAAATATGTTTGTTTACATCATCACAAATGCAGTTTGGTTCTGTACAGTAGTATATCACAGAAACAAACAAACATTAGAGTTCGACTCTATCCTAACAAACCAAATACATCTCTTACATTTACAAGGGTCAAAAGATGTGAAGCTGGAAGAGCACAGCAGGTCAGACATCATCATTGGGGCAGCACGGTGGCTCAGTGGTTAGCACTGCTGCCTCACAGTGCCAGGGACCTGGGTTCGATTCCAGCCTCGGGCAACTGTCTGTGTGGAGTTTGCACGTTCTTACTGTGTCTGTGTGGGTTTCCTCCGGTGCTCCAGTTTCCTCCCACAGTCACAAAGATGTGCAGGTTAGGTGAATTAGCCATGTTAAATTGCCCATAGTGATAGGTGCATTAGTAGTGGAATGGGTCTGGGTGGGTTACTCTTCAGAGAGTCGGTTTGGACTTGTTGGCCCGAAGGGCCTGTTTCCGCACTGTAGGGAATCTAATCTAATCGAGCATTCGGCTTGAAACGTTGACTTTCCTGCACCTCGGATGCTGTTTGACCTGCTGTGCTCTTCCAGCTTCACATCTATTGAGTCTGACTTCCAGCATCTGCAGTCCTTACTGCTTCTTACATATACAAGACTGTATTTACACCCATTAAGGAACTAGGAGGGTCCAATAACTGAATGGACACCCATTTAACTTCAGCAGGAAAACCTCAGGACAGTGTTAGGGTGAGAAGGGAAAGATACAAAAGACACCTAAGGAGCAACTTTTTTTACGCAGAGGGTGGTACGTGTATGGAATGAGCTGCCAGAGGAAGTGGTGGAGGACGGTACAATTGCAACATTTAAAAGGCATTTGGATGGGTATATGAATAGGAAGGGTTTGGAGGGATATGGGCTGTGCGCTGGCAGGTGGGACTAGATTGGGTTGGGATATCTGGTTGGCACGGACGGTTGGATCAAAGGGTCTGTTTCCATGCTGGACATCTCTATGACTTTATATGCATGTGTACATTGTTAAACTTGAAAGGGTTCAGAAAAGATTTACAAGGATGTTGCCAGGGTTGGAGGATTTGAGCTATAGGGAGAGGCTGAACAGGCTGGGGCTGTTTTCCCTGATGTGTCGGAGGCTGAGGGGTGACCTTATAGAGGTTTATAAAATCATGAGGGGCATGAATAGGATGAATAGTAAAAGTCTTTTCCCCAGTATGGGGGAGTCCAAAACAAGAGGGCATAGGTTTAGGGTGAGAGGGGAAAGATTTAAAAGGGACCTAAGGGGCAACTTTTCCACACAGAGTGTGGTACATGTATGGAATGAGCTGCCAGAAGTGGTGGAGGCTGGTACAATTGCAACATTTAAGAGGCATTTGGATGGATATATGAATAGGAAGGGTTTGGAGGGATATAGGCCAAGTTCTGGCAAAAGGAACTAGATTAGCTTAGGATATCTAGTCGGCATGGACGAGTTGGACTGAAGGGTCTGTTTTCGTGCTGTACATCTCTATGACTCTATGACTCCAAGTAAAGACAGTTTGGTGCTTGATAATCTGATGGTTTGTGAATACTCACAGTTGAATCAGTCATATTAATGGCCAATGGGATGCGACATTAGAGGTTGCCATTGGTCATAAAGCCACATTACAGCAAGTGACCAACAGAGGATGGGAGGAAAAATGGCTGCAAAAGATCAAAATAAAGAGCTTGTCTGTAGATACAGCATATGCTTAGAGGGTGATTTTGTTTATTCATTCACAAGACATGGACATTTATTTATTGCCCATCCCTAATTGCCCAGAGGACAGTGAAGAGTCAACCACATTGGCTGTGAGCCTGGGGAAAAAGTAGGCCTGACCAGGTAAGGATGACAATTTCCTTCCCTAAAGGACATTAGTGACCCAGATGGGCTTTTCCAACAATCAACTCATGGTCATCATTAGGCTCTAATTCCAAATTCCACCTTCTGCCATTGTAGGATTTCAACCTGGTTCCCCAGGTTCATTACTGAGGTCTCATGGATTTATAGGAGAAAGTGAGGACTACAGATGCTGGAGATCAGAGATGAAAAATGTGTTGCTGGAGGAAGGGCTTATGCCCGAAACGTCGATTCTCCTGCTCCTTGGAGGCTGCCTGACCTGCTGCACTTTTCCAGCAACACATTTTTCAGCTCATGGAATTATAGTCTAGTGATAACTCTATTAGGCCATTGCCTCCCTAATTTGTCTGTGATGCACAACATGGGTGAATAGTTTGTTTCTACTCATCCTGGAAGAAGGAAAATTCTGCTTAATTATTGTGTTATTGACTAGGGTTGGTTAGTTAAGATGCTAATGGCTGCACATTTTATATTTTCTAAAGGTATATCATTTATTATGTTTGTGATCTACTGTCAGGTAGATAGTAACTACCCTGCTCACAGAACCATCTTCGCTCAAAATGTAATTGCCTTCTGATGGCCAGCATCACTGACACCAAAGCACCATGGCATTGCTAGAAACAGATAATAGGTGAGTAAAAGGCAGACCTTCTGGGTTCATGACAGGAACATCATTTAGATGTCCACCCCTGATAAATTGACTTGAGATGTTTTCATGTCCAAAGGTCTGACATCATGGGGACAGTATTAATCGTCATTATCATCATCAGCCATCCCTCGCCGATCAGGGTGACTCTCTCCCACTCTCAGGGTGAGCCTGTAGATGACTGTACAGACTGATGGGACTACCACAGGCTCTGTTACACTGGGGGCAGAAGGTGGCCATGAGAAGGGGTGGGTGGGATGTTGGTGTGACAATGCATTCCTTACGCTGTTTCCCTCCGGCTTCTGCTTTTTCCCTTCGGCAAGTCTCAAGGTACTCAACACATTCTCAGATGCTCCCCTCCATATTGGACAGTCTTGAACCAGTGGTTCCCAGGTTTCTGTGGGAATGCTGCACTTCCCCAGTGAGGCCTTGAGGGTATCCCTGAGGCATTTCCTCTGTCCCACCTGGGGCTGGCCTCCCGTTTCGGAGCTGGGAGTAGAGCACCCGCTTGGGGAGCCTCGTATCGGTCATGGGGACGACGTGCCCAGCCCATCACCGCTGATCGGGGTGGGGGGTGGTCAGTGCCTCAATGCTGGGGGTGTTGGCCTGTGTTAATGCAGCCAAACAGAGGAGCCAACCTATTGGCAAATCAAAGAGATTGGGTGCAATGTTGCTTTTAAACCCTGTGAGCTCAGCAGGCAAGAGAGTTGGTTCGCAATCATTGAATCATAGAATCCCTACAGTGTGGAAGCAGGCCATTCAGCTCATTGAGTCAACAACAGTAATAACATAATGTTAAAGTATAGATTTGATTTCTGTTCTGGCTGAGGCCATCTCAGAACTCTCCTCATGCTGCCCCAGATGGTGAAAGGTGATGACAAACCACCACCATTGACAAAAGCTGACAAGGAAATGACTCAGGGCAAAGCTTCCACAGGCATTGACACAAGGACCTGCCTTCAGGCATCACACACACCGAATGGCTTTGTGCTGAGTTAGCAGCTGTTAGAGCTGGGGCAAGCAATGATGGTGCTATCATTGATCTCAGTGCTCCAGGGGCAAGGGCATTAGAAAGATCAGCTAGGAATACCGAAACTGGTCACTAGCCAGTGTGTGGGGAGGGAGGGGGGAGCCATCAGGGTCAGGTATCCTGTCAACTACTGGGAGTCATAGGGGTTAAAGTGTATTTGGAGCAAGGTATCAAAGGAATGGTCACGCCTGTAAGACTGTATCCCAAAACAATTCACTTCATAAGGTCACACTTTCATTGAAGTAGCCTTTAAAGCTCAAGCCAAGTGTAGTACTGATTCACCCCAAAACACAGGCAGAAAGGTGTGTTTCACAGGTTGTGCTGGATTAGCTGATTGGAGCTGGGGCTTTGGTTAAAATGCAACAAATAGAATGCCTACAGTGCAAATAGAAACCATTGAGTCTCAACTGACCCACTGAAGAGCATTCCACCCAATCCCGTAACCCCATATTTCCCATGACTGATCCATCTAACCTGCACACTACTCTTAAGTTAATCTACCTAACCCCACACATGTTCAGACTTCAGGAGGAAACCAGAGCACCCAGAGAAAACCCATGCAGACATGGGGAGAATGTGCAAACTCCACACAGACTGTTGCTTGAGGCTGGAATCAAACCTGGGTCCCTGGTGCTATGAGGCAGCAGTGCTAACCACAGAGCTGCCATCAATTGGTCACTACAACTACAGAAGGTGCAGATAAATCAGCTGAAGTTCTTGCTCCTGGTTGCTATCACGCTGTGCCCTACAAGATGCTGCACACATGACCATTAGGCCATGTTCCAGTCAGCTTTCACAGTGATACCCACTCACAGTTCATCAGCCTCTCATCCCTCATGAGCTGGGATCTCACTCACCTGTGAATCCAGGAGAGAGTTGGTGCCTGTGGAATTGTACTCTAGTGATGTCAGTCCCTTTAAGAAATAAGACTGAAAGAACCTGGAGATGAGAAAAGCATTGATACTTTCCCAGTGCGCTTGATGGAGCTTTAAACAGCTGAGGTTGTGAGGAGATAACAGATGAGTTGGTTAGCAATAGCTCAGAGTGTGCTTTCAATGGACCATTTACATGATGTGGAGAAAGTGAGGACTGCAGATGCTGGAGAGTCAGCATCAAAAAGTGCAGTGCTGGAAAAGCACAGCAGGTCAGGCAGCATCCGAGGAGCAGGAGAATCAACATTTCGGGCATAAGCCCTTCATCAGGAATGTTTGTATGGTGTGGTGTGCCAACACCTCTAATGCACCACCCTCTCCAGTTTGTACAGCACCCTCCAAATATGATTCTGTGGGAGATCCTCCTAAAGATGTCTCCCTGACCTTTCTGATTCAGCGTACAAATCCATGTGGATGGGAACTGTGGGATTTCCCACTTGCAGTCATTGTTTTTACCTCGTTGATTTTAACCCTACTGCGAATCCTCTTGCAAGGATGCCTGCCTTGAAGAAGTTTTCCTTCTCTCTTCACAAGAAGCTCAGGGGGTCCCTCTCCCACTGCAACTCCCAGGTCATTTCCTCTGCCCTGAAGCTACTCTATGCTACTTTCTCCCCACCCCCACCCTCTTCTCACTTATCTCTCCACCCTTCATTCCTGATGAAGGGCTTTTGCCCGAAACATCGATTTTGCTGCTCCTCGGATGCTGCCTGAACTGCTGTGCTCTTCCAGCACCACTAATCCAGAACCTGGTTTACAGCATCTGCAGTCATTGTTTTTACCCTATCTCTATCCTCAGGCAGGACCCTGAAACTGTACTGACAGGATCAAGTGGAGATAGGGGAGAGGATTACAGCTGATCATGCTTGTATAGCAAAGGCACCTGAAGTCTTTGCACAATCTCAAATTATGGGATCATACCAGATAGGAGGCCTTTCGGGCCACAGTGACCATGCCAGCTCTTTAAGGGAACCATTCAATTACCTCAGATCCCTGCAAATCAATGTTCTCTTTCAAGAATCATTCCAATTTCTTTTTGAAAGGTACAGGAGTTTGGAGGTCATGTTGTGGCTGTACGGGATATTAGTTAGGCCACTTTTGGAATACTATGTTCAATTCTGGTCTCCCTACTATAGGAAGGATGTTACAAAACTTGAAAGGGTTCAAAAAAGATTTACAGGGACGTTGCCAGGGTTGGAGGAATTCTTTGAAGAGGTGACAAGTAGGTTAGACCAGGGAAACCCAGTGGATTTGGTCTATCTAGACTTCCAAAAGGCCTTTGATAAGGTGCCTCATGGGAGGCTGCTGAGTAAGGTGAGGGCCCATGGTGTTCAAGGTGAGCTACTGGGATGGATTGAGGATTGGCTGTCTGACAGAAGGCAGAAAGTTGGGATAAAAGGTTCTTTTTCAGAATGGCAGCCGGTGACAAATGGTGTCCCATATTAATGATCTGGATGAAGGGACTGGGGGCATTCTAGCGAAGTTTGCCGATGATACGAAGATAGATGGAAAGGCAGGTAGTACTGAGGAAGTGGGGAGGCTGCAGAAGGATCTAGACAGTTTGGGAGAGTGGTCCAGGAAATGGCTGATGAAGTTCAATGTGAGCAAATGCGAGGTCTTGCACTTTGAAAAAACGAATACAAGCATGGACTACTTTCTAAACGGTGAGAAAATTCATAAAGCCAAAGTACAAAGGGATCTGGGAGTGCTAGTCGAGGATTCTTTAAAGGTAAACATGCAGGTTGAATCCGTGATTAAGAAAGCGAAAGCAATGTTGTCATTTATCTCAAGAGTGTTGGAATATAAAAGCAGCGATGTGCTACTGAGACTTTATAAAGCTCTGGTTAGGCCCCATTTGGAGTACTGTGTTCAGTTTTGGACCCCATACCTCAGGAAGGACATACTGGCACTGGAGCGTGTCCAGCGGAGATTCACACGGACGCTCCCTGGAATGGTAGTACTAACATACGAGGAACAGCTGAGGATCCTGGGATTGTATTCATTGGAGTTTAGAAGGTTAAGGGGAGATCTAATAGAAACTTACAAGATAATACATGGCTTGGAAAGGGTGGACGCTAGGAAATTGTTTCCGTTAGGTGAGGAGACTAGGACCCATGGACACAGCCTTAAAATTAGAGGGGGTCAATTCAGAACAGAAATGCGGAGACATTTCTTCAGCCTGAGAGTGGTGGGCCTGTGGAATTCAATTCTGTGGAGTGCAGTGGAGGCCGGGATGCTAAATGTCTTCAAGGCAGAGATTGATAAATTCTTGATGTCACAAGGAATTAAGGGCTACGGGGAGAATACTGGGAAGTGGAGTTGAAATGCCCATCAGCCATGATTAAATGGCGGAGTGGACTCGATGGGCCGAACGGCCTTACTTCTGCTCCTATGTCTTATGGTCTTATTTGAGCTACAGGGAGAGGCTGAACAGGCTGGGGCTGTTTTTCCTGGAGCATCGGAGACTGAGGGGTGACTTTATGCAGGTTTATAAAATCATGAGGGGCATGGATAGAGTTAACAGACAAGGTCTTTTCCCTGGGGTGGGGGGTATCCAGGACTAGAGGGCATAGGTTTAAGATGAGAGGGGAACGATTTAAAAGGGTCCTAAGGGACAACTTTTTCACACAGAGGGTGGTACGTGTAGGGAATGAGCTGCCAGAGGAAGTGGTGGAGGCTGGTACAATTACAGCACTTAAAAGGCATCTGGATGGATATGTGAATAGGAAGGGTTTAGAGGGATATGGGTCAAGTGCTGGCAAATGGGACGAGATTAATTTAGGATATCTGGTCAGCATGGACGGGTTGGACTGAAGGGTCTGTTTCCATGCTGTACATCTCTCGGACACTAACATTATTATTAAATCTTCCCCTGCTTTGGAGATCCTAGTTGCCTGCCACCCCCAATCTCTGCTTTCCTTTCCAGTCGCATATCCAACTTTTCACCATCTCAGTTCAATCTTTCTCTGAACATGTCACTGACCCTGAATCTGGCCATTTTTAAATCATTCGTTCCGACAATCCCAGGGTTTAACTAGGAGCTAGGTTAGTACAGGATCTGCAGCAGTAAATCTATCGCTCAAAACAAATATTTGCCTCTAGCAATTACCTACAACACTTTATCCAATTAATCCCCTCAGCGTCCTCAATGATTCTCACCCAACGCCGCTCAAAACAAAAGCCCTTCGGGACAGTTTGCATGTCACAGGGTGGACGGGTGGGGGGTGGAGGTGACTGTATAAGAATGTTCCCCCCATCCCCTGCACACACACACACACACGTTCAGACCAGAGCCGCCTCCGATCTCCATGGAGCGAGCCCTTTCCGCGGCTGTTCTCCCGGATTACTGTGCCTTTTACCCGGCTCCATGCACCAAGTTCCGTGAGGCGGCTCCAGCCGGGAAGCGGGACTTCACGGTGGAGTTCCTACTCTCCAAGCCTCCCCCCGAGAGAGCAGCCTGCACTGAGCACAACCTCCAGCCCTACCCCTGTGTCCCACTGCCGGCCTGCTGCCCTGCCCTCTGCCAGTCTCCAGGATACTACCCTTCACCCTGGCACAGCTGCTTCGCCATGTACCGTGCAGGTAGGGGTTGAGAGTACCTTTCCCATTCGGGATGTGTGTGAGAGTGTTTGTCAATGTGTCTGTGTGTGTGTCTGTGAGGGTACTTCTATCTGTCAGTAAGTCTGTACGTATGTCTGAGTGCGTGCTGTGTATGTGTGTGTGTCTGTGAGGATTGAGTGTGTCTGTATGTCTCTATGTACAGGGTACATCAGTGAGTATTGTGTTCTGTGAGTGTATGTCTTGAGTGTGAGTGTGTGTGTGTCTCAGTTTTGAGTGTGTGTGTATCTGTGAGTATTAAGTGTGTGTGTGCACGTATGAGCGAGTGTGTGTCTGTGACTGAGTGTGAGTCTGAGTGTGTGTGTGAGACTGTGTCTGTGAGGTTGGGTAAGTCTGAGTGAGTGTGTCTGTGAGTGAGTGTGTTTTTGTGAGTGAGTGTGTCTGTGAGTGAGTGTGTGTCTGTGAGGGGGGGTATGTCTGTCAGTGTGTGTCTGTATGTGTGAGTGAGTATAATGTACTAAAGTCACTGCTGATGGGACCATGTTGAATCTTTATTTTGATTACCGTTGAATCAAAAGATTCTAGTGTTATATATTTTGTTAGTATACATATCTATACTTCATGTCATTCCCATTCACTTGTTTCCTCTGTTTAAGTTTCTCTCTCTCACACACTCTCTCTCACTTTCCCTCCCAATCCACTTTACCCCACTCCCCAGTTTCCCAGGAATGAGCCTTTAATGATCAAACAATCCCAATCCAAGGCCAAGGAAGATTTCCTCCTGGTTTAATGTTTCACATTTATACTGACATGTAGTTTCATTAGATCTGGGGGTGCTAACATTTGATGGAAATGTCTAAAATTATGAAAGAAAGTTTCAGAGTGTGTATGAGTAAAGTTAGAAATAAACAGGAAGTGGGGCTGTGGATATTCCATGAATGTGAGACATTTAGGGCAGTGAGCAGTGTACAATATATTGTCCTTCTTTGCAGGAGGGATGGAGTTTATAAGCAGGGAGGTTATGCTGCAGCTGTACAGGGTGCTGGTGAGGCCACACCTGGAGTACTGTGTGCAGTTTTGGTCTCCTTACTTGAGAAAGGATGTACTGGCACTGGAGGGGATGCAGAGGAGGTTCACTAGGTTGATGAGGGGTGACTGAGTAGACTGGGATTATAGTCATTGGAATTTAGCAGAATTGAGGAGGGATCTTATAGAAACATATAAAACAATGAAGGGAAAGATAAGGTAGAAGCAGGGAGGTTGTTTCCACTGGTGGGTGAAACTAGAACTAGGGGACACAGCCTCAAAATAAGGGGGGGCAGGTTTAGGACGGAGTTGAGAAGGAACTTCTTCACCCACAGGGTTGTGAATCTGTGGAATTCCCTGCCCAGGGAAGCAGTTGAGGCTTCCTCAGTAAATGTTTTTAAGGCAAAGATAGATTTTTGAACAGTGAAGGAGTTAAGGGCAGCACGGTGGCTCAGTGGTTAGCACTGCTGCCTCACAGCACCATGTTCCCACGTTCAATTCCAGCCTCGGGTGACTGTCTGTGTGGAGTTTGCACATTCTCCCTGTGTCTGTGTGGGTTTCCTCCGGGTGCTCCGGTTTCCTCCCACAGTCCAAAGATGTGCAGGTTAGGTGAATTGACCATGCAAAATCCCATAGTGTTTGGTACATTAGTCAGAGGGAAATGGGTCTGGGTGGGTTACTCTTCGGAGGGTCAGTGTGGACTGGTTGGACCGAAGGGCCTGTTTCCACACGGTAGGGAATCCAATCTAATCTAAGGGTTATAGTGAGAGGTAAGTGGAGATGAGTCCATGGAAATTGAATGGGGGAGAAGGCTCAATGGGCCAGATAGCCTACTCCTGCTCCTCGTTCTCATGTTCTTGTATTTAAGGTACTGGTTGTGTTCCAATGTCTCTGAGAATGAGTGTCATATCCGTGATGCTGACTTTATTGTAATCCTATGTTTTAGATTGGAGGTTCAGTCCAGCTCCCCTGGTTTGCCCCAGCCCTGCCAGACAGGTCAAGTTAAAACGCTACAGAGCTATCTTCACCCAAGAGCAGCTCGCAGTGTTGGAGAGGGAGTTCAAGAAAAACCACTACATCGTCGGTCCTCAGAGGGTGACCTTAGCTGCTGCTGTGGGCCTTACAGTACTCCAGGTGATAGTGCGGAGAGTTCATATTGATGATGTGAGAACCGGAATGGTGGGCAACCACTCTAGAGTACAGAACAACCTCGGTTACCTGAACATCAATTATCCGAACAAGATCTCAAGGTCCCGTAAAAATGTTATCCATCATCCGAACAATCAGTTATCTGAACAAAATACTCTCCACCTGTTTCATTTGGATAATCAAGGTTGTTCTGAACATGCGATCTTTTTTGTTTAATTTGCTTTTCAACTCCTTGACATAATGCTTTTTACCGTAAAAGGTAGGGAGATGGTGACACAGTGGTAATGACACTGGAGAGTAATTCTGAGATCTAGGTTAATGGAACTTTAAATGCAATTAATCAATCTGGAATTTAAAGCTAATGTCCTTCAGAGAAGGAAATCTGCCATCCTTACCCAGTCTGGCCTACATGTAAATCCAGACCCCCAGCAATGTGGTTGACTCTTAAACTGCTCTATGAAATGGCCTAGTGAAATAATTAGTGAAGCCCAATCGGAAATTGACCCTTAGTGATGCCAACATCCCATGAAGTAACAAGATACCATGAAATAAACAAATTAAAACATTTGTAATAGCTTATTTAAAATAAATAGATTCATCAAAAGCTTAGCATATGCTGCCTGAAGGGTTAATGCCCCTCACAAATTTATCCAAGCTATAATTTCAGGATTTAAACAGGTAGAAAACTTGGCAAAGTTGGCCTTGACCCAATATTGTTTTCTTCCAGGTGAAGGTCTGGTTTCAAAACAGGCGGATCAAGTGGAAGAGGGACACTGAGAAATGTCAAACTGGACGAGCGGTGTGTGAGGAAGGGGACGTGGAAGATTCTCAAGATGGACACTGACCCATTAACCACAGGAAAGGCAAGCGATCTCCCAGAGAGGGAAGTGTCTGATCCTCTGAGAACATCAGTCATTTGGGGATTTCCATTTGTTCAATTTCACGTTTTCTCAAATGAACTGTTATACTTCTGTACACAAAAGAAACTGAGACTCGTTAAACAAAATTGATCGTCTTATGAATGTCTGGTTGGGTGTATGGAGCTTTGTTCTATGGAGATGTGGACTAACTTAATTATAAATCACGGTTGATCAGGATCCCTTGTTTGCTTGTGATTTGTGACTCCAGGTTTAAGTGATTCCCTTGTTCACATTCGCAGATATTTTAATCATTTTTAAACATGTCATTATGACGCATCTCTGGAATAGGTAGGACTTGAACCCTGCCTTCTGTGTTCTTATTTGTGTTTGCACACCCTACAAGGTTGTAGTTGCATTGACGTTTGAGATCATTGCATTCGAAGGTCCAGAAGACCAGCAATGCAAAGCTGAATGCAATGAAGAGGGCATGAACCCGTTGTGGTGGTCATTATAGGGGCTTGGTGCAATGTAATGAAAGGCAGAGATTGTAGTCAGTAAGGGTTAAGGCTTTCTATGAATGAGCTGGGAAGGGCATGATAAGCAGGTGCAGCAATGGATATTGGAGATGTGCTGGAATATTCTGAAGAAGTGGCTGGGGTAGAAGTCCCAAATTAGTCTTGTCCCTCTGACTCCTTAGATAGAATAATATTTCAGTATCTGGAACCTCTTCCACAACTCATTTGGGTAATGGTCTATCTCTACATCAATTGCTCACCTTTTCAAATATATTGATGCCTTTATTTAATCTTTCAATTTCTGTCTAATTACATTATTTCAGAAGCACAGTTTGTGCTGCATTTGCTCCATGACCCATCAGTCTTGCTGCTTTTGGCCTTTTCATGGTATTTTTATTCATTTTGATTTAGATTTGATTAGAGAATAAATGACCAAATCATTGAGTCAGAAAATGCTGATTTAAATTTCTTATTTTGACAAGAGGACAGAGAATCTGAATCAAGTCCTTATGAAAGGTAACCTTGGTCTTTCCAGTCACATCAAATACTGAGGGTACTGGGCTAAATGAACCAAATGGCAAAATATTCTCCTGATCTTTGCAAAATCATAAAACGTGTAAAAAGGCAGGTATTATTACTGAGGGTGCTTCTGGCTTTTTACATTCAATTCACATATTCCATTCTCATTAATATGACTGTCCCCTCTTGTTATTCCATCTGCAAACTAAATAAGTAACCAACTCCCTTGCACTCCAGGAGCTGTAATTATCATTAACTGTGAGTCCAATTCCTTCTTAAGGGTAGTCCAAAAATAATTTTAATAATTAGCCATTTATGGAGCAATCAACAAAGCTCATAGCCAAACCTCTGGGACATATTGTCATCACAAACACTCACATTTTAATTTAGTTACTGTTTCCTTTGATTTATTTGCTATCTGGCTATTTACTGTTTTCATTTCTTTTAAAAATGGGGGCCATTTTTAACTATTGTTATTTGGTTTGATGACCATTTCCCTCATGGTCAATGAAAAGAGATTTTGTTTTCTATACAAATAAGCATTTGACTGAACAACAGAGAAAAATCGAACATTATAGCATCGATCACTTTGTCCAGGGGAATAAATGCTGGTCCAACCAATTATACTCACACCCCATGAATGAATATGTAATATATTTGTTTAAACTACCAGTTTTATTACAATAAATGCTATTTCTTCAATACAGTTGTTTCAGTATCATGTATCCACACAAATGCTTCATTAGGGAAACTGATCTAAAGTAAATTCTGCTGTCGTTTTGGAGGAGGAGACACTAAACTTCCTCTCAGCAGCAGATTGCATCCCTTGCTGAGTGCTGGCACTGTGTGTCATTAAAAAAAAGCTTCTTGAGCTAGTTTACATCATTTAACATTCCCGATTATGCTTTTCATTTACAGAGCCTGTTTTACGAACATATGGTTTACTTACATGAAGTTTCAATAGCATTTGTGTCTTGTTTGACAGGAGGTACATATCCTTTGTTAATTGTGGGTGATATTTTAAATTTAGCTCTGTATACCAACATCCAAATCACAGAATCCCTATAATGTGGAAGCAGGCCATTCAGCTATTCAAGTCCAAAGAGCAACCCACCCAAACCCACAGTGCTATTCTGTAACCCTGCATTCCCCATGGCTTACCCACCTAGTCTGAATATCCCTGGACACTATGGGCAATTTAGCATGGCCAATTCACCAAACCTGCACATCTTTGGACTGTGGGAGGAAACTGGAGCACCCAGAGGAAACCCATGCAGACACGGGGAGAATGTGTAAACTCCAGACAGTCACCTGAGCGTGGAATTGAACCTGGGTCCCTGGTGCTGTGAGACACCATTCATTCAAATCATTAATTGCCATGTCCAAGAACTCACCCTTGGGGAACACCACTATTTATCATCCTCGAGGCTAACAATACAACCATTTATTTGTTCACTGTCCTTAAGGCATTTTTGTTCAACTTCAAGGTGACACTGCCTTAGTTTTGTTAATCACCCTATTACATCACTTCCTTAAAATCCATGTAGACAACTCGCATTGCCCTCCCATCAGCAATCTTTAGCACCTTCATTAGAAGATTAATTAGTATCAATTAGAATTTGCCCTTTACAAATTTATCTTGGCCCTTCTTGAATGACTTTAACCTCACCGTGTCCCTGTTGAATTTTGACCCTGATTATTGCCTCTAAAATCTTTCTCACCACTGATGTTAAACTAATCAACATGGTGTCCCTTGGAATGTCTTTGTACATAAATCGACATGTGAATAAGGGTGTCACATGTGACATTCTCCAGTCCTTTGGGACTTCCCTTGTAATATGGGAAAATTGGAAGTTTATGGAAGAGGGGACCTGACATGTGCACAAGTCAATGAATTAGAATAAAGTTTTATTGTCACGTACTTGAGTACAGGGAGAAAAGTGAAATTTACAATGTCGCCATTCACGGCACAATTTTAGGTGCAAGGTATCTAGGTACAAAATCTTAGGTAAAAAGTTAGAAGTTCAACATTACAGTCCTCAGTATAAAGTAGTAAGTAAGAAAAAAAGTTAAAAGTTCCAAATTACAGTCCTTGCTTAGTCAGTTGCTCCATGCTGGCCTTTCCCCTAGACGACTCGATCTCTCCCCCCTGCTCGGGGCCTTGATCTCTCCCCCCACCCCGGGGTGGGATCGATCTTAGAAAAATGCCTTATGTATTTGATTGTTCAGCCTCAGGAAATGTTTTCACAGAATCAGACGGTCCAGCTGTACAGGGCACCCCTGCTGTGTGATCCTGGATTCTAATTTCGCTAACTCTGCAAAGAAAGCAGCAGCCCTTTCTGAGAGCCATCGGAACTTGAAAGAAGCCCTGAAGGTAACACAGGTCCTTGGCATTATTGGAAAGAACATGCATGCCAAAAATAAACGAGATATGTTTTTGAGGCTAGAACTTGGGTGTGAAACTCAAGTCATATCCAGGTATATATATTCACTTTATCAGATTGACCCAAAAGATAACTGAAAGGAAAATAATTCCTTATCTGTTGGGTCAAAAGTTATATCTTTAAAAATAATCCCCAGGGAAAAAAAATCCTAGAAACCTGTTTACAAAAGTAAACATTTAAAAGTTTACATTGAAGGTGAGAGGGTAAGCTTGAAAAGGGATCAGTAAGCTTTACAAGTTCCTGGTCTTTATAAATAGATGTTGTTAGCAGTTAAATGAGATTAGTTCCAGGAGTGAGGAGCTTTGGGTATTATTGATGGTCTTACTGGCATAAAATTCACTAAAGAGGAGGAAAACAACAAACTGCCATTCCTAGATGTCGCATTAGAGGGAACAGCCAATGGGGAACTTCAAACCAGTGTCTACAGGAAAACAACACAGACTGACCAAACACTGAACTACAGAAGCAATCACCCCAACAAACACAAATGAAGCTGCACCAGAACATTATTTCAATGAGCCACCATACGCTGCGGCTCAGAGGAACTACACAGAGCAGAGAAAATCACCTATACCGTGTATTCAAAAAGAACAGGTACCCAACAAACACAGTCCGCCGATTTCTCAGGAACAAACTCAAACGAGCAGACAAAACACGTCCAGAAACCCGAGCCACTCTCCCCTACATCAAAGACATCTCAGAAATGACTGCCAGACTACTCAGACCCCTTTGCATCATGGTATCCCACAAACCCACCAACACACTAAAACAGCAGCTAATGAACTTGAAGGACTCTATACAGACAACAAGCAAAACTAAATGTCATTTTCAAAATACCGTGCAAGAACTGTAACAAACACAATATTGGACAAACAAACAGAAAACTAGCCACCAGGATACATTAACATCAACTAGCCACAAAATGACATGACCCACTCTCACTACTATCTTTACATATAGATGAGGAAGGACACCATTTCGGCTGGGACAACACATCCATCCTTGGACAAGCCAAACAGAGACATGTGTGAAAATGCCTAGAAGCATGGCATTCCAACTGGAACTCTGTCAACAAACACATTGATGGCCCAGGACCATCACCACTCCCTCACTACCCAACGCCTGGAGGAAGAACGCCTCATCTTCCGCATCGGGACCCTCCAACCCCAGGGCATCAATGTGGACTTCACCAGTTTCCTCATTCCCCCCCCCCCCCCCCCCACCTTACCCCAGTTCCAAACTTCCAGCTCAGCACCATCCTCATGACCTGTCCCACCTGTCCATCTTCCTTCTCACTTATCCGTTCCACCCTCCCCTCCAACCTATCACTCTTACCCACACCTCCATCCACCTATTGCACTCTTAGCTACCATATCCACAGCCCAATCCCTCCCATTTATCTCTCCACACCCGAGGCTCCCAGCCTCATTCCTGATGAAGGGCTTTTGCCCGAAACGTCGATTTTCCTGCTCCTCTGATGCTGCCTGACCTGCTGTGCTTTTCCAGCACCACTCTAATCTTGACTCTAATCTCCAGCATCTGCAGTACCCACTCTGCCTGGGGGATTTCAAGACAAGGGGACATATTTTTAAGGTGAGAGAAGAGAGGTTGAAAAAAGACATGGGGGTAATTATTTTGCACAAAGGTTGGTTCGTGTGTGGAATGAACTTTCTGAGGAAGTGGTGGATGTGGATAGCGTTACAAAGTTTAAAAGACATTTGGATAAGTACATGAATCGTAAAAGTTTGGAGGGATATAGGCCTGGAGCAGGCAGGTGGGACTAGTTTAGTTTGAGATTATGTTCTGCATTGTCTGGTACGACTGAAGGGTCTGTTTCTGTGCTGGATGACTGTGGCCTCAGTTCTTTTTGACAAAACAGCAATCTTCCAGGATCATTGTAGAGAGTGAGGATAATTTCTTGCACAGCAATATCATTAAACCACTTCCCCACCATACCAACAGAACACACTAGAGATACCCAGCATCTGTGGAGAGAGAAAAACAGTTAATATTTCAGGTCTTTGACCTCTTGTGAGAACTGGAATTCTGCTGAAAGGTCACAGAGCTGAAACAACTCTCTCCACAGATGCTGGTGACCTGTTGAGTGTTTCCTGCACTCTGTTTGACACCAGTGTCAATCCTTATGCCGGACTCTGCTTGAAATCACGCACTCCACTCTCATGAAAAAAACATTTGTATCAATAGCATCCCTTTCAAAACTGGAAAAAAAACTTGCTGGAGACGCGGCTCAGTGGTTAGCACTGCAGCCTCACAGTGCCAGGGACCCAGGTTTGATTCCAGCCTCGGGTGACTGTCTGTGTGGAGTTTGCACATCTCCCCGTGTCTGCGTGGGTTTCCTCCGGGTGCTCCGGTTTCCTCTCACAGTCCAGAAATGTGCAGGTTAGGGTGGATTGGCCATGCTAAATTGCCCATAGTGTTAGGTACTTTAGTCAGAGGGAAATGGGTCTGGGTGGGTTAGTCTTTGGAGGGTCGGTGTGGACTGGTTGGGCCAAAGGGCCTGTTTCCACACTGTAGGGAATCTAACCTAATCTAATCACAGCGGGTCAGGCAGAGAGATAGAGCAAGCTAATGTTTCGAGTCTTATAGGGAGAGGCTGAACAAGCTGGCGCTGTTTTCCCTGGAGCGTCGGAGGCTGAGGGGTGACCTTATAGAGGTTTACAAAATTATGAGGGGCATGGATAGGGTAAATAGGCAAACTCTTTTCCCTGGGGTCAGAGAGTCCAGAACTAGAGGGCATAGGTTTAGGGTGAGAGGGGAAAGATATAAAAGGGACCTACAGGGCAACGTTTTCATACAGAGGGTGGTACGTGTATGGAATGAGCTGCCAGAGGATGTGGTGGAGGCTGGTTCAATTGCAACATTTAAGAGGCATTTGGATGCGTATATGAATAGGAAGGGTTTGGAGGGATATGGGCCAGGAGCTGGCAAGTGGGATTAGATTAGTTTGGGATATCTGGTCAGCATGGATGGGTTGGACCGAAGGGTCTGTTTCCGTGCTGTACATCTCTATGACTCTTCATCAGAGCTGACATGAAGTGTGGAGAGGGCAGCATTTGTGCTACAGTGGGCGTGGGGTGGAGTGATGGGGGAGAATGGATGCTTCTCGTGCCACCCCTGTCAATGTAGCCGCAGTCCCTTGTTCCCAACGCTGTTGATCATTCCCTGCTCTGCCATTAACTACTCTGGCATTGCTCACTTGCAGTGACACAAGGAAAAGCTGCAGATGCTAGATTCCAAAGCAGACGTTTTGGGTATAACCCTTCCTTCAGTGACAGCCTGGCATCGTTACTGAAACAAAAACAGAAATTGCTGGAAAATCTCAGCAATTCTGGCAACGTGTGTGGAAGGAATTCAAAGTTAACGTTTCAGGTTGAGTGAGCCTTCCTCAGAACCTATCCTGATATTCTGCAATTTGCCTGGGGGAAGGGGGGGGGGGAAAGGGAGGCAAACCCCAAACATTCCTTCCCTCCTCATCCCCACCTGTAGCCAGGTGTGGGAGACCCCGTGCTTTCCGGGAGACCCAGACTGTCAATAAACAAACAGAGAGAGGCAAGCCCTCCCTGGTCAGACAGCAGGTCAAAGTCTCAGGCTTTGCCTCATTAACCCGCCTTAATGAATCAATTGCAGTTAATAGTCTATGGAGATAACCCTTCACACATCATTGTGTCGGATCACCTGGGGAGCGATTTCCTCGCATTTTTTTCTCCCGGAGCGTTTCAGAATCCCTTCTCTCGGTCCTGATTGAGAGGGGCTTGAATATTAATCGGCATTATTCAACAGCGAGGTCCGACATAACAAAGGCAGGAAAAGGCAGGTCCGGACTTGACTTACCAAGGGCTCAATATTTGAAGAGAGCCTCAAAAGAATTTGTAAGATACGTCAGAAAAGAGATCAAGGAGAGAATCCGAATTAGACCATAAAAGTTGTTGGGACAGAATGGTTTCTGTATTTTATTGAAAAGCAGTTTCCTGCCACATTTTCTTTAAAAGGGAAAAACACAGCCTTATAATGAGACAGTGAATTGTTTTATCTCTAAGGGTTAGTAGATTATATTGAAATCAGGTTTCAAATGATTAGAATGTTTTTGCCTTTCGAGTCCCGCTACCCGGTTATATTGTTGTAGTAATCTGACCTAATAATATTAAAAATCAGGCAACACCAGATTATAGTCCAACAGGTTCATTACTTCCAAATAAGTCCAATATCAGCACTTCCACGTCCTGGCTAATAATATTAGGCGAAAGTGAGGACTGCAGATGCTGAAGGTTCATGAAGAAGGGCTGATGCCCGAAACGTCGATTCTCCTGCTCCTTGGATGCTCCCTGACCTGATGTGCTTTTCCAGCAACACATTTTCAGCTCTACTAATATTAGGCATTGAGGATGTGCATTCCTGAAGACCAAAGGATTTATCACAGTTACTCACACTGCCCTGTGATATTCCAGTTAGAATTCCAAGATACACTGGATAATGAGTACAGTAAATTGAAGATTGCACAGGGAATCAATATTTGTTTGTATGCCAAAGACAGTTCTTTGCTTTGGACAGTAATTGTTGACTGGTAGCTTACTTTTAATGGGATGAGTTTATGTAACAAATTACTCCTTTAAAACTGAACACAGGATCAAGGATGTCTCAGTGAGGCTGCAGAATGTTCGCAAGGGGGAGAGGGCCCAGCAGGAGGTCATTGTCCACATTGGAACCAACCAAGTAGGAAGGGTAAAGGTTGAGACTCTGAAGGGAGATTACAGAGAGTTAGGCAGGAATTTAAAAAGGAGGTCCTCGAGAGTAGTAATATCTGGATTACTCCCAGTGTTACGAGCTAGTGAGGGCAGGAATAGGAGGATAGAGCCTCATTCCTGAAGAAGGGCTTATGCCCGAAACATCGATTCTCCTGCTCCTCAGATGCTGCCTGGCCTACTGTGTTTTTCCAGCGTCACATTTTTCAACTCTGGTACCGTTGAGAACAAAGGTGAGTCAAACAGTCAGGGCAGGCAGGGACAAAGCAGAGAACAAGATAGGACTGACAAATTAAACTGCATTTATTTCAATTCAAGAGGCCTAACGGAGAAGGCAGATGAACTCAGGGCATGGTTAGAAACATGGGACTGGGATATCATAGCAGTTACAAAAACATGGCTCAGGGATGGGCAGGACTGGCAACTTAATGTTCCAGGATACGAACGTGACAGGAAGGACAGAAAGGGAGGCAAGAGAGGAGGGTGAGTGGCATTTTTGATAAGGGATAGCATTACAGCTGTGCTGAGGGAGGATATTCCCAGAAATACATCCAGGGAGGTTATTTGGGTGGAACTGAGAAATAAGAAAGGGATGATCACCTTATTGGGATTGTATTGTAGATACCTTAATAGTCAGTGGGAAATTGAGAAACAAACTTGTAAGGAGATCTCAGCTATCTGTAAGAATAATAGGGTGGTTATGGTCGGGGATTTTAACTTTCCAAACGTAGACTGGGACTGTCATAGTATTAAAGGCTTAGATGGAGAGGAATTTGTTAAGTGTGTACAAGAAAATTTTCTGATTCAGTATGTCGCTGTATCTACTTAAGAAGGTGCAAAACTTGACCTACTCTTGGGAAGTAAGGCAGGGCAGATGACTGAGGTGTCAGTGGGGGAGCACTTTGGGGCCAGTGACCATAATTCCATTAGATTTTAAATAGTGATGGAAAAGGATAGACCAGATCTAAAAGTTGAAGTTCTAAATTGGAGAAAAGCCAATTTTGATGGTATTAGGCAAGAACTTTCAAAAGCTGACTGGGGGCAGATGTTTGCAGGTAAAGGGATGGCTGGTAAATGGGAAGCCTTCAGAAATGAGATTACGAGAGTCCAGAGAACGTATATTCCTCTTAGGGTGAAAGGGAAGGCTGGTAGGTATAGGGAATGCTGGATGACTAAAGAAATTGAGGGTTTGGTTAAGAAAAACAAGGAAGCATATGTCAGGTATAGACAGGATAGATCGAGTGAATCCATAGAAGAGTATTAAGGCAGTGGGAGTATACTTAAGAGGGAAATCAGGAGGACAAAAAGGGGACATGAAATAGCTTTGGCAAATAGAATTAAGGAGAGTCTAAAGGGTTTTTACAAATACATTAAGGACAAAAGGGTAACCAGGGAGAGAATCGGGCCCCTCAAAGATAAGCAAGGCGGTCTTTGTGTGGAGCCACAGGAGATGAGGGAGATACTAAACAAGTATTTTGCATTAGCATTTACTGTGGAAAAGCACATGGAAGATATAGAATGTAGGGAAATAGATGGTGACATCTTGAAAAATGTCCAAATTACAGAGGAGGGAGTGCTGGATGGCTTGAAACGTACAAAAATGGTTAAATCCCCAGAAGCTGATCAAGAGTATCCTAGAACTCTGTGGGAAGCTAGGGAAGAGATTGCTGGGCCTCTTATATAAATGACTTGAATGTGAGCATAAGAGGTACAGTTAGTAAGTTTTCAGATGACGCCAAAGTTAGAGGTGTAGTGGAGAGCGAAGAAGTTCACCTTAGATTACGAGATCTTGATCAGATGGCCAATGGCTGAGAAGTGGCAGATGGAGTTTTATTCAGATAAATGCGAGGTGCTGCATTTTGGGAAAGCAAATCTTAGCAGGACTTATACACTTAATGGTAAGGTTTTAGGGAGTGTTGCTGCACAAAGAGACCTTGGAGTGCAGGTTCATAGCTCCTTGAAAGTAGAGTTCCAGGCAAATATAATTGGGAAGAAGGCGTTTGGTATGCTTTCCTTTATCACTCAGGGTATTGAGTACAGGAGTTGGAAGGTCATGTTGTGGCTGTACAGGACATTGGTTAGGCCACTGTTGGAATATTGCGTGCAATTCTAGTCTCCTTCCTATCGGAAAGATGTTGTGAAACTTGAAATGGTTGAGAAAAGATTTACAAGAATGTTGCCAGGATTGAAGTATTTGAGCTATAGGGAGAGGTTGAATAGGCTAGGACTGTTTTCCCTGGAGTGTCGGAGGCTGAGGGGTGACCTTATAGAGATTTATAAAATCATGAGGGGCATGGATAGAATAAATAGACAGAGTCTTTTCCCTGAGGTGGTGGAGTCCAGGACTAGAGGGCATAGGTTTAGGGTGAGAGGGGAAAGACATACAAGAGACCTAAGGGGCAACTGTTTCTCTCAGAGGATAATACGTGTATGGAATGAGCTGCCAGACGAAGTGGTGGAGGCTGGTACAATTGTAACATTTAAAAGGCATTTGGATTGGTGTATGAATAGGAAGGGTTTGGAGGGATATAGGCCGGGTGCTGGCAGGTGGGACTAGATTGGATTGCTTTTTAAATGTTGCAATTGTACCAGCCTCCACCACATCCTCTGGCAGCTCATTCCATACACGTACCACCCTCTGTGTGAACATGTTGCCCCTTAGGTCCCTTTTATAAATATTTCCTCTCTGAGTCCCATGAAATGGCCTGCACAGCACAGAATCTTGCATTATGGAGCTACTTGGGATGACAAATGAACAAAAAAATTCACTACATCTCTCTCTGGAAACTTGTTTGCAAAGGCACATTTCAGAAGGAGACATCTGATAGTCCCTTCACCACTGCAGCTATATCCAGTGGCGGAGTCTGGGCATGTGTTAAAAGATTTGATGCGTGGTGCCCTTCTCACCACCGGCCGAGCTAAAGTGCCGGTGGTGGGGAATTCTGCCAAATGAATTTGATGGTCTGCTCAGGGGACAAATCTGACAAGATCCACCCCTTCTGTTCCCTACAGGGCCAGGAAGACATTATGTGCTGACCATTGCATGATGGACGAGAGATCAAAGGAGACTTTCTGTACAAACCCTTCCACAAGGGTCAGGTAATATGGTGTGGTCCATCTTCTTGGAATGTTCCTCAGCCACATGGCCAGATCCACCCTTCCTTTGCAACCTTAGAGACAGGTAGAACCTCAGTACATAGTGGCACTTGGTGTTTGTAATTCAAGGGTCTACACACAGCTTTATGCAGCCACACACAATGATGGCCATTAGGATGAGAGCAAGATTGGGTACACTTCTCTCCCAGCTTATCCAGAGATGTGTACGTGCTCTCCCTGCAGATCCATCTCCAACCTCCAGGTTTTAGTTTAGAATGACAGGTCTCTTTAGTTTATTAAACTTGATGTCCTACATTAAATCAGTGGGACAGTTCAGGGAGTGCCTTTCGGTTGATGATACTCACTCAACCTTGTGCGACCTTTCAGAGAGGCTGCTAAGATGACGAGAGGAACTTGAGTCTGAGTTTGGTTCCGTTATTCAGGAATTTGGTTCCATGCTTCACAGTGCAGATCTAGTGAGGAAGCATGTGGGTCTTTGGGAATCCAATATAAATAAGTAATTGCATAAAAGTGACTAGGGCTCTAAAAGATTTAGAACAACCAAGACATGCTAGATGATAGTTTCACCACAGTGCCTTTTCAGCCTCCTTCCCTGAGCCACTTGTCTTGCAATTCCAATGTAATGTTATTTATAGTGATTTGCACATGAAGTGTCTGACTGCTGAGTCGCTCCAGCACTTTGAATTATAATCAGTCTCTTAAACACACTTTGCATCTCAAAGAAGCTTAATGTCATCAAGAAAATTAGAAATTCCACCTTGAATCTTCTTGTCTGAGTTCTGGATGTGGATTGTGATCAAAGTCATGCTCCAAGTTCTGACCCAGGAAGCCGTCTCTAATTCTTCTTTTATTCACTTCTAACTCAGCTGGGTTATCAATTTGCACGTCATTACTTCTCTGAAAGTTCTTGAGGCTTTACATTTGGTGTAATTATTGGTAGTGATTTAATCAACCCCTTTGGCTCCTTTTTTCTATGTTATTGTCGTCAGTTCCAGCTGCCACTCAATCCTTCATGCTCTTTGAAGGGATGATCTAATCAGTTCCATTTCTCATGTTCTTTTGCCACAGCTTTGAAACATCACCAACCATAGATCCATTTACTTTTTGAAAATGATTGACCATAAGATGTAAGCCATTCAGCCTGTCGAATCTGCTCTGCCAGTCATGATTGATCTGATCATCCTCAAATCCACTTTCCTGCTGTTTCCTCAGAGCTCTTCCTGATTAAAAATCTCTCTGCCTCAAGCTTGAATAAACTGAATGGCCCTGCCATGACAACTCACTGTACTCAGGAATTTCACAGATCCACTATCCACTAATAAGAGAAGAAATTTCACCTCATCGCTGTTTTAGTAGATGACCCCCCCCAACTCTCTGATTTAGCCTCTGGTCTGCCAAAAGAGTATACTTAAGAGGTCCCCATTTCATCCCTGTCAAGCCCCCTAAGAATCTAGATTAGATCCCCGACAGTGTGGAAACAGGCCCTTTGGCCCAATAACTCCACACCGACCCTCCAAAGAGTAACCCACCCAGACCCATTTCCCTCTCACTAATGCACCTAACACTATGGGCAATTTAGCATGGCCAATTCACCTGACCTGCACACCTTTGGGCTGTGGGAGGAAACTGGAGCACCCAGAGGAAACTCATGCAGACACAGGGAGAATGTGCAAACTCCACACAGGCTGTCACCCGAGGCTGGCATTGAACCTGGGACCCTGGTTCAATAGTAACACTATAATAGTGTTACCATTATAATAGTGTAAGACTACTATTATAGGACAAGCCCAACAGAGAACAGCCAGGGAATTCCTAGAGGCATGGCACTCATCCACAGATTCGATCAACAAACACATCGACCTGGACCCAATATACCGGCCACTACAGCGGACAGCTGGAACTGACAACCGGAAACAGCAGAGACAAACCACTATCAATGATGGAGGAAACAACACAGAAGCGCTTCACAGGAGACTCCCAAGCACTGAGGATGTCACCTAGACAGGGGACGAAATGTCTGCTACACAAATTCCCAGCTCGGCGAACAGAACCACAACAACTTGTCAGTAGTGGTTTATTAGGATCATTCACCTTTGAACATTAGGCTCAACTATTAAAGATATGGTAACAGGGTACTTGGAAAATCAAGTTATGATTAAGCAGCATTGACACAAATTTATGAAAGAGCAATTGTGCCTGACAGATCTGTTAGGAATGTTTTGAGGGTATAAATGACAGGATAGATAATGGGGAAACTGTTGAATATGATGTAGATGAATTTTCACTAGGCATTCAATAAGAGGTTATTACATAGGGGACAGGAGACATAATGATGCAGATTGAGGATATTAGAATGGGAAGACAATACAAAGAAATAAATGGGTTGTCATCTTCAGAATACAAGAATGTACTAGTGAAGTGCCTCAAGGATTAGTACTCAGCTATTTACAACCTATATCAATGATTTATATGAAGAGAACTAGTGCAATAGATCCAAGTTTGCACAAAATATAAAATTGGGATTAGTATAGTTGCATGGTTGTTTTTGACCAGGGTGGATCATAGAATCCCTACAGTGTGGAAACAGGCAGATTTGGCCCAACAATTCCACACTCTGAAAAGCATCCCACCAGACTTACCCCCCTACCCTATCCCTATAACACTGCATTTAGCATGCTAATCCACCTAACCTGCTCATCGTTGAACTGTGAGAGGAACCCCATGCAGACACGTGAGAACGTGCAATCTCCACACAGACAGTCACCTGAGGTTGGAATTGAACCCGGATCTCCTGACATCGTGAGGCATCAGTGCTAACCACTGAGCCCCAATGTAATGGGTTCTTTCTCTATTGTCGATCACTCTGACTTGAAAACTAGTTTTACCTAGGATAACACAAAGTGGTAGCAAAGGGATATGGACTAGTTAAGTGATTAGCTGAGGTGATAGCAGTATGGTGGCTCAGTGGTTAGCACTGCTGCCTCAGAGTACCATGGACCAGGGTTCAACTCCAGCCTCGGGGGACTGTTTGGAGATTGGACATTCTCCCTGTGTGTGCGAGGGTTTCCTCCCACAATTCAAAGATGTGCAGGTTAGGATAGATTGGCTATGTTAAATTGCCCATAGTGTCCAGGGATATATGGGTTGGCTATGGAGAAGGTTGGCTCTGGGGGGTCAGTATGGACTTGATGGGCCATATGGCCTGCTTCCACACTATAGGGATTAAATAAAAATAGCCAGCAGAATATAGTGTGGGAATAATGAAAGTATCCACTTTTACTGAGAAGGGTGGAAAAGCAGAATGTTTTGTAACATCTGAGCATTTGGTAGATAAAGCTGGTCAGAGAGATCTGGTTGTTTTTGTACGTGGACGTTCATGTACAAGTACAGCAAACAATTGGAAAGACATGAGGCTTTTAGTGTAAGAGAATCGCAGCATTAAATGATTTGCTGTAAATGTACAGGGCTTTGGTGAGATCACACCTGAAGTACAGAAATCAGGTTTGAACTCCTTACACAGGGAAGGATGTACTTGATATAGAATGAGTATGGCTCATCAGATTGATTCCTTGGATGATAGTGCTGTACTATGAGGAGAAATTGAGCTGAATGATTTATATTCTCTGGAGTTTGACAGAGTGAGAGGAAATCCAACTGAAATGTAACATTTTATGTGGTAGATGTTGAGAGTCTGTTTCCCTTTGCTGGGGAATCTTGAACAAACAGTTAGTCTCAGACTGAGATAAGGAGAAATTTCTTACTCACAGGGGAATCTTTGGGATTCTGCATCACAGAGGGATTTGGATGATCACTCATTGGATATATTCAAAGTTGAGACTGATAGACGTTTGAGCACGAGGAGAACTGAGGGATGCATGGATAGGAAAAAGTGAGGGCTGCAGATGCTGAAGATCAGAGTCAAGAGTGTGTTGCTGGAAAAGCACAGCATCCAAGGAGCAGGAGAATCGACGTTTCGGGCATAAGCCCTTCATCAGGATAGGCTGGGAAAGTGGAGTTGATGTCGGAGGTAAGACACAATCTTATTGAAAGACAGAACAAAGCTGGAGGTGGCTGACTCCTGCTTTTTGTTTTTATGGTTCTTTCGAGTCAGAAAATCATGTGTTCAGATCCTATCCGGGTGAGGCAGGAGCACATAATACAGACTGACTCAGTGCAATGTTGTATTGTCAGGGATGCTGTTTCAGGAGAGATGCTAAACTGATGCACTATCTACCCTCTAGGGTAAGAAATCCCATGGAAATATTCAAAGAAGCATGGGAGAATATTCTCAACCTCTTGGCCAATATTTAAACCTCGTCAACATCTGAAACAGATGACCTGGTTATTTATTTCACTGTTGTTTGTGAAATCTCACTGCATGTGCATTAACTGTTTTCTACATTAAAATATCGACTCCAGTTCAAAAGACAATAAATTGACTGTACAACATTTTGAGATGTCTTGAAGTTGTAGAAGATACCATATAAGTACAAGCTTTGCTTTTATTGACTTGTACTTCTCAGCATTGATTGCAATTAGATTTTGCCTCGTGATCATTGAAATTCCCAACCTGATGGTCATGATTTGGAGATGCCGGTGTTGGACTGGGGAGTACAAAGTTAAAAATAACACAACACCAGGTTATAGTCCAACAGGTTTAATTGGAAGCACACTAGCTTTCGGACCGACACTCCCTCATCAGGTGGTAGATGAAGGAGCATCGCTCCGAAAGCTAGTGCTTCCAATTAAAATTGTTGGACTATCACCTGGTGTTGTGTGATTTTTAACTTTGTACAACCTGATGGTGTTTGCAATAGATCACTAATATTTGCAGTACCTCTTTATTTCCTGTCAGTGGCACTGCTGAGCTATTTAAAGTTACCCACTCCAGTCCTGTCCATCAATAATATTTTCAGTACAGCCCTCTTCTGGAAGTCCTGCATTTGGAGTCATAGAGTCATAGAGATGTACAGCATGGAAACAGACCCTTCGGTCCAACTCGTCCATGCCGACCAGATATCCCAACCCAAACTAGTCCCACCTGCCAGCATCTGGTCCATATCCCTCCAAACCCTTCCTATTCATATACCCATCCAAATGCCTTTTAAATGTTGCAATTGTACCAGCCTCCACCACATCCTCTGGCAGCTCATTCCATACATGTACCACCCTCTGTGTGAAAAAGTTGCCCCTTAGGTCTCTTTTATATCTTTTCCCTCTCACCCTAAACCTATGCCCTCTAGTTCTGGACTCCCCCACCCTAGGGAAAAGACTTTGTCTATTTATCCTATCCATGCCCCTCAGTGGTTAACACTGCTGCCTCACAACACCAGGGACACAGGTTTGATTCCAGCCTCGGGTGACTGACTGTGTGGAGTTTGCATATTCTCCCTGTGTCTGTGTGGGTTTCCTCCGGGTGCTCCGGTTTCCTCCCACAGTTCAAAGATGTGCAAGTTAACGTGAATTAGTCATGCTAAATTGCCCATAGTGTTAGGTGCATTAATCAGAGGGAAATAGTCTGGGTGGGTTACTCTTCAGAGGACTAGTTGTGCCAAAGGGCCTGTTTCCACACTGTAGGAAATCTAATCTAATCTTTCTGATAGGAAGGAGACCAGAATTGCACTCCATATTCCAACAGTGGCCTAACCAATGTCCTGTACAGCTACAACATGGCCTCCTAACTCATGTACTCAATACTCTGACCAATAAAGGAAAGCATAGCAAACCCATTTGATCTTTAATGCCTGCATTTAATTTCAATTTCAGAAATGTGGCAGAAATACTGAGCACATAAACAGCATGAGCACCTAAATTTAACATTAGCATCAATATTTGGTACACATTGCACAAATTATACACAAGGAGAAGCAAATCAAACTATTGAATAAAAATGACAACCTGTTGTGATACACCAATATGGTACATTTTTATTTCTCTGCTCAAAAGATAGTCCTCGGTAATTATTTTGCTGAACTATAGCAAACTGCAGAGTTCTTTTGTCACTATGGCTCGAGTGAATAGGCAGATCCTAAATCGACCTTAGCAGGAGTGGGGATCGAACCCTGTTAGTATTAATCTGGGCCAATTGCACCAACTAGGTTACATATCATGCTCATAAGTCCATAATTAGGTTATATCAGTTCACTTGCAGGGAAGTTGGGTAATTAAAAACCGGAAAAACTACCAACGATGCAAACCAGAAACATAAACAGAAATTGCTTGAAAAGCATCTGTGGAGGGAAATCAGAGTTAATGTTTCAGGTCCAATGACCCTTCCTCGGAACTGATAGTAACATGGAAAATGTTGGCTTTTATGCAGAAGATATGGTGGGGGAAGGAGTAAGGAGTAAATGATAGGTGGAGATGAAGCCCAATCAGAGAGAAGGACAGATAGATAGTCAGTGAGATAATTTGCTCCATTCAGTTTTGTTCATGTCAACATTTGCTGCACATCCCTACACTGAGCAGCTAGCTCAGTATTTACAAAGGGGGCAGCAGAGTGTCAACCGCATTGCTATGGGCCAGACTGTGTAAGGGTGGCAGATTTCCTTCCCAAAAGGACAGCAGAGAATCAGCTGGGTTTTTACAACCAGTCCTAGTTTTATGGCCACCATTATTAAGGACTAGCATTATATATATTTTTTCTTATTCTTCTTTTTTTCCCTTTTATTTCTATTACCCCCACACTATCGCCTAACTGCTTATTTTTTCCCCAGCACCCACGTTGTGTCTGTGCAGATGCGAGACACAGTGAAAGACACAATGTGCACGAATCTTTAATCAATTCCCACCTCCAGGAAGAAAGGAAACTCCCGAGTGGCCAGTGACAAGCAGAGCCCTTCACATCAAAGGGCAATGGTGCCTGATCAAACAGTGAAGGGAAGGGTAGGGATTAAATCAAAATAGAGTTGGAGGGGGAAATAATGCACTCCACTCCCTGCGGCACCCACCTCTCCCTGAACAACTCCAGGGTGTTGGTGGACACCGCGTGCTCCTTCTCCAGAGACACCGGGGCTCTAAGGTAACCGCGGAACAGGGGCAGGCAGTCGGCCCTAATGACCCCCTCCACGGCCCACTGCCTGGACCTGTTTATGGCCAGTTTGGCCAGGACTAGAATTATATTCTGGATTTATTCATTGAATTCCAACTCCACCAGTTGCTGTGTTGGGTTACTAGTCTAGTGACTTTACCACAGTACTCTGATTTCTCCTGAGGAAGAAAGAAACCAGAAGATGTGGTGACAAGGTGAAATGAAGTGAGGCAGGGGAACACTTCATAGATTCCCTACTGCGCAGAAAGAAGCCATTCAGCCCATTGCATCTTCACCAAACCTCTGAAGAGCATCCCACCCAGATCCTCATCCTATCCCCATAATCCCATATTGATCATGGTGAATCTACCTAGCCTGTACATCCCTGGGCACTATGGGACAATTTCCCAAGGCCAATCCACCCTAATCTGCACATCTTTTGGACTGGGAGAGGAAACTGGACCACCTGGAGGAAACCCAGGCAGACATGGGGAGAATGTGCAAACTCCACACAGACAGTCGTCCGAGTGGGGTTTACTGATGGTATGGTTTAGCCTTTCAAGAGAGGAGATAATTCTTTGGAAAATAGTTGGACAATTGGAGTTTTCATAATGACAGAGGTCACTAGTAGTTATGATAGTCCCCAGCAGATGGCAATCTAGGCCTGCACCTCAAATTCAAAACGTCTTTGGCCGTACATCTCAGCATGTTTGCTGACATTTTGGGTATTCTTTTTGTATTTTCAACAGCATAGTTTCACCAGCTGTTTCTCATTTTGCAGCAATTGTCCACAGGTATAGTTTGCAAATTATTTTTGTAACTATGAGACAGGCTGCGGAAAAAGAAATAGGAAAGAATTGAAATCTAGTTGCCATTGGAAGGATACAGTCCCAACCTGCCAGGACTGTGTCTTGCTCAAAGACCATGCTTTATCGGGGAGATGGATGCTGAATGTTGTCAGCTTTATTTGGCCATGAAAGGCGTCACAGGTAAACCAGCCCGTGTCCTCCCCTGCAGTAATACCGGGGACCAATGTGGAGGGACTTCTGTTTGGTATTTGGCAGATCACACCTGAGATTCTATTAGACAAGCTATTTTATTGCTTCATGTAACGTTATGATGAACTGGCACTGCAGACAAAATGAAAGCAGAATTTTGGCTAGATGGCCTGCTATGACCTCCTCATTTCTGCCACTTGCCCCTGTCCTACAATGCTCTGAGATATTTGAGTCCCTCCAACTCTTGCCTCTTATGCATTGCTACTTTCTTGGTCGACTGTGTTTTCAGCTGCCTACTAGAACCATTGAATCCCTACAGTGCAGAGGCAGGCCATTCAGCCCATCAAGTCCACATCACCTCTCCAAGCAGCATCACAACCAGCTCCATTCCCCTACCCTATCCTCATCAACTTATATTTCCTATGACCAATCCACCTAACCTACACACTGTTGGACTATGAGAGGAAACTCATACAGACACAGGGAGAGCATGCAAAACTCCATACGGACAGCTGTCTGAGGGTGGAATTGAACCTGGGTCCCTAGCGCTGTGAGGTAACAGTGCTAACTACTGAGCTACCATGCAAACTTTGAAGTTCTCTCCCCAAGTCTCTACACCTTGCCAACCTTATCTCCCCCTCAGATATTGCTTATAACCCACCTCTATGCCTAAGCCTGTTGTAATATCTCCTTCATTGGCCTGTCTGTTTATAGTACTTTGAAGGTATTTTACACACGTAAAGTGCTGTAAAAATGCAGGCAGTTGGTGACAAACTTTTATTAAAACAGCTCAACTGAGAAACAAATTAGTGATGCTAACCCTTTTCTGGCTTAATCATTGATAATGTTATTGAAACAGAGGACCCGTTTCTTTGTTAATTTTCTGTTTTTCACTTTTCTTTTGTTTCTTCGTGAAGAGACTAGCTGTTCTTTCAGTTCATCACATCGCACTGCCAGTTTTCACCTGAGTGTTGACAGGGTAATGTGACCTTGGAAAGCATTGTGAGTGAGTCTAGACTTGTCTCCAGCTGACCTCTACATAGACCCACTTCCCAAAAGTGTTCACTGGCTCATTATCAAGGGAGGAAAATCCTACCTGATTATTTCTCCTCCTTATGTTTCCCCAATAGACACTGAGGGCAATTAAAAAGACTGGCCTCTGTCCAGGTTCAGGCTGGCTATGGTCAAAAGGCCAAAAATTGTGTTTGGACCTTTTAACCATCACTTTTAATAAAGGCAAAGACAGCTGGTACACTAGCTCTGAAGCATGCACCTTGGATGGCACTGTGACTAAGTGGCTAGCACTGTTGCCTCTCAGCACCAGTGACCAGGGTTTGCTTCCCCTCTCAGGTGACTGTCTGTGTAGAGTTTGCATGTTCTCCCTGTGCTGCAGAGGCTGAGGGCGATCTTATAGAAGTTCATAAAATCATGAGGATAGGATAAATTGATGAGGTCTTTTCTCTGGGGTGGGAGACTCCAGAACTAGAGGGTGTAGGTGTAGGGTGATGGGGAAAAAGTTAAAAGGGATCTAAGGGGCAATCTTTTCACGCAGAGGGTGGTGTTTGAATGGAATGAGCTGCCAGAGGAAGTGGTGGTGGATGGTACAATTGCAACGTTTAAAAGGCATCTGGATGGTTATATGAATAGGAAGAGTTTGGTGGGAAATGGGCTAAGTACTGGCAAATGGGACTAGATTCGGTTAGGATATTTGGTCAGCATGGACAAGTGGACCGAAGGGTCTGTTTCTATGCTGCACATCTTGTGTGTGTAGGTTTCCTCCCACAGTGTTAAAGATTTGTGGTGGCAAAGTCTCTCTGCCTAGCCTGTGTTGTAGATTGACTCGAGAGGGTTTGTGATCCGTAATCCTTTTGGGATCTTTCCTGCTTGCCTGCATTTCTGTAGAAACTTGATGTCTGTGTCGATATGCACGATCTTCTTGGAGATCCTCTCCACTTTAATCCGGCAGTTAGTGGTGTCGATAGTAGTCATGATTTGGAGATGCCGGTGTTGGACTGAGGTGTACAAAGTTAAAAATCACATAACACCAGGTTATAGTCCAACAGGTTTAATTGGAAGGACATTAGCTTTCAGAGCGACGCTCCTTCATCAGATGGTTGACAATCAGTGTTCAAGATGTGCAGGTTAGGTGGACTGGCCATGCTATAGTGTCCAGGAATGTACAGGCTAGGCTGGTTAGCCATGGGAAATGCAGGGATAGTGTAGGATATGGGGGTGACCCTAGTTAGAATATCTATGGAAGTTGATGTGGATTTGATGGCCTAATTCCACACTGTAAAGTATCTATGATGCTTATAATTGTAACAAGTCTAAATGCTCCAATACTTGAGGCCACCTCATTGAATATTTTTAAGGCAAAGATAGATGGATTTTTGAACAGTATGGAAATTAAGGTTTATGGTGAGTGGGCGGGTAGGTGGAGCTTAGTCCATGAAAAGGTCTTATTGATTGGCAGAGCTGGCTTGGCTTGTCAAGTGATCTAATCCTGCTTCTATTTCTTATGCCCTTATTTCTGTAGCTGTGAGGTAGAGAATAAAAGGTTTTGGGGCCAAAACCTGCCCCTGCGCTCAATGAGCTGATCTCAGTTTCAGAGAAAATTGGAAGGATTTATGATGGTAAATGCAGGGTTAAAATTTGGGTGAGGAAGAGATGGGGGGAGCTCCTAACTGACATCTAGTGACTACACCTGGAACATTTCACCACATGAAGTGGGTGAGGCCAGGAAGGGGCTTGCACTTGTGGGTGCAACATCAAGTCAAAGGTTTACGTGGCTCAGAGTGCTGTCGGTGCTTGGGAGAATGACTGGGAGCAGGGACACTGAACCCCACCCTGTGTGTAGGTGCCTTCAGGGGATACAGTCAGAACACTGTAGAAAAACAGGTCAGGTTACAGAATGTGTCATAGGAATGTGACATGGAGTGAAGGGCAGTGGTTATTGCAAAATAAACGACCAAATACCTCAGCACCAAACTTACTCAACCCTGTCACAATCACACAGCTGACTCAACCTGACCTCACTCAGTGACAATGTCTGATCAACAATATAGCCCATCATGCTGTTTCCTCCGACGAGAATGAAAAAATGGCAACTTGGGTTATGTCACCAACGGTGGCGATATCGCTATTATGTTACCGGACTCCGACTCCAGTAAGCTAATCTCTCAGAAAATGTTGGTTCAAAACATATCACAGCAATTTGAGAATTTGTAGTCAGTTTCTTTAAAATCTGGTAATAAAACAAAAAAAAGCTTTTAGTCTCTAATCTGCCTGCTGTACCTGCAAGCTTGCTAAGAAAGCATGAAGAAAGCTAATAGCATGCTGGCCTTCATAACAAGAGGAATTGAATATAGAAGCAAAGAGGGCCTTCTGCAGCTGTACAGAGCCCTGGTGAGACTGCACCTGGAATATTGTGCGCAGTTTTGGTCTCCAAATTTGAGGAAAGACATTCTGGCTATTGAGGGAGTGCAGCGTAGGTTCATGAGGTCAATTCCTGGAATGGTGGGACTATCTTACGCTGAAAGATTGGAGCGACTGGGCTTGTATACCCTTGAGTGTAGAAGGCTGAGGGGGGATCTGATTGAAACGTATAAGATTATTAAAGGATTGGACACTCAGGAGGCAGGAAGTATGTTTCCGCTGATGGGTGAGTCCTGAACCAAAGGACACAGCTTAAAAATAAGGGGTAGGCCACTTAGAATAGAGTTGAGGAGAAACGTCTTCACCCAGAGAGTGGTGGGTGTGTGGAATGCTCTGCCCCAGAAGGCAGTGGAGGCCAAGTCTCTGGATACTTTCAAGAAAGAGTTGGATAGAGCTCTTAAGGATAATGGAATCAAGGGTTATGGGGATAAGGCAGGAACAGGATACTGATTGAGGATGATCAGCCATGATCATAATGAATGGTGGTGCTGGCTCGAAGGGCAGAATGGCCTACTCCTGCACCTATTGTCTATTGTCTATCTATTGTCTATTGTAATCCAGAATGGTGTCAGATTGTTTAAAGTGTAATTTTTTGCAATGTTCTTTTTTTAACGAAGGACACCTATTCCCTTTTACCCAGACAAATCCACCCCACACTTAGAGTCATACAGACGTACAGCATGGAAACAGACCCTTCGGTCCAACCTGTCCATGCCAACCAGACATCCCAACCCAATCTAGTCACACCTGCCAGCACCTGGCCCATATCCCTCCAAACCCTTCCTATTCATATACCCATCCAGATGCCTCTTATATGTTGCAATTGCAACCACTTCCTCTGGCAGCTCATTCCATGCACGTACCACCCTCTGAAAATGTTGCCCCTTAGGTCTCTTTTATATCTTTCCTCTCTCACCCTAAACCTATGCCCTCTAGTTCTTGACTCCCCAATCCCAGGGAAAAGACTTTGTCTATTTATCCTATCCATGCCCCTCGTGATTTTATAAACCTCTATAAGGTCACCCCTCAGCCTTCGATGCTCCAGGGAAACAGCCCCAGCCTGTTCAGGCTCTCTTTATATCTCAAATCCTCCAACCCTAGCAACATCCTTGTAAATCTTTTCTGAACCCTTTCAAGTTTCACAACATCTTTCCGATAGGAAGGAGACCAGAATTGCACGCAATATTCCAACAGTGGCCTAACCAATGTCCTGTATAGCCGCAACATGACCTCCCAACTCCTGTACTCAATACTCTGGCCAACAAAGGAAAGCATACCAAATGCCTTCTTCACTATCCTATCTACCTGCGACTCCACTTTCAAGGAGCTATGAACCTGCACTCCAAGGTCTCTTTGTTCAGCAGCACTCCCTAGGTCCTTACCATTAACTGTATAAGTCCTGCTAAGATTTGCTTTCCCAAAATGCAGCACCTCGCATTTATCTGAATTAAACTCCATCTGCCACTTCTCAGCCCATTGGCCCATCTGGTCCAGATCCTGTTGTAATCTGAGGTAACCCTCTTTGCTGTCCACTACACCTCCAATTTTGGTGTCATCTGCAAACTTACTGAATGTACCTCTTATGCTCGCATCCAAGTAATTTATGTAAATGACAAAAAGTAGAGGACCTAGCACCGATCTTTGTGGCACTCCACTGGTCACAGGCCTCCAGTCTGAAAAGCAACCCTCCACCACCACCCTCTGTCTTCTACCTTTGAGCCAGTTCTGTATCTAAATGGCTAGTTCTCCCTGTATTCCGTGAGATCTAACCTTGCTAATCAGTCTCCCATGGGGAACCTTGTTGAATGCCTTACTGAAGTCCATATAGATCATGTCCACCACTCTGCCTTAATCAAACCTCTTTGTTACTTGTTCAAAAAACTCAATCAAGTTTGTGAGATATGATTTCCAATGCACAAAGCCATGTTGACTATCCCTAATCAGTGCTTGCCATTCTAAATACATGTACATCCTGTCCCTCAGGATTCCCTCCAACAATTTGCCCACCACCGAGGTCAGGCTCACTAGTCTATAGTTCCCTGGCTTGTCTTTACCACCCTTCTTAAACAGTGGCACCACGTTTGCCAACCTCCAGTCTTCCGGCATCTCACCTGTGACTATCGATGGTACAAATATCTCAGCAAGAGGTCCAGCAATCACTTCTCTAGCTTCCCACAGAGTTCTCGGGTACACCTGATCAGGTCCTGGGGATTTATCCACCTTTAACCATTTCAAGACATCCAGCACTTCCTCTGTAATATGGACATTTTGCAAGATGTCACCATCTATTTCCTTACAGTCTATATCTTTCATATCCTTTTCCACAATAAATACTTATGCAAAATATTCATTTAGTATCTCTCCCATTTTCTGTGGCTCCACACAAAGGCAGCCTTGCTGATCTTTGAGGGGCCCTATTCTCTCCCTAGTTACCCTTTTGTCCTTAATATATTTGTAAAAACCCTTTGGATTCTCCTTAATTCTATTTGCCAAAGCTATCTCATGTCCCCTTTTTACCCTAATGATTTCTCTCTTAAGTGTACTCCTACATCTTTTATACCCTTCTAAGGACTCACTCGATCTATCCTGTCTATACCTGACATATGCTTCCTTGTTTTTCTTAACCAAACCCTCAATTTCTTTTGTTATCCAACATTCCCTATACCTACCAGCCTTCCCTTTCACCCTGATGGGAATGTACTTTCTCTGAATTCTTGTTACCTCATTTCTGAAAGCTTCCCATTTTCCAGCTGTCCTTTTACCTGCGAACATCTGCCCCCAATCAGCTTTCGAAAGTTCTTGCCTAATACTGTCAAAATTGGCCTTTCTCCAATTTAGAACTTCAACTTTTAGATCTGGTCTATCCTTTTCTATCACTATTTTAAATCTAATAGAATTATGGTTGCTGGCCCCAAAGTGCTCCCCCACTGACACCTCAGTCACCTGCCCTGTCTTATTTCCCAAGAGTAGGTCAAGTTTTGCACTTATAATTTGCTTATTGAGACTATTGACTCTCAGCTGTTCTTGCCACTCAATTGTGTCAGCTCAAATAGAGCCATAAAGTCACAAGGATGTGCAGAATGGAAACAGACCCTTTGGTCCAACTCGTCCAGATATTCTACATTAATACAGTCCCATTTGCCAGCATTTGGCCCATAACCCTACCTATTCATGTACTCATCCAGATGTCTTTTAAATGTTGTAATTGTACCAGCCTCCACCACTTCCTCTGGCAGCTCATTCCATACACACACTACCCTCTGCATGAAAAAGTTACCCCTTAGATCCATTTTATATCTTTCCCCTCTCACCCTAAACGTATGCCCTCTAGTTCGCAACTCCCCTCCCCTGAGAAAAAGACCTTGGCTACTCATCCTATTCATGCCCCTTATGATTTTATAAACCTCTATAAGGTCACCCCTCAGCCTCCGACGCTCCAGGGAAAACAGCCCCAGCCTATTCAGCCTCTCCCTGTAGCTCAAATCCTCCAACCCTGGCAACATCTCGTAAATGAGCCATTGCTAACCACCTCATGGTAACTAGGAGTCTGCAGTTAAATTTCAGCATGCCAATGACACCCACATATCAAGAAAGACATTTTTAAAGATCAGGTATGGCATGACTATGCCCAGGTCTCCAGGGTGTACTTTTGCAAACAGATGCATGTTGTCACTGGAAGGGGTTAATGACAAAATCCGTGGTAGTTGCCCTCATCTGTTTGTCTGTTACAGGTCCTCGTAACTCCTGTAATCTCCTTGTCCCTGGCTTCTTGCCACCAAGGGTCTCAGTAATAGCTGTCTAAGGTGTCCTCTTTGTACAGAGACTAAAAGACAGTTCGTTCTGTGAAGCTTTGCTCATACAAGGGGAAATAATTACTTTTAACTGAACCACAGCCTCTATTCGCTTTTACTTCCCTGCAAAGTCCAATCACTAAACCCTACATAATGCTTTCTTTCAGCACACTACCAGCCTTTCGCTTATAATTAATTGCTGGAGGCAAAAGTAATGAATGTTAATTGACGATCGGGACAATGGATGATATAAAGCCAGCATGTTAGGTATTAATTAAATACCTGGGAATTAAGGAGATGTGGACAGAGGGAACCAGCAAGATTGTAATCCTTGTTGGTCACTCAGACAATCCCTCTCCTGCTAGGTTCACATGGGATTGCCGAGCCCAAATAGGGAGCAACAGCAGGGGAATGCTTTTCAAGGGCACCATAGCATTTTGTTCAGAAGAATGGGGAAAAAAAACATTAAAGAAGACAGATTTCAGAATGAGCCACATTAAGGTCGGATCAACAGATACCAGTGTTTGCTGTGACTGGGAATAATAAATTCTGTGATTGTAGATAAGCAGAGATTTCAGAGACTAGGAGTCAAATTCCAGCTGACTCTGGAATTGTTGATCTCTTCTTTTAATCCTTAAGATTTGTAGGTTTTTTTTGCAGCATGCAAACTTTGAACTTGTGTACACTTGCCAGAAACTGGTAATTGCGTGCACTCGAGAGAAGAGGATTCTGATGATCATGACTAACTGATTCTAACAAGTATACGGACTTGTTGTTCACCTCAGCAGCTCAGCTCATCCAGTAACACAAGAAGACAAAAGTGAGGGCTGCAGATGCTGGAGATCAGAGTCGAGCGTGTGGTGCTGGAAAAGCACAGTAGGTCAGGGCTCATTCCTGATGAAGAGCTCATGCCCAAAACGTTGATTCTCATGCTCCTCGGATGCTGCCTGACCTACTGTGCTTTCCCAGCACCACAGTCAGTAAACACAAGTTAACACAATGAAGAGCTGGATCCATCAGAACAGTATAGGAAGAAGTGATCTAACATTGCTAACTAGTCTACCACATGGAACCTCGTTTCTTGCTGAAGCCTATATAGACAATGTCTATTGCTCTGCCTTCAGCAAATCTTCTTTGTCACCTCTTCAAAAAACTTCATCTAGTTAGTGAGACAGAACTTCCCACGCACAAAGCCATGTTGACTATTCCTAATCAGGCCTTGCCTTTCCAAATGCATGTAAGTCCTATCCCTCAGAATCTCCTCCAACAACTTACCCACAGCTGACATCAGGCCTCACCAGTCTATCATTCCCTGGCTTTTTCTTGCTGCCCTTCTTAAATAATGGCATCACATTAGCAAAACTCCAGTCTTCCAGCACCTCACCCATGGCTATTGATGATACAAGTATCTCAGCAAGGGGCCCAGCAATCACTTACCTAGCTTCCCAAAAAGTTCTGGGATACACCTGATTAGGTACGAACAATTTATCTACTATGTGTTTGAAGACCTCCAGCACCTCCTCCTCTGTCTTATGGACCCTTTTCAAGACATCATTATTTATTTTCCCAAGTTCCCAAGCTTCCATGTCCTTCTCCACAAGTAAATACTGACACAAAGTATTTGTTTCATATCTCACCCATCTCCTGTGGTTCCACACATACATAGCCTTGTTGATCTTTAAGGGGCCTTATTCTCTCCCTGGATGCTCCTTTGTCTTTAATGTATTTGTAAAATCTCTTTGGATTCTCCTTAACTCTACTTGAGGGCTGTGGTAAAAGGCTGTTTGTGTGACTGGAGATTAGTGTCCAATGGTTTACCACATGGATCAGTGCCGGGTTCCCTTACTTTTTGTGGTATTCCTAAATGGAGTAGCTGAGCATGTGGGGACCATGATAAGTAATGACACAAAGATTGGTTGGGTGGTTGACAATAGGGAGAAAGGTCTTAGGTTACAGGAGGATATAGGCAGATTGGTCAGGTGGGCAGATCAATGGCAGATGGCATTTAACCCTGATAAATGTGAGCTGATGCACTTTGGAAGAATTAACAAGGCAAGTACTCAATGAATGGCAGGACACTAGGAAGCTCAGAGGAACAGAGGAATCTTGGTGTGTTTGTCCACAGATCTCTGACATTGGCTGGACAGGTTATTAAGGTGATTAAGAAGGCTTACAGGATGTCGTCTTTATCAATCGAGACATTGATTATAAGAGCGGGGAGGTTATGTTGGAGCTGGATAGGACTTTGGTTCGGTCACAGCTGGAGTACTGTGTGCAGTTCTGGCATCACCGTACAGGAAGGATGTGATTGCACTGGAGGGGGTGCAGAGGAAATTTCCCACAATGTTGACTGGGATGGAGCAGTTCAGTGATGAAGAGAGACTCGATAATCTTGGGTTGTTTTCTTCAGAGGAGAAGATTGAGAGGGGAACCTGATAAAAATGTATAAAATTATGAGGGGTATGGACAGGGTGGGTGAAAAGTAGCTGTTCCCCTAAGCTGAAGCATCAGACACAAGGCAGCACATTTTTAAGGTGAAAGGCAGGAAGTTTAAAGAGGATCTGAGGATCTTTCTCCAACCCAGAGGCTGGAGGGGGTCTAGACTGCACTCCCTGGCAGGTATATTAGGTGGATGACCTCAAACATTAAAAAAGTATGTGGTGTGTCATAACATTCAAGACTCTGGGCCTAGTACAGGGAAATGCGATGAATGTAGCGCATTTTTGGTGGTACCAACTGGATGGGCTGAACAGCCTATGCTGTACCATATGACTCTTAGATTCGCCGATTGTATAAATGCTCCCCTCGAAGGCACATCCCACCCTGATGTGGAACGATATTACTGTTCCTGCAGTGTCGCTGTTTCAAAGTCCCTGGAGCTCAATTCCTGGCTGCATTGTGGGTGTACTTGCATCTCAGGGGACCAGTGGCTTCAAGAATGGAGCTCATCACCAGAGGCTTAGAGACATTTAGGGATGGGCAACACATTCTGTTTAGCCAACAACGCTAAAATGCTGTGATTTTTTAAAAAAGTGTTGGGTGGGTGTGTTTTGCTGGGAGAAGCTGATTGCGAGAGGACCTAAGTTTTCTATTTGTTTGGCAGAAGGTCCTTTTTCTCTTATGGCTCAGAGAAGGAGTTGACATTGACCTTGAGCTCAGTTTCTGACCAAGGACACACATAAACATCATTTCCATACTGAAAATCTGAGAGTAAGATTGGAGACATTTCACTTTTGGATTGAAGGACGCCTGGTTGTTTCTGGCTAAGTCAGCATTCATTGCCTATCAGTAATTACCTAGAAGGTAGTTAATAATCAACCCCATTGCTGTGGGTCTGGAGTCACATGTAGGCCCAGACCAGGTAAGGATGGCAGTTTCCTTCCCTAAAGGGCATTAATGAATTAGATAGGTTTTTCCAACAATGGATTCATGGTCTTAATTAGACTCTTAATTCCAGATTTTTATTGAATTCAAATTCCACCATCTGCCTCAAGAGGATTCGAACACAGGACCCCAGAATATTACCTGGGTGTCGAGATTGACCATTTCTGATGAAGGGTTTTTGCCTGAAACATTGATTCTCCTGTTCCTCAGATGCTGCCTGACCTGCTGTGCTTTTCCAACACCACCCTCTTGACTCTAGATTGACAGTTTAGTGATAAGGTAAAAAGAAGGACTGCAGATGCTGGAAACCAGAGTCTAAATCAGAGTGGTGCTGGAAAAACACAGCAGGTCAGGCAGCATCCCAGGAGCAGGAAAATCGACTATTTCTGATGAAGGGCTTTTGCCCGAAACGTCGATTTTCCTGCTCCTCGGATGCTGCCTGACCTGCTGTGCTTTTCCAGCACCACTCTAATCTAGTTTAGTGATAATCCTACTAGGCCATCACCACTGAGGGATAGCCAAGTGCAACCATAATCAAGGTATATTGAATGTTATGCATTTGCTTATAATATAGGTGTAATGTGCCATATGGGATATTTACATGGGATATGGTTGTTTGATGCGACTGGGATATGTTGGCATGTGATAAAATGGACTCATATTTGTACGGAAAGCATTTGCATGTGTATGTACAATTGAATCTCTGAATCCAATTGCATGACACACATTTGGGATAAAATTATTTGAGATACATTGAAACTTTGGTCATAGTCTTTTCCTTGGGGTGGGGTAGTCCAGAACTAGAGGGCATAGGTTTAGGGTGAGAGGGGAAAGATAAAAAAGAGACCTAAGGGGCAACTTTTTCACACAGAGAGTGGTACGTGTATGGAGTGAGCTGCCAGAGGATGTGGTGGAGGCTGGTACAATTGCAACATTTAAGAGACATTTGGATGGGTATATGAATAGGAAGGGTTTGGAGGGATATGGACCGGGTGCTGGCAGGTGGGACGAGATTGGGATATCCATTCGGCATGGGCGGGTTGGACCAAAGGGTCTGTTTTACATGCTGTACATCTCTATGACTCTAAACGGCATAGAACTCATAGCTTATTGACAAAAGAAAATTAAAATTCAGTAAGTAAAACTCTACCCAATGAATTACTTTAAAATAATAGCAACATGTAAATAAATGTACAGAAAAGAAGAGGAGAAGTAATAAAGAGAAAGGAAAGAATTTGTGGAAGGGAGAGAATGAAGAAAATAAGAGGCAGAAGGAGACATGAAGCAAAGGAAATAAATAAGTCGCTTGAATTAAGTGAAAAAACTTTAATACTTTTGAGCTCAGGGTGTGAATTGCTTGTAAAGTTGTGTACTTTTATGAGATGCTCTGCTTTGATACCTGTTTAGTAGAATATTGTTGAATCTCTCATAATAACCGACCTCATTAGTTAAAAGCTGAATTTCAGTACACTATGTCCTCCTACCCACTGAGTGATTAAAGAAACTTCAAACAGCAGCCAGTTTTCACACCTTTAATCTGAGGCTTGAGAAATGTGATAATTTTGTTGTAATGAGAATAGGTTGTATCTGAATGTGTCATTGACTCACACAGAGACACTACTGCAATGTTCCCAATTGGAGCTCTGCTGTGATTTCACCTCCCATTAACATTTAAAGCTAATCTGGAAAAGGAAGCAGTTTGTTTTTTTATTACTGGTGCAATAAATCTAAATGAAACTGCAATTTAAGTAACTTGTTAGAGTCAACTGCAAGAAATGTGTTGTAGCAGTTTGATGTTAATAATGGGTTAATTTATTGACAAGACAATTTTTTGACTTCCTCATAAAACCTTGCCCTCTAATATCGGTGTTTTGATAAGGATGTAGAAACTGTGAGTCATAGCTATTGAGTTATGGGTATGACAATCATCCCTTGCATATTTGTTAATCTACTCACCAAAGTCCAGAAACTTAACTGGATCAGCCATATTCATTTCATTTCATCACTCCATCCACATCAGATTTCGTAGGAAGTAACTCACCTTCTGTCTCCTGTGACAATGCTGTCATTTTAAAAAAAGGCTATTTTGTCCTTGGTTTATTTGAAGTGAGGTTGTAACGGCAGAGGTCCTGAAGAGTCTAGGATTTAAGAGGCCTTTGAACTTTTTAAAAACAGTTTAACAATGGATGGGGAGTGGCCAGTTCAGGTTTTTTTTCTCGTTTGTTTTTAACTGTAGCAGTGACACGAGGTGTGAGTCCAGAGGAGTTGCAAGCTTGAGTAAATGACTCCTGACAGACTTTCCCTGAAATCTCTCTCTGGATGCTGTTCCCTCTTGCCTGTAAGAATTTGTGTATGAGTTTTTGCCAAAGGGTGTGTCCATGCAATATCACTGTATTGGAACAATTAATTAGTAATTGTTACTGTATTGGATTGGTTAAGTTTTCCAATTGTTAAGGTATTCTAAATTTCATTTTCTTTTGTTCAACTGTAGTGTTCAAATAAATTTTGTTTTGCTTAAAGCTGAGTGGTTTGACCAGCTGCATCACACCTGGAATATCCACATCACATCTATCTTTAAAATAAGAAAAAGGTAAGGTCTAGGCTACTGTCTTGAAAATTTTGAAATAAGGTCTGGCTGGTCCATAACACTCCTCAGTACTTGTTCAGCATCATTAGGTCTAAGCTAAGACTGTGTCTGAATACCCCCACATTGCTTTTTGTGCAACTCCAAGACCACAGAAGAAGCTTGACATATTCAAGACAGAGTAGCCCATTTCACCATAATTTTTAACATTCATACTGTCCATCATCAGTGCACAGCAACAGCACAGCATGCCATCTACAAGATGCACCATGGTAACTCACTCCACGTTGTTTTAACAGCACCTTCTAAACCCGTGACCTCAGCCATTTCAGGAAACAAGGATAGCAGATACATGGTAACACCTGCACATTTCCCTCCATGTCACAGAGCATCCTCACGTACAATTATTTGCTGTTACTTCACTGTCACTGGGTCAAAATCCCAGAACTCTCTCAACAGCAGTTGTGTGGGGTGACCGACACTGGTTTAAAAAGGTATCTACTATCACCTTCTCAGGACAATTAGAAATGGGCTCTAAATGCTGGGCTTGCCAACAAATATTTCATGAACAAATTTTTTTTTAAATTGCTTTGATACGGGGAAACCAAACTAATTGGCAATATTGCTGGGAAATAGGTGAAGATTGTTGGCTCTGAGAATTTTGTACTGAAGCTGCTAAAGCAGGAAATGTGGGATAGAAGGACTATTTGACTATAGTGTACTGCTCCTGAAGTGCACTTAGATCAGAGAATCATAGAATCCATGCAGTGTGGAAGCAGGCCACTCAGCCCATCGCATTCACACAAACTCTCTAAAGAGCATCCCACCCAGACCCACTCCCTCACCCTCCCATACCCTATCCCCTGTAACCCTGCATTTCCCATGGCTAACCCACCTGGCCTCTATATCCCTGGATGAAAGTGGGTCCTGCAGATGCTGGTGAAGGGCTTTTGCCTATAACGTTGATTTTCCTGCTCCTCGGATGCTGCCTGACCTGCTGTGCTTTTCCAGCACAGCTCTAATCTTGACTCTACCTCCCTGGTCACTAGCAGCAAGTTAACATGGCCAATCCAACGAATCTATAGCCACTGCACTTGTCTAGCAATAAATAGCAACTACCACCAAGTGTGGACCCTTACAAGTAGAAACACCAGTAACATCCTTGGCTTGGATCTGTCATGTGATTTGGTTTCCTGGACTTGGCTTAGTGGAATGGAGCTTTACCAGGGCAGTGTACATTTTCCTGATTAAATAGCACAGTGTTTAGATTAGATTATATTAGATTAGATTAGATTACTTACAGTGTGGAAACAGGCCCTTCGGCCCAACAAGTCCACACCGCCCCGCCGAAGCGTAACCCACCCATACCCCTACATCTACATCTACATCTACCCCTTACCTAACACTACAGGCAATTTAGCATGGCCAATTCACCTGACCTGCACAAATACCCGGATTTGGAAAGTGTTAAACAAGAACTGGAGTTGTGTTTGCTAGGCACCTACTGACCAAAGGAAACCAGTTTACAATCTGGAGACAGGCAAGCAAGAAAGTGCCTCGATTCAAAAAAGACTCAGTATTGTACCAAGGTTATGTGTCTGACATAAACATTACCAATAATTTTAACTGATTAACACCGTCAGAAACAACATCTTGACAGCAGAAGTGACAAACTGAAAAAAACAGTCCATCGAACATCCTCTAACTAAACATGAAACATAAAATGTTTATTCCATATACAAGGGACATTAATTATATGACCGTGTGATTTCTTCCGATAGGTAGACTATAGGTAATTTCCTGATTATTTTCTCTGCGAGAGAGAGCAAGTTTGCGGTCCAGGGAGTCAGTTTCTGAGGCAGTCTCTGGAAGTGAAGGTAGACAGCACTGTGAATGTGTTACAGTCCATGTGGGTCCTGACCACTGACCGCTGGGAAATTCTCTCAGTCCCAGGCAGCCGATTGATTATTTTAATTTTATTAAACAAATTACAAAAAACAGTTTACAACAAACAAACAGTTACATTTACAGCTGCATACAAGAGACAGCAATTTTACAAGGGAGAGGAGCAAAGCCAGGCCCCAAACCCTACCGTTCAAACAGTTTACAGGGACATGAGGACAAACCTCAAATCCCAGTCCCAGGCAGCCGATTGATTATTGGCTGCGCATTAATCATCTCGAGGGCGATATCAGTGTTCCACCAGATCTAAACCAGATCTAATTGATCCTTGTGATCAATCGTGGTTTTCCGGAACCAATGACGGATTAATAAATGTACATCTTGCCGATTGCCTGTTTGTTGCTGGTACAGTTTGAAATGTTATCATTCTGGGATTTATTCCAGATACAGCAGTTGTGTTGTCAGTGATGTAGTTAATTTCTTTCACACTTCCGTCCTCTCTGTTTCTGTTCTAAATCCCATATTATTTGCATTCCGCCTGTCTCTGTATTTTGTTATTTTCTGTTCTCCCATCTGTACCGTTTTTCCTTTTCATTACTTTTTTGATGTCGTCCCATTATATTTCACGTTTAATTTCACACTTTATTTCTCACCTTCCCTCTTTCTCGCTGTCTTAATTTTTCAGCCATTTGTTTCGGTTTCTCTCGGCTCTTTCTTTCATTATCATTGCTTTGTGCATTTGCTTTTTTTTTTGCGAATGTTCTGTGCGCACGTTGGGTTTTTATTCAACAACTCGCTTCCTCGGCCGTTTAACCTCTCTCTCCTCCCGTCAGACTTTCCTACAATCCATCCTGTTTTTGGGGAAAGGTTCTTGACCTGAAATGTTAATGCTGTTTCTCTCTCCACAGATACTCCCAGACCTGCTGAGTTTCTCTGCATTATCCGCCCTCCCCTGCTATCTAACAGGAGAAAGTGAGGACGGCAGATGCTGGAGATCACAGACGAAAAGTGTGGTGCAGACCTCCCCCTCACTCAGTCCTCAGCAAAGGACTCACCTTCATCCCCCTCCGTCCACGCATCAATCAATTTAATACACGCCGTGACGTCGAACAATTCTTCCGTCGCCTCCGCCTCCGAGCTTACTTTCACAATCCGGACTCCTGCCCACCTTCCGAGGACCCCTTCGCCCACCTCCAACACACTGCATCCACCTGGACACCCCGCGCTGACCTATTGCCTGCCCTCGACCTCTTCATTTCCAACTGCCGCCGGGACATTAACCGCCTCAACCTGTCTACCCCCCTCCCCCACTCCAACCTCTCACCCTCACAACGCGCAGCCCTCCAATCCCTCTGCTCTAATCCCAACCTCACCATCAAGCCCACTGATAAAGGGGGCACAGTAGTAGTCTGGCGCACTGACCTCTACACAGCTGAAGCCAGACGCCAACTCAAGGACACCTCTTCCTACCACCCCCTTCCCCATGACCCCACCCCCCCATCACCAAACCATCATCTCCCAGACCATACAGAACCTCATCACCTCAGGAGATCTCCCACCCACAGCTTCCAACCTCATAGTCCGGGAACCCCGCACTGCCCGGTTCTACCTCCTTCCCAAGATCCACAAGCCTGACCACCCTGGCCGACCCATTGTCTCAGCATGCTCCTGCCCCACTGAACTCATCTCTACCTACCTCGACACTGTCCTATCCCCCCCCAATCCAGGAACTCCCCACATACGTTCGAGACACCACTCACGCCCTCCACCTCCTCCAAGACTTCCGTTTCCCTGGCTCCCAACGCCTCATCTTCACCATGGATATCCAATCCCTCTACACCTCCATCCACCATGACCAGGGCCTCCAAGCCCTCCGTCTTTTCCTCTCCCGACGTCCCCAACAGTACCCTTCCACCGACACTCTCATTCATTTGGCCGAACTGGCCCTCACCCTGAACAATTTCTCCTTCAAATCCTCCCACTTCCTCCAGACCAAAGGGGTAGCCATGGGCACACGTATGGGCCCCAGCTATGCCTGCCTCTTTGTTGGCTACGTAGAGCAGTTGATCTTCCGTAATTACAGCGGCACCACTCCCCACCTCTTCCTCCGCTACATTGATGACTGCATCGGCACCACCTCGTGCTCCCGTGAGGAGGTTGAGCAATTCATCAACTTCACCAACACATTCCACCCTGACCTTAAATTTACCTGGACCATCTCTGACACCTCCCTCCCCTTCCTGAACCTCTCCATCTCCATTAATGATGACCAACTTGACACTGACATTTTTTACAAACCCACCGACTCCCACAGCTACCTGGATTACACCTCTTCCCACCCTACCTCCTGCAAAAATGCCTGCCCATATTCCCAATTCCTCCGCCTCCACTATATCTGCTCCCAGGAGGACCAGTTCCAGCACAGAACACACCAGATGGCCTCCTTCTTTAGAGATCGCAAATTCCCTTCCCACTTGGTTAAAGACACCCTCCAATGCCTCTTGTCCACATCCCACACCTCCACCCTCAGACCCCACCCCTCCAACCGTAACAAGGACAGAACGCCCCTGGTGCTCACCTTCCACCCTACAAACCTTCGCATAAACCAAATCATCCGCCGACATTTCCGCCACCTCCAAACAGACCTCACCACCAGGGATATATTTCCCTCCCCACCCCTTTCCACCTCCCTCTGTAACTACCTGGTCAGGTCCATGCCCCCCTACAACCCACCCTCCCATCCTGGCACCTTCCCCTGCCACCGCAGGAACTGTAAAACCTGCGCCCACACCTCCATCCAAGGCCCTAAAGGAGCCTTCCACATCCATCAAAGTTTTACCTGCACATCCACTAAAATCATTTATTGTATCCGTTGCTCCCGATGCGGTCTCCTTTACATTGGGGAGACTGGACGCCTCCTAGCAGAGCGCTTTAGGGAACATCTCTGAGACACCCGCACCAATCAACCGCACTGCCCTGTGGCCCAACATTTCAACTCCCCCTCCTACTCTGCCGGGGACATGGAGGTCCTGGGCCTCCTTCACCGCCGCTCCCTCACCACCTGACGCCTGGAGGAAGAACGCCTCATCTTCTGCCTCAGAACACTTCAACCCCAGGGCATCAATGTGGACATCAACAGTTTCCTCATTTCCCCTTCCCCCACCTCACCCTAGTTCCAAACTTCCAGCTCAGTAACTGTCCCCATGACTTGTCCGGAGTTGTCCTACCTGCCTATCTCCTTTTCCACCTATCCACTCCACCCTCCTCCCTGACCTATTACCTTCACCCCCTTCCCCACTCACCTATTGTACTCTATGCTACTTTCTCCCCTTCCCCACCCTCCTCTAGCTTATCTCTCCACCCTTCAGGCTCTCTGCCTTTATTCCTGATGAAGGGCTTTTGCCTGAAACTTCGATTTTCCTGCTCCTCGGATGCTGCCTGAACTGCTGTGCTCTTCCAGCACCACTAATCCAGAAGCTGGAAAAGCACAGCTGGTCAGGCAGCATCCGAGGAGCAGGAAAGTCCATGTGGTCTTTCTTTCAAGTAACCATATTGAATGGGAAAGCCAGCCGAATGTTCCTCTTTAAGTCAGTTTTATCAGAAACACTTTTACAAAATTGAAGGCCATTCAGACCATCATATCTGTACTAGCTGTCAGAGGGACCAAGTCATGCTTCTGTCAGACAGAAAATACAGAAGCTTGAACACACTCACCGACAGGTTCAGGAACAGCTTCTTCCCTGCTGTTATCAGACTGATGAATGGACTCTCCAACTTCAAACAATGCTGATCTGGCTAATGTTGATCTCCCACGAGGAGGTTGAACAGTTCTTCAGCTTCACAAATACCTTCCAACCTGACCTCAAATTCATTTGGACCATCTCTGGCACCTCCTTCCCCTTTCTGGACCTCTCCATCTCCATCTCTGGTGACCAATTAAACATGGGCATTTACTACAAACCCACCGACTCCCACAGCTACCTGGTCTACACCTCCCTCCATCCTGCCTCCTGTAAAAATGCTATTCCTTATTCCCAATTCCTCCACCTCCGCTGCATCTGCTCCCAGGAGGACCGGTTTCACCATAGAATATCCTAGATATTCACCTTCTTCAACGACCGCAATTTTCCCTCCCACGTGGTCAACAATATCCTCCAGTGCATCTCCTCCACTTCCTGCTCTTCTGCCCTTGAACCCCACCCCTCCAATTGCAACAAGGACAGAACCCCCTGCCCTGGTCCTCACCTTCCACCCCACCAACCTCTAGATACATCAGACCATCCTCCGCCATTTCCAACAACTACAAACAGACCCCACCCCAGGGATATAATTCCCTCCCTATCCCTATCTCTATTCCGGAGAGATCATTCCCTCCATAACTCCCTTGTCAGATCCACACCCCCAACCAGCCCAAGACCCCTCCTGGCACCTTCCCCTGCCTCTGCAGGAATTGCAAAACCTGCCCCCACACCTCCCCCATGACCTCCATCCAAGGCCCCAAAGGATCTTTCCACATCTGACAGAAATTTGCCTGTACTTCCACGTACATCATCTACTGTATCCGTTGCACCAATGTGGTCTCCTCTACATTGGGGAGACAGGACGCCAACTTGCGAATCATTTCAGAGAACATCTCTGAGATATCCGCAGCAACCAACCCCACTGCCACGTGGCTGAACACTTCAACTCCCCCTCCCACTCCACCAAGGGCATGCAGGTCCTGGGCCTCCTCCATCACCAGAGGATAGGAGTTGGGACCAAATACTGGGGTTGTACAGGATGTTGGTGAGGCCTCTTCTGGATTACTCTGTCCAGTTCTGGCTGCCCAGTTATAGGAAGGATATTATTAAACTAGAAAGGTTTCAGAAGAGATTTACCAATATGTTTGAGTTATAAGGAGAGGATAGATAGACTGAAACTTTTTTCACTGGACTTTAGGAGGTTAAGGAGTGCCCTTATAGAGATTTATAAAATCATGAGGCGTATATATAAGATGAATGACAAGTGTCTTTCCCTTTGGAGGGTGGGGTTTAAAACTAGGCGGCATATTTTTAAACTGAGAGGTGAAAGATTTAAAAAGTACATGATGGGTAACCTTTTTACACAGACAGTGTTTGGAATGAACTTCCAGAGTAAGTAGTGGATGCGGGTGTAGTTACAACTTTTAAAAGGCATTTGGATAAGCATCTAAATAGGAAAGATTTGGAAGGATATGGGCCAAACACAGGCAGGTGGGATTAATTTAGCCTGGGAACATTGTCAGCATGGACTTGTTGGACCAAAGAGTCTGTTTCCGTGCTGTATGAATCTATGACTCCATGTTGTAACTGTACCTGCATCTATTACTTCCTCTGGCATTTCATTCCACACATGCACCACCATCTGTGTTCAAAAAGCTGCCCCTCAGGTCCTTTCCAAGTCTTTCTCCTCTCACCTTAAACTGTGCCCTCTAGGTTTGAACTCCCCTACCCTGGAGAACACAGCTTTGCTATTCACCTTATCCATGCTCCTCATGAATATAAACCTCTATAAGGTCACCCCTCAGCCTCTGACACTCCACCGAAAAGAAGCCCCAGCCTACCAATCCTCTGCTTATAACTCAAAGCCTCCAATCCCGGTAGCAACTTTGTATATAATGTATTTTGGAAGCGTCATTGCTGTAATTTGAAAAAAAAAGGCAACCGCTTGCTCACAACATATAGAAAGTAATGTGCTAGTACCAGATAAGCAGTTTTTGTGACTGTGAGATGAAATATAGGATACTGGTGAAAACTGCCCAGCTTCTCTTCCTGCTATCACTTTGGCATCGAACCGATCTGGCAATAAGGGGCCCTACTTCTAGTCCCATTGGGAAGGCAGCACCCCTGCCACTGCAGCGTCCCCTCAGTTCTGCACTGGCTGGTCAGCGGGGAATCTTGCGTCCAAGTCCTGGTCGGGTCATTGGCCGAGCTGGGTTGAGAATGTCTGGTTTAGCTATTGGCCGAGTGGAAGAGCAAGAACCCATGGTACTTTGGATGCTGCTTTGTCTTCCAGTGACTGACCACATTCCAGTTTGGATTCCGCTCAGGAGTCTGTCCTTTTGGCTAAAACTCAACTTCTCGCCTGGAGAGAATTCTCCGGTATTTCTAAAGTTTTTTTAATGTGTGAGGTGTGTTTGAGGGAATCATCAGCCTGCTGTGTTACAATTCACCAGGGGGATGTATTGCAGCCGGGGAGGGCGCGGTCTAGCAGTATAGTCGCCCCAGGTAACAGTTCTGGGTTCGAATCCTGACAGGCTGGGTGGGGGCATTTGAATTCAATAAATATCTGAGATTAAGGGTTTATTGATGACCATGTTGGGGGCAAAACCCATCTGTTCACTCATGCCCTTTAGGGAGGGAAACAGCTATGTTTCCCTGGTCTGGCCTCCATGTGACTCCAGACCCACAGCGATGTGGTTGATTCTGAACCTGCCTCTGGCTAATTAACTAGCGAGGCCCTCATCCCGTGAATGTTTTTTTTTAAAGAAACCCGGTGTTGGTTTGACGGTAGAATGACCCGCCGGAACGATGTCAATCCGCTTCTGATTGAGGAAACTGTGGTCTCAGGCTCCCGATATTCAACAGAACCCACTTTGCAGCAATCCCAGCTCTGTCAGCGCTCTCCCGCCACTCCCCAAAAAATTCCGAATGACTTTACCCGGTCAACGGGACCAATTACATTGGTACCCAAGGGGCTGAAATAGTCTCTGAACACAGTGAACCCACACACTGGTGTCCAGAGGATTAACAACAGAGAATCTGGCGAGGCGAAAGTGGGTTCTGCAGATGCTGGAGATTAGAGTCAAGATTAGTGTGGTGCTGGAAAAACACAGCACAACATCCGAGGAGCAGGAAAATCAACGTTTCAGGAATGATGAAGGGCTTTTGCCCGAAACGTCGACTCTCCTGCTCTTCGGATGCTGCCTGACCTGCTGTGTTTTTCCAGCAACACTCCAATCTTGACTCAACTTGGCGGGGGCCATCAACTCCAGTTACACAAACCTTTATAACTATTAGCATTGACTGCATTAACTTTCAGTAATGAGGAAACTGATATCGTGCGATAAGCAACTCTAGGACCAGTCCTGTCTTCGGAGAAGACTCTCAAATCTAGGCATTTTGCCCCTTTACGCTAATCTTACATGATAGCAGAAAAAAAAATCGATTTTATCTATGACTTCATCAGCCCTTTCACAGTCGTTTCAAAACTCTGTCTCCACAATTTGCTCTATGGAAGATCCTGATTATTGTATCCTGTCGCCAAACTTATAGTATTACCAATAATCAGAGCTCTCGTGATTAGAAACACGTAATTAAAGCTAATCAGAATTCAATGCAACAACTGCATTTTAATAGACCATTAATAAGTCAGTCCTTTAAAGTTTAGTACAGCATTTAAAAGGCATCTGGATGGGTATATGAATAGAAAGGGTTTAGAGGGATATGGGCTGGGTGCTGGCAGGTGGGACTGGATTAGTTTAGGATATCTGGTCGACGTGGACGATTGGGCTGAAGGGTCTGTTTCCGTGCTGGACATCTTTATGACTCTAAGTCTGGCGTGTCACTTTGTTTAAAAATAAAGCGTTTCGGTTTGTGTGTAATCTCAGATCTAAAGAAAATTTTAGATGTTCATGTCTGTCAAGCCGGAGAATAAGAAATTGGACAGCGAACACTGGAGAATCGAATTTGGTTACCAGCTGGAGCTGGTGCTGTGCGAGCGGGGTGGGGGTTAGAGCATGAATCGGGTGTATTTGGGAGGAATTCGATTATACCAACTCGATAGGAAATAAGGTTATGATGAAACACTAGCTGTGACATGCTTTTATTTTGATTCTAGCAGTTATTTTAACCAATACCTTTCACATGGTAAAAATTCGCAAGTTGTGCCAACAACAATATTTCTAACAATGTAATTAGATTGAAAGGGTGTTGTTTGAATTCATATAGTGCCTTCTGACCTCTGAACCCTTCAGAGGGTACGATAAACAACCAATTACCTTCAATTACCAACTAACAATTTGTACGCAGCGAGCAGGTAATTCGATTTTTGTGTACGTCAGTTCATTAATAAATATAAATATTTGTACCTTGAATGATTCTAGAATTAATTTTCTGAAGTGTGATTTTTGTTTATTAATTTACTGACACAGAGTTGCAGAGAAAGCTTCTAATGAAGCAATTCTGTCAAGTCAGATTAATTCTTAGACTGTGAGCCGACTTGAAGTGAAGCCGAACTAAACACGTTACCATATAATCCAGTTGCTATATCTAAACCTAAAGCGAAATAGTGACTTGCACATTTCACATTGTCGGTAGCCTGAATTAGTAATCTTTTTTTAGGCTGCCAAGGATGGAATGCTCGGGCCCCGTGTTAGCAGTGAGAAATACACCAGTGCACGGTAGATCGTGCTGGAACCGGCTGACTTTCTCCTGTGATGTCCTCTCAGAATCGAACAGCTCGTTGAATCCCTAATTAGTTGCCGTTCGCCCAGAGACTGTTCATTCGTTCTACATTGAAGAGTGGGTTTTTTTTTGTTTCTGTGTGTAACCACTGCCCGCTGTTTAGAAAGTACTGGATATTCCGTCTGTCCTGTCCGTCCCCGCGTTAAAGCCCGCATTCTGATGGCCAGATTCCATTGATGAATCCAATGTTCAATGTAACTTCACCGCCTCCATTATTAATTTGCATTTTTGTCGATCTATATATATTTAGAGATGGCTCCCTGATGATAGAATAACAGATAACCGACTAAACTGAAACAACACACGGATAGGTCGGGTGGCGATGTGTCACAGATATTATTGCATCAACATTAATAGCCTGGACTCTGGGTCTCAGTGAAATGTGGATCAGTTAAAGGTTTAACACAGTAACCACCGGATATTGAACATTACAGGTGAACACACATCACAATCGGTTTCCAATCGAGGTCTGACTGATTTGCTCTTTATGCGGGGATTTTTAGATGGGATTTGAATTATACAGACACCAGCAGCTTTTCTACAAATTCAGACGCGAAATATTGCTTTACCGTGCAGTGAACTTGACTATGTATTCACACACCAATATCTACAACTGAAATCGACTGATTCTTATATTACTTTACTGATCAAACAGAGGGCGGTTCGAACCCCAGAGAGAGAGAGAGAGAGAGGCATCAGGTTGAGAGTGGTAGGGTGTGTAAGGTGAACGAAAATGGATTCGCTGTTAGACAAAAAAGAAAGACAAGCCCCTGAGGAAACGTTTCGCTCAGGAAAATACTTGCAGCTCTGTTTGATTGATTAGGAAGTGTAGTCAGTTGTAGTAACATTGTAACGCTAAGTATTAATCTGTGGAGAGCCAATGACATTTACCTGTAGTAACGTTGTACTAAGAAAAGAAATGCAGTTACCTGACCAAATATTTGTGGAGAAAGTGCAGTTCCCTGCAGCAGCATTCCATTGAGAAAAGAAAACAATTCTAAGAATATATCCAGTAAATAAATGTTCTGTCCTGCTTCTATTCACACATTGTACTTTTATGTGAGAATCTGTAATATTTGATGCCTCTTCTTTGTTATTTAACATCTATATTCTCCATTAGAGTTAACTCCCCACCCCTCACTCTTGTGAAAATATCAGGAAAGAAATATGGTTTTATCCCGTGAGGTGAGCGGGCAGGAATCTAACGATGTCTCCGATACTCTTTCGTTTTCTGTACAAACCTGAACAATCTAGTCCCGACCAGGAATACTGCAGGGGCAAACAGCAGAAGTTAGTTAGAAATTGCAGGCGGTTGTAGGGAGCCGACGTTCCCAGGCAGTGAGTGCGGTCTCACATTCCAGCATCAAAGGAGTTTGTTCATTACCACGAGAGCCGATGAAAATCATTAATAGACCATTAATAAGTCAGTCAAATTGTACAGAAAAATTAAGAAAGGCCTTTAAGTGAAACCCGCATGTTGAACTAATCCTGCAGTTTAACGCTGGGGGAATTTATATCTACAATTCTTATAAGTGGAGAAAGAATTCTTTATATTCGTCATCTTTGAATTTCTTTTGGATTCTGGTAACTGAAAAGTGCAGCACACTTGTCTTTCTCCAGTAGGAGGAGGCAAAGGGTTAATTTTGTGTCTGTTTCTGTGAGTACAATGGCCCCGGGGAGTTGTTGGGATGAGCGCCACTGTTTCTCCAAGACTTTGTTGTTGCTGTTTTTGGGTTTACCTGTTTCTTACATCCGCGGGAGCTTATAGTGTCCTATTTTGGCCCCTTCCCACCTCGGTTCCGAAACCAACTTTTGTCTGAGTGAGATTCTGCAGCACCGCCTTCATAAGCCCAGCTCTGGTGCCACAGTCCCAGGGAAGGTAGCGAATACAGGTGGGATAGGGAATGCGAGGGATCGGACACCAACGTACGGGTCAACTCATCCACTATATGGATAGTCATGATATGGAGATACCGGTGTTGGACTGGGGTGTACAAAGTTAAGGAACGCTCCGAAAGCTAGTGCTTCCAATTAAACCTGTTGGACGATAACCTGGTGTTGTGTGATTTTTAACTATATGGATAGGTAGCCAGAAAGATAGAGAGCTAGATTAGCAGATCCACATAGATAGGAACACAACCGATCGATTAATCGATATGGAGAGAGGCCGATATAGGTAGATAACGAAAGGAATGTATGCATGTTGTATATTATATAAACAGGAGTTGGCAGGGTTTAATCGAGAAAGATTAGACAGATCAATAAATATGGCAAGACGGCAAATCTCTCTCCAGGTTGCTGTAAAGATGTTGTCCTGTGCAGACAGTTTCTCACGTCGACAAGAATGTTGAACTTATTTCAAAAGATGGAGGTTTTTAATCCTCAGAGTGCTGCAGCCTGTCATAAGCTGCAGAATGTGATGGTTCCATCAGGGCTTTTCTCCTCAATGATTACAGCCAGTTGTTGTTGTTGGTTTGTATGTGTGCGTGTGGGTGAGAGAGAGTGTGTGTCTGAGTGAGACAGTGTGTGTGTGAGAGAGAGATATGGGTGAGAGTGAGAGAGTGAGATTGTGTGTGTAAGAGTGTGTATGTGTGTGAGAGTGTGTGTGTGAGAGTGAGCGTATGTGACATGTGTAAGAGAATGTGTGTGTGAATGTGGGTGAGAGAGTATATGTGAGAGTGTGTATGAGATGTGTATTTGTGTGTTTGTGTAAGTATGGGGGTGTGCGTGAGTGGGAGTGTGTGTGGGTGTGTATGGACGTGTGTGTTTGGGGGAGGTGTAGTGGGTTGGTGTAATGGGGGTGAGTGAGAGTTTGTCTGAGTGTGTGGGAGTGTGTGTTTGGGAGGGGTAGTGGGGTGGTGTAGTGGGGGTGGGGGGTGAGTGAGAGTGTGTGGGAGTGTGTGTGTGTGAGTGTGGGAGTTTGTGTGTGGGGTTGTGTGTTTGGGAGAGGTGTAGTGGGGTGGTGTAATGGGGGTGAAAGAGAGTGTGAGTGTGTGGGAATGTGGGAGTGTGTGTTTGGGAGAGGTGTAGTGGGGTGGTGTAATGGGGTGAGTGAGATTGTGAGTGTGTTGGAGTGTGTGTGAGTGTGGCAGTGTGTGTGGGAGTGTGTGTTTGGGAAAGGTGTAGTGTGATGGTGTAATGGGGGTGATTGTGAGTGTGTCAGAGTGTGTGTGAGTGTGGGGGTGTGTGTTTGGGAGAGGTGTAGTGGGTGGTGTAATGTGGGTGAGTGAGAGTGTGTGAGAGTGTGTGTGAGTGTGGCTGTGTGTGTGTGTTTGGGAGAGGTGTAGTGGGATGGTTTAATGGGGTAAGTGAGAGTGTGAGTGTGTCGGGGTGTGTGTGTGAGTGTGTGTGTGTGGGAGTGTGTGTTTGAGAGGTGTAGTGGGGTGGTGTAATGGGGGTGAGTGAGAATGTGAGTGTGTGTGTGGGAGTATGTGTGTGGGGGAGTGTGTATTTGGGACAGTGCGAGTGTGTGAGTGTGGGAGTGTGTATTTCAGAGTGTGTGTGAGTGTGGGAGTATGTGTGAGTGTGTGTGTGTGGGAGTGTGTGGAAGTGTGTATGTGTGACAGTGTGAGTGTGTGTGTCGGAGTGTGTGTGAGTGTGTGTGTGTCGGAGTGTGTGTGTGTGAGTGTGGGTGTGTGGGAGTGTGGGAGTATGTGAGTGCGTGTGTGTCAATTTGTGTGAATGTGTGTGTGTTTGGCAGAGGTGTAGTGGGATGGTGTAAAGGGGGTGAGTGAGAGTGTGTTGGAGTGTGTGTGAGTGTGGGAGTGTGTGTGTGGGAGAGGTGTAGTGGGGTGGTGTAATGGGGGTGTGAGAGTGGGAGTGTGTGTGTGTTTGGGAGAGTTGTGGTGGGGTGGTGTAATGGGGGTGAGAGTGTGTAAGTGTGTTGGAGTGTGTGTGTGTGTTTGGGAGAGGTATGGTGCGGTGGTGTAATGGGGGTGAGTGAGAGTGTGAGTGTGTCGGAGTGTGTGTATGTAAGTGTGTGTGTGAGTGTGTGTTTGGGAGAGTTGTGGTGTAATGGGGGTGAGAGAGTGTAAGTGTGTCGGAGTGTGTGTGTGAGTGTGTGATTGGGAGAGGTATGGTGGGGTGGTGTAAGTGGGGTGAATGAGAGTGTGAGTGTGTCGGTGTGTGTGTGTGTGTGTGTCAGAGTGTGTGTAGTGGGGTGGTGTAATGGGGGTGAGAGAGTGTGAGAGTGTGTGTGGTGGGGTGGTGTAATGGGGGTGAGAGAGTGTGAGTGTGTGGGAGTGTGTGTATGTAAGTGTGTGTGTGAGTGTGTGTTTGGGAGTGTGTGTTTGAGAGGTGTAGTGGGGTGGTGTAATGGAGGTTAGAGAGTGTGAGTGTGTGGGAGTGTGTGTATGTAAGTGTGTGTGTGAGTGTGTGTTTGGGAGAGTTGTGGTGGGGTGGTGTAATGGGGGTGAGAGTGTGTGAGTGTGTGTGAGTGTGTGTAGTGGGGTGGTGTAATGGGGGTGAGAGAGTGTGAGTGTGTGTGAGTGTGTGTAGTGGGGTGGTGTAATGGGGGTGAGAGAGTGTGAGTGTGTGGGAGTGTGTGTAGTGGGGTGGTGTAATGGGGGTGAGAGAGTGTGAGTGTGTGTGAGTGTGTGTAGTGGGGTGGTGTAATGGGGGTGAGAGAGTGTGAGTGTGTGTGAGTGTGTGTAGTGGGGTGGTGTAATGGGGGTGAGAGAGTGTGAGTGTGTGGGAGTGTGTGTAGTGGGGTGGTGTAATGGGGGTGAGAGAGTGTGAGTGTGTGTGAGTGTGTGTAGTGGGGTGGTGTAATGGGGGTGAGAGAGTGTGAGTGTGTGGGAGTGTGTGTAGTGGGGTGGTGTAATGGGGGTGAGAGAGTGTGAGTGTGTGGGAGTGTGTGTAGTGGGGTGGTGTAATGGGGGTGAGAGAGTGTGAGTGTGTGGGAGTGTGTGTAGTGGGGTGGTGTAATGGGGGTGAGAGAGTGTGAGTGTGTGTGAGTGTGTGTAGTGGGGTGGTGTAATGGGGGTGAGAGAGTGTGAGTGTGTGGGAGTGTGTGTAGTGGGGTGGTGTAATGGGGGTGAGAGAGTGTGAGTGTGTGGGAGTGTGTGTAGTGGGGTGGTGTAATGGGGGTGAGAGAGTGTGAGTGTGTGGGAGTGTGTGTAGTGGGGTGGTGTAATGGGGGTGAGAGAGTGTGAGTGTGTGGGAGTGTGTGTAGTGGGGTGGTGTAATGGGGGTGAGAGAGTGTGAGTGTGTGTGAGTGTGTGTAGTGGGGTGGTGTAATGGGGGTGAGAGAGTGTGAGTGTGTGGGAGTGTGTGTAGTGGGGTGGTGTAATGGGGGTGTGGGGGAAGGGGTGGGGTGGTTGAGGCACCCGGTCACTCTTCAATGGGAAGAGGTTGGCCGCTTTGTGCGCATGTCCACCACGCCTGTGCCCGAGCCCAGTTACAGGACAGGTAATGGAGCCAATCGGGGAGAAACTGCTGGCAGTCACTGAGCTGTGTTAGTGTCAACCCCCTTTTAATTAGATCATCCCGCTCGAAATCGTTAGCACAAGGGGTTTTTTTTAAACCGAATCAGACATTGCCCGGAACGCAGATGGATTGTTGTATGTCCTGCAGACCCACACTGGATCGAAGGGATTGAGTTTCCTGGGGCCGGGGGAGAGACTGATACCTGCTGCTGGACTTTCTCAAGCTCTCCTTGATCTTTCGCACCAGTGTCTGGCGGGAGCCATGTTCCAGCCCACGGCCAAGAGATGCTTCACCATCGAGGCTCTGGTGGGTAAAGACAACACCTCGGCCCTAGGGGATGAGCCCCTGCGCCCCACCGCTCTCAGATACGCCGACTCGGTGCACGCCGCCCCGTTTGGAAGTGGCTTCCCGAACGCCGGCAGGACTCTCTACAGCAGCCCCGAGCTCCTGTTCCCTGAGCCGGTGACACATGCGGCCAGCCCCGCTCTGTCGATGCACCCGGGCAATCCGCACCATCTCCCCGCACAGTCATTCTTTGCACCGCAACAGAGAGAGGCGCTGAGCTTTTACCCCTGGGTGTTAAGGAACAGATACCTGGGTCACAGGTTTCAAGGTAAATTTTAACATCTTATAGGTAACACCAACAAAGTTTCGGGCCAGCGACGTTGCAAAGAGGCGTAAAATGTTAAACTGCTTTACAGAACCTTAGTCAAATCTCCGTTCCTCACTCCCTGTGTCTCGGAGTTTCAGTTTTAAATATCCGATATCTACTCTCGACAGTCAAAGTTTGAAAATAATCCAACCAGTTTTACAAGGTGGAACCTCCAACAATACATCTGCGTGTTTTTTTTGGGGAGGGAAGATTTCCTGATTTCAAAATATATATATTTAAAATGACAAATAATTAAAATACGAGGCAGGCTAAAATAGTGTTTAATATCTGTTTAATACAAGCTGAAATAATATTTAATTCCTGCTTAATAGGATTGGACTAAAGGAAAGTGGGTGAAATCCCTGGTCCAATTCAGACTGAAGCTGAGTTCAAAACGTAACGTTGCACCAAAGATGAAAGGTTCTGGGGCTGGTTGAAAAAGCCAGGTGGAGATGGTTTTGCAGGATTCAGGGACACCACTGATGAACCGGGCGAACTGCGGCGCCTCCCAGTTGCAGGCGCCCTCATTACCTGCTGCTGTCTCGGGAGCTGTTTGATGGTTTGAATCTGAGGGGATCAGGTAGGCAGGGCGCCTCTGATACATCCTCCCCTCGGTAGGAAATTGCCGGTCGGATGTAAAACTCCTCAGAGCAACAAGCCTGCAGTGAAAACATAGAGAGTATAAAATGTTTCTAATATGGTTCTGTGGACAAAGTCAGAAATCACGCGACACCAGGTTACAGTCCAACTGGTTTATTTGGAATCCTTTGAAAGCAGCGCTCCGAAAGCTTGTGATTTCAACTAAACCTGCTTGGTTTAGGTGGTGATGACTTCAGAATTTGTCCACCCCAATCCAACACCGGCCCTTCCACATTCTGGGAAAGAATTCATCCTTTTTTAATACACAAACTGACTACATTACAGCCTCGAATGATAAAGAGGCCCGTATTAATTATTAAAAGCAACGTCGACGGATAAGTTTTTGTTTTAAAAGTTCAGTTCTGTGCTGTTAATTCTAACCTGGATCACGGTTGGGCTACAGCAAAAATGCTGTTTTAATATACATTCTTATTCCAGGGCTTTTTAGTGGCTTGGAATCTCTAGGTTCTGTAAGTATGCCTTTTAGCCGATGCACATCAGATGGAGGGAAGCTCAGGTTAAATTTGAACCCTTTTTCTTTTGCATTGTCAAAGACTTGAACAGGGCAGAGGGGGCTGTTAAACCGCCAACCCACTGAGATTATTTACCGAGTAGGCATGCTCTCAGTATCTTCACAATCATTAACACATTTACTCATATATATATAAAAAAATCACATCAGTAATTACTTTGTAAGTGATCATAGCATAATATTTTTGAACTGCAACCTTTTTAAACAGTTCCCGTCTAGAATTTATACACAAAAAATCTACTTAGCCTGAAAACCGTTTACACAGATGTACCCCTCTTAACACAATACTCTGCTAATGCTTTGCTGTGAAAACAGAGATCTGCGGGACTTATCCAACAAACTCTCCCTTAGTTCGATCAGGTTAAAACCACAATTTACTGAACTCCCCAAGTAACGCACACATCCTCTCACCAAGTTGTATAAAGCCACTGCTGACATTTCACACCGTAAGATTGAATTCCTAGCTAACAGCTTGAATCCGCGGATATTTAAAATTGGCCTCTGTTTGTATACCATAGCATTTGATTTCTATTAGAAGTAATACAGCAAGGTTTATATAATGCGACGGTGCTGCCGTTGAACACTCTGATAGGGACATGAATCAGAGGGAGATGGGCCAAACGCGGGCAAGTGGGACTTGTTTAATTTGGGATATCTGGTCGGCATGGATGAGTTGGGCCGAAGGGTTTGTTTCCAGCTGTAGGACTCTATAATGTTAACATGTGGGACCTTTGTTGCTCCAAGTTTTTCCTTAATGGAATTCTGCATTTGTTTTTTGTGAATATACAGACATTAAAAGGGAACGGAAGGTGTAAAGCCTCCTTCACTAATATGATAGTAACCGGTTCCTTAAGAGGTGTGACTTCAAACTGAAGAAACCGTCCATTTGCAGGAGCGACGGTTGAAATGTCTAAACTTAGTCCGAAATTCTAGCTATTCTTTGGACCATTAAGTTAGGTGTGAGGGCAAAATGGTGGGATAGAATGGGACGTGGTGGCTGGGTTGGAACGGGAAGTGAGCGGTGGTCTGCGTGTAGGTGGGTCGTGGACAACGGAACCGGTTTAAAAACTAGACAGTAAAAACCGAAAACAAAACCAGCGGATGCTGTAAATCAGAAACAAAACAAAAACCCAAAATTGCTGGAAAAGACCTGCAGGTCTGGCAGCATCTGTGGAGAGAAGTCAGATTTTTTGTTAAAAATACACAAGATTCGTTGACCCTGTGTGACCTGTGTGGGAAGATTTGAGATTATTGCAGTTCAAAACAAGATAAATCTTCGGTCACCCACTGGATTACTTTAATTGTACCGTATAAATTAAAATGTTGACTCCGATTAAAATAGTAAATTCATCTCAAGCGCTAAACAGAATAAAATAAAAACACGACCCTTTGCAGGGCCCTTGCTCATAGCAGATTGGGGACTGAGGTGCAGCAAGTGTATATTACAGGCCGTGTGTGCATGTTAGAGTATGGACTCTGTATTGTGCATGACACACACAGATCTTAGACCATACATAATAGACTGCTCGTGCAGAGTATATTTACACGTTGTACAGACCATGTTACCAAGAATACGACCTATACATGCAAACCAGGTTAGAAAGCGTGTCGCAAGCACATCAGCCTCACTGATGGGAAGCTAGATTCATGGCGAATTTGACTACGACTTGAAAAAAAAACTGCATTCCGCGTGTGTAAAGAATATTACAGATTATGTAAACACTTCCCTTGAAGCCTATACAGAGTGTCCTACAGACCTGTCAATGTTTTTAAAATGGTTAGCGCGGCGGTGCGTGCACCTCGCTGACTATATCGCCTTCCAAAACCAATAGCAATTACTGCATTCAAATCTATTGAAATATAACCTTATAGCTTCCGACATAAGACCAGCAGACATAGCAACAGGACTAGACCATTCAATTTATCGAGCCTACTCCACCATCCAATAAGATTGTGATTGACCTGATAATCCTCAACTCCACTTTTCTGTGTTTTTTTTTACACATTAACCTCGAGTCCCTTACTGATTAAAAATCCCTCTCTCTCAGCCTTGAATATACTTAATGTTCTTGAACGTACTCTGTGTTCTATGGTAACGATCCAGCTGCACAGCCCTCTGCTGTAAAGAAATTCCACAGACTCACTCCCATCTCCGAGAAGAAATTCCTCATCATCTCTTTCTTAAATGTGAGACCCTTTGGTCTGACATCACTTCAACATACATTTAGAGTGCCTATTGTTTGATAGATTTGTTGTAATGCTTATATGGAGAAATAATTGTCCAATATTCATCTACATTTCCTGAAATCACGTTTACTGAACGCAGGCTATTAAACCAGTTAACAGTTGCCAATTTAATCGGAGAAAATTCATCGGAAGTTACAGCATAGAGACCATTCTAAGCATCTCTTTAACAAGGGCGCTGGAAGCTTGTCTTACATCACTAACCCCATTATTTGCACAAATATTTTACATTTGCAACATATGCAAATTGCTGATGTCTTATCGAAGGAGAAGCATCCTTATAAAACCGATGACCTCATTGTTTTTGTCGGGTAGTTGATTAAACCAGACCGAGAGTACTTGTAGAACTACAGTTGGTGCATGTCTGATAGTTTATGTGATTTGCACAAGTCATGTATTTAAACATACACATGACACTGTAGGTAACTGTTAAAAACCATCGGTCATTAGTAGGCCATGAATCAGACCTTCTGTTACCGAGCACGCAGTTTGCGATCACATACGGTAAACTCTGCGAACTTTTTGTTATGAATAAGATGCAAACGGCAGTACATGACAACTCTTGAAAGAACTTTTGCGATATAAATACTGTGCAAAACTGGCTTTAAAAATGCAACTCTAAAGTCATTGCTAAGAAATTAGATTCCTACAATTTCATTTGATGTTTATTTTTAACCCTTCTTGTTTTTTTCCTCCGTTATAAGATCTGAAAGTCTTTGTCTGAAATGTTTTGCAGATGATAATAACATTCGGGGAACATTTTCACTAAAGCATCATCAACGATTATTGAAAGTTTCTTGCATATGGTTCGATGGTTTCAAAATGTCTACACTCTAAAAGTGAATCTGTATTATATGCTGATTAGCTGAGATGCAACAGGGATAAGTTACATTATATAACTTCCAGTAGGGCTCTTGTGGTGCTGTGGTAGTATCCATACCTCTGGGCCAGACGGTCTGGATTCACTGTTTTGCAAGTGTGTCATAACATGTCCAAACTGGTTCATTGGAATTTTTTACACTGTTACTGCATAAATATTTCTAATGGAAACAATAAATGTAGCGTTATTGATAACAATGTAAATGAGTAACCGCAATATCTTTTTTGTTACATTTTATAAGGATCGAGAACACAAAAAAGCTATTAATTTATAGAAGGCAATAGAGCTTATTTACAGGAATGTGTGCAATGACATATCTGGAAACTATAGTCAAGACCAGTTGTTCAACATGTCGAGACTCTCTCCATGAAGGGTATGGAGGTAATAATTTAAGATGGCCAATCAGAGACTGAGGTAAGAAACTAGGAAAACGTCTTTGTACAGACGTTTATTAGAGTATTGCCATTCAAAGTCATTGTTAATGGTTTATAGGAAAATGAGAGAAACTTTAAAAAAAACAAAACAAAAAGAGAGATCAGGACTGTGAGTTTGTTTTAGTAAAAGGTCAGTCATGACAGAGATTGCTGAATGAGCTCCTTCAGAAGTATCTTCTTCTGTGTTTCTAAAAGCGCTGAGATGTTTTATAGAGGAATATGGTTTTGATGACCGCTTTGAGTTTCTTCCTTGATAATTTTCCTGAAGCTGTCGCTGTTTATAGAATGCATGTCGAGGCACTGCCCTGAGAATTTGGAATCTCTTTGTTTGAATTGGTGGCCCAATTGAGGAAAATGTTCATCCACCTGGGAGTAATGGTTCAATGAAGGAATAATTCATCTTCATGGAAGCATGTGTTCACTTAAGAAATAACCATTTAGCCACACTTCCTCGGATTGTGAGGATGTTAAAGAAATAATCCTAAACTACGAATTAAGAAACAAAAAGCAGTTTCCACCATAAGGAATTTTAAAGCATGAATTTGAATGGAACGTAATGTTTAGTTAACAGTGGCACGGGTATGCATTTTGTTTATAAACAGGAATCAAGGGTGTCAATTATGGCAGAACAAGTTCACCTGTCTACCTTCATTGAATAGTAATCTCTTATAAACAACTCTGTAATCCAGAGCAAAAAAATTCTAAGTAAAGCAATAGTCACTTTATATAAAATTCACAGCAGTACTAGATCATCGTAATTAATGAGCCCGGCATTTGGATTCAGTCCTAGCTTGTCCTAAAACTCCTGTCACAAAATATCTTAGCAAAACCATCAAAATCTAAAATGTGCATACAAACTGAAAATACATTCAAGGGAGAAATTAAAAGTTTATGTCTTCTATTCAACCAAGTATTTCCAAGAAAACTATTATGGACCATTTATAGAATTAGCCAACATATACCTTAAATCAGATAAATTGGAAACACACCATCTTTCCCATTCCTTTAATTGATGCAAAGCAAAGTTTCACACCGGATAAGAGTCAGATTTTTTTTCCCCAAAGTACTGTCAATGTGGAAACTTAATTTAACAACTACACATTCTTTTTAATTCTCCTCTTCAACACATAACATACTGTTCATGCCTTCTACATCAAATCAAAAAAAGATTCCAAGTTAGTCTGGTCATTGCCTGACCTGCATCAGGTGTTTGGAGGTGAATAAGCTTTAGCTGCAATATTCAGATGAACAGCTGGGAAATTAGCCAGAGTTCACCTTCCTGAAGTTTGTGTGATTGGCTATCAGGTGGCATCAGAATTGGGCTTCACTGTTACGGTCTTCTATAGTTGAAAAATTTGCAGATTCTCTTCAAGGATCACACCAGATTAATGACTGCATGGGTGAGGCAGTGTACAGCATGATGTCCTAACAGAATGTTAAAGCTCAGGAGACAACAGAAAAGAGGGTGGAACACTGATGAGAAAAAGATTGTTCAGCAAATAATTTTGGAAGCATGGCAAGAAGATTGTTGCTTTATGGTTGGCACTCATTCGCTATTTGATGAAGTGATATTGCTCAGTTTTATGGTTAACAACACAAATAAACTTTATTTCAAGTTTTATTCAAAGAATGATATTCTGTCACTACCTATACATGACTACATGGACACTAAAAGCAATATGCTGCACTCTTTTTAATCACAGCAAATAAATGTGAGTAAAGCTATATATAAAGTAAACAAATATGCTGTGGTTAGTTGTCTCTTCTGTATTGCTCTTATGCTTGTATTTCCCCTGAGCCGTGTTAAGCAAAATACATTAGGATGGATATATAGGGGCCAGGAGCAGACAGGTGGGACTAGTTTAGTTTGGGATTATGGTTAGCATGGACTGGTTGGATCGAAGGGCCTGTTTTCGTGCTGTATGACTTTATGACTCTATGACTCTGTAACAGTTGAAAAGAATTGAAACCAAAATGCTGACTTTTGCATGTCAGCATTCTGTTAGTTTCATTAGCAATAAGTGCATGTAGAACTCTATAAAGTTTCTATACTCAAATTGAGAGGTGAATATTTTACTGCAACTCAGATCTGTGGTTACTGAACTTACTTAAGGAAAACTAGTCAAACAACAGTGGCAGAAGTGAAAGGTAATCAGTGTGTTCTTTTGAATCAGAATCCCTACAGTGTAAAAACAAGCCCAACAATCCACACTGACCTTCCAAAGACTAACTCACCCAGAGCCATTCCCCTACCCTTGACTAATACAGGTAGCCTACACATCCATGAACACTATGGGCAATTTAGCATGGCCAATTCACTCAACTTGCACATCTTTGGACTATGGGAGGAAACCAGTACAAATGCAGGGAGAATGTGCAAACTCCACAGACAGTTGCTTGAGGCTGGAATCAACCTGGGTCCCAGACACTGTGAGGCAGCAGTGCTAACCACTGAGCCACCATGCTTGACAGAAGAGCTGCATTTACCCAGAAGCAAATGACACCACAATGTTGTAAAATAGAGGAGTACATTTAGTATTGGAGCCATAGAATTCACAAATTCACACAAAACTAGCCCAAGAAGTGTGTCTACAGCAAGTAGGGCAACCGTATAGTGAAGCTTAGAATATTCTGAGAAAGAATCAGCTGTCTGGAATGTTGGCCAACACCAATGGAGGTCTGCATTCTACCCTAAGAAATCTTCAGCAGCCAATACTTTACCTTTCAGCCCTCTAATGTCTTCTTTACAACACAGTAGAAGAATGTATAAACTGCTTAAAACTTAGGAATTTTATTCACGTATGGATGATTATGGTTGATATGTATCTGTCTTTTACGTTCTCTGACATTCCCATGCTGGTTGTATAAATGTTGTAATTTTAAATAGTTGAAGGAGAGGCTTACCATGTGGAACATAGCCACCGTTGAGAATTAAAGGATGCAGAAAGTGTTCCACTTGTCCCTACTATCTGTTCTGAAACATCTGAACCAGAAATTATGCTTTATTTGTTAGAGTTGCTGCAATTTCAGTCTCTTTCGAAGCTGTAGCTATGGTTATTTGAGCAGGACTATATTATTCTTGTTTTTATTTCAAAATAAACTTTATTCATAAAGAGAAGAGTCACATACACAGCTTGGTTCTGTACAGTAGCATATCAAGGATACAAACAAACATTCGAGTTTGGCCAACCAAACAAATCAAAGGCTTCCCTTACTTGAACCAGACGATATATAGTTGTTGTTAATACCAACAGAACAGACAACTTTAAATTACTTGGCACAAGTATTGATATTGCTCTTCAATTGTTGTCTGAAACCATTCTTCAAAGAAGTCATGACTGGATTTTGGGCTTTGGTCTTCAATGAAAGCCTCCAAATAAATATGCATGACAAATGTATCTCATGAGCTTTTGCCTTGTATAATTGAAGTCTCTACAGATATCACATGGTCAATGGCAGTTTACACTTCAGGCAATTATTATTCTTTATCATTATTCAGGGCAAGAGGTCTGTCTGCACATTGCACCCCCCTCCCCCCCCCCCCCCCCCCCCCCCCCCACACACACACACTATCCAGACAACTTTCAATGCAATATGGAAGGTGATACATGACTTCTCCATAGTAGATGCTGCATCAGTCTATGCTGGTAAAAATAATCTCACTTTGACTTGTTTTCCCAATCAACTTAAGATCAACAGACAATTAATTCTCAGCCACACCACTCCTATCCTTCCCTTACTTATCGTTAGTAGATCATCCCAATCTTCC